>NC_139218.1:48982231-49339731 GCF_055691185.1 Crinia signifera
GATCGGTGCTGTACTTAACAGCACCGATCACCACCGATCACTGTGTTACCGAGCGGCTTAGCCGCCGGTAACACAGGAAACGCTGTGATTGACTGTTCACATTTGAACAGCCAATCACAGCGATCGCCGACCGGGGGGGGGCATCCCTGCCCCCCCTGGGCAGCGAGGGGGGATGTCAGGGACAGCAGACATTTACAAACTGTCACCGCGTCTATAGACGCGGGGACAGTTTAAAGCCATGACGTATATATACGTCATGTGTCGGGAAGTACATCCCGGCCATGACGTATATATACGTCAAATGTCGGGAAGGGGTTAAAATGTGCCTGAATAATCTGTGCACCTGCCGGGTGACCTGGAAAACGTGCACTGTTGGGGGTACTTGAGGACCAGGGTTGGGAACCACTGCTCTAGGTCTCAGAACTGGATTGGAAATGTACAGTATATTGCATTCCCAGGCAGTGACTGTGAGTTTACTATTAAGACTCACAGAAATGTACTATAATTTTTTTTGAGATTTCAGATTGTGCTTCTCATTTATGTAGCCCCTTCTAGAAGATAGTCCTTAGTGTGGACTGATCTGCACCGCAGTATTCTTTGGAAAGACAGAACAAGAGAGAGATGCTGGTACACACCGGATAATTAACCTCTTTGACAAAGGACAGGCTTTATATAATGCAGAACGGATGATTTGCCCAGTTTTGTATTAAATCGACCTTTCCTCGACAAAATGAATGAACCCTTGTGTACCCATCATTACTGAATTTAAATGATCAAGCCCCAAGAGATTGGTTTAACAAACAGCTACTGTTTCATCCCCCATATTTCTTTAGCTTTAAACAGAGCAATAATTATATTGTAGTCCTTTTGAAGATCTGGGGATAGATTTACTTAAGTTTCCAAAACTGAAAAGTGGTGATGTTTCCAATAGCAACCAATCACATTCTATCAATAGGATGAAAATAGACATCATAGCTAGGATCTAGACACCACTTTTTATTTTTACACCTTTAGTAAATCTACCTGTTGACGATAAATTTATACACATTGTTTTGCTTCTAATAAGACTGCTGTTTTAAATGCCAAGGTTAAACACAAATGTAACCCCAAGGGGGAATTCGATTGTTACATCCCACCTGATCTCCCGTCTCTATTGTGACTTGAGATGATGGCCCGATTCAATTGATCTTTTTTATTGCGCATGTCGCACCACTAAGTATCAGGTTTAGCCACGTATAGCAGCTAAACCTGACCAATCTAATGCGAAAAGTCACACCTGTGTACTCCACGCCTGGAAGGTGCAAGCTGAAATGCTGCCGCCAGCAGCTGATAGCGCCCAAACAGAGCAACATTTGAATAGCTCAGTTGGGCCCCATCTGCTGGCTGCTGGTTGCGCAATCATTTGAATTCCTCCCCTAGTGTTATCTTGGGTACCTACTTGGGTAGAGTAAAGGAATTAGGTTGACTACATGTAAAAGTGGAAGCATTGGGAATAGTGGTTGCACCGTCAAGCCTCTAACCAACGCCATGTTGTCTAAGAACGAGCTTCTAAACTAAATCTTGGGTACCTACTTGGGTAGAGTAAAGGAATAAGGTTGACTACATGTAAAAGTGGAAGCATTGGGAATAGTGGTTGCACCGTCAAGCCTCTAACCAACGCCATGTTGTCTAAGAACGAGCTTCTAAACTAAGCCACTGGGGCCTATCCAGCTACATTTGCAACGGCAGTGGCTGACTATGGCTCACCCAGACAAGAGTACTAACTGCTCTGCATTTTTCTTGCCATCCCCAGTCACCTCCTCCAAATGCTGACCACCTGCCACTTGCTTTGCGAATAAATCCTCTGTGTGTGAACTGTCTGTAATCGCCGTTTGTGTGCACTGTGGCCCTTATTCTGGTTGGGCATGAATTCGCATCTTTGCGAGTCCACTAGAACCCGCCCTGCAAATGGTGGTACCCCCTCCCCCTCTTCTTACGCCGGTTTCGTTCACCCGGCATGCGAATGGATGTTTTGAATAAACATCCATCCGCATGCCAGTGGGAACCTCCCCATCTTTCGATGGTCGCTGACCATCGAATGATGGTGAAGGCGCACACATATGTAAGGGTGGCCAAGACAACTCGTGCAGATTTCCAGGGAATTCAGCGGGCAGCTAAGATCCGGTTATGTCAGCTGTCCGACCCCCACACGTGCGTCAGGAACGTATTAGTACATGTACGCCCAGCATTTTCATGGGAACACCCATGAAACACTGGGCGTTCACATATGCCAATGATCCAGGCCGGCCCTTGCGCCCCTCTCCACCCCCCACTCGAAAGGCAGTATAAACATGCGCAGAAATGCTGCTGCGCATACGCAATACATCAGCCCCCGTGCAAATTCGTGCCCCACCGAATCAACCTGAATAAGGGCCTGTGTCCACTTCTAGATCATGCCCATTATGTGTTACCATTTTTAATTTCATTTACATTAGGTTCATTATAGAGCTGCCTTTATGAATTGTTGTCAAACCTCATGGTACCCGATAAAAGACAGAATCATTGGAGGATAAAGCACAAGAAAGGCTTAGTGACCTGATCTGTGTGACAGCGCTCAGCTGTCTGCGCTGCACATCTTCAGTTTGAGGGATCTGTAGGAGAAGCTTAAGTTCTTCTTTCAGTCTCTCAGATACAGTTCCAGACTCTGCATAGTCCATTATGTCATACATAATTGTAGTCCTTGGCATATTTTTCAGCGACAGCCTTCTCCAGCAGTTATCCCGCCCTCCGCGATATGCTGGCGTTTCATCAAGGTGACTTATATACTATATAAAAAGCACATGGCAACATGAAATGTTATGTCAGATTATTATTTATTTCACTGATTAATGATCGATTTGCTGTAATATTACAAGACTTGTTGTGCCTACACAAAACAACAGACTACACTGGTGCCTAATTATCATCAAATAAGGATTAGTCAGCATGGCAGTGTCCTATAAATCGTAATCAGCTAGAGGGGAGATGCAGGTGGCCATTGTGGGGGCGGAGCAATGAGTAACACATCATCAGGGCCCAGCCCTCTCTAAGTAAAGACGTGAATCACAAAGCTGTGCAGAGGGGGTTGGTGCACAGTTTGCTGGAATACCAGAATATAGAACCTGCCTCACAGAGCACTGAGTCTGATTCAGACCTGTTTGCTAGGCTGCGTATGTTCGCAGCCTGGTGAACAGGTAATGGCTGCCCGGCCGAACGTCCGGTGCCAGAATCCCGTTGCGAGCATGCAAGGGGATGTGTTCCCTAACACATCCCCTCGCATGCGGATGAATGGGAGAGTATTCAGTCGATGGTCGCACACGATCAAATGATTTCTCTCCCCTCTGGTAAACTGACTGACTTTTATTCCGGCCACAGGTAGCCAAAAAGGGGGCGGGAGGACGACGTCAGGTGATGTCAGCCACCTCCCCCCGAGCAGGCATAGCCACACCTACATGCGCATCCCCCCTTCCACTGGCCTAACCCTACCCGTATACTTATGTATCGGCGTCCTGATTCCGGAGCATGCATTCTCATTAATGTTGGGATTCGGGCACCGGTCTCAGGATGCCGGCATCGGTATTGTGAACATCTCCACCGCTGCAGTCCCTGCACCTGTGCTAGCTAAACCCTTGGGTTGCCCCCATCTTGCATCCGTACCTATATTGCATGGATGCTGTCAGAGAAAAGAGGTGACACTTGTCATCCCCCTACAAATGGTTTATGTAGAGGTGTAAAATTTATGAAGCGTGTCTTGGCCCTAAATCAGAGAAGGAGCAGATGCGTCTTTGTACACAGCTGCTGTAAGGAAATATGCCCCCAAAACCGCGTCATCTTGAGTAAAACGCTGCTGTGAAACGCTGCTACATCTATACATACAACAATGGTTCAATCGGCAGGAACACAGACCATCTGAGGAACCCTGTTTCATGCCTTCGTAAATAGCGCTGCCCTTTTTTTCCTTTCTTACCTGCATATAATCTTTGAATGTCGCCACGTCCACAACATCAGTTATTCTGTGTCTCTGATACTCCAGCTGATCACAAATGAATTGCTCATAATACGCACGGCTTCCCATCAACTTGCAAGCATCGGCTGCAGCCTGATAAAATAGTTTAATGATGTGGATCAGGATATACATATATATAAGGGTATGGGTCATTGGGTCAACCAACCACAGGTTGAGCACTGAAGATCGACATGGCTTAGGTCAACACCTGAATTAGGTTGACATGCATTAGGTCGACAAACAAAAGGTGGACGTGGGTTTTTCACTTTTTGTTTGGTCCCGAATGTAGACATGGTCGACATGGACACTATTGGTTCACCGTGTCCCCTCGCATGGCTCGCTGTGATTGGCGCACTGTTCTATTCTCCCTCCACGCCCTAGTATGGCATGAAATGCCACCTGTCAACACATGTCGACTCAAAAAAACCCATGTCAACCTTCCATTGATGTTGACCTTATGCATGTCAACCTATTTCAGGTCAATCTTCAGTGGTCGACCCAATGCAACGACCGTATACCAAATAGAAAGGATCTTGTAACTCTATCAACAATGGTAAGTCATAAGAAAGTATAAGAACCTAGGTATGGGTCAGCTGTAACTAGTAAGGGGCAGTGATGCGTGACATGGGCTGGCTGCTGTAATGTTCTACAGTGACTGGTTCTTGTCTCATGTCTGCCCTCTGCTGTCTGTCTCAGCCATGGCAGCTACGCAGAAACACACACTTTCCTGTGTCCAGCTGCTACAATTGTTATTCTGTATTGTTATGTATAGCAGATGTTCCCACACCTCTTTGATTATGATGTCACCAGGGCAGGATCAGGTTTACTGTATGTTTCATTGCACTGTAATCGTATGTAGTTTACCCTAGACAGAGGGCCTGAGAGGGGAAGCTCTGTGTGCTCGCACTGATCACGTCCCCGTCCCCCCCCCCCCTTTGAATTGCCCCTGGCTGAGGGGTTGATGCCCCCACACATCTCCCTGAGGAGGTATTTGTTCCATTTTTTCCCCTAAGGGGTGTAGCATTGCCTCCCTTCATTTTACCTGGGACCAGCAAAGCTCTCTATGGGGGTTACTTTGGTTCACTCTTTCTGACAAATTCCTTCTTAGAAGGACAAAACCATGTGCACTGCAGGTGGGGCAGATGTAACATGTGCATAGAGAATTAGATTTGGGTGAGTTATTTTGTTTCTGTGCAGGCAAAATACTGGCTGCTTTATTTTTACACTGCAATATAGATCTCCCTTTGAAGTAAAACCCCACCCAAATCTAACTCTCTCTACACCACCTGCAGTGCACATGGCTTTGTCCGTCTAAGAAGGAATTTGTCAGAAAGAGTGAACCAAAATAACCCCCTATATCACTGCCCGAGATGGCTGCCTCGCTAAGTACTTTTTAGGAGCGGTAAAAGCAATACATTGAAGTGGCGATTCAGGGGAAATCCTGCAATCCTGCTTTTTGTTCATTTTATCCATGAATCTATCTATATGCTGGAGGTGCGGCACTCAAAGCTTTTGTCAAACAGAATAATCACGCTATAGCCATAGTTGGGATATCAATGTTTCAAATAACTTGTATTTGTCTTCAGGATCCTTGATATCACAACTATGGCTGTAGTGTGATTATTCTGTTTGAATGCGTGAATACAAGGCGTTTGAGAAGATCTCTCCTGGAGCTCTTGCAGGGAAATGTAATAAGATGGGAGTTCTATTTCTGATTTATTTAGCACCTTCTACAAGCATAATAATAGCATCTGATTGGTTGCCCACAGCAACATCCAATGTGAAATAGAACTACTAGTAAATTTCCCCCATAGAGGTGGTTTCCTCTACTATAGGTATCCTACTTTGTGTTAGTAATCTACAAATCATTGTACTGATTCAATTGGACTACAAGCTGGATCATCCCATTAAGATGCTAAGGACATAAAAACTCAGTTGGTGCTAGAACCGAATATATAAGAAATGGGTGCATTCAAGCGCAATCATTAGAGATGGCTCAATTAAACAATAAACTGATATCACTGAAGCCACCTGGACCCCGGACTACTCAGAAAAGAGCAAACAAGGGGTATCTTTGGAGGCCCAGAAGAGGACCGTGCTTTTCTTTAGGGGTCGCAGTGCCTAATGTAAGTGCTTCTGGGGACCCTGTAGTAGCAGCACCACTTGCACCCACAATTCCTATTCAAAGACAGCTGCATTGGTTAACTGAAATGAAGGCAACTTATACGTCACCTCACTTGAAGCGTTAATTATTCTCTTCCCACTGATGTATCGGCTGCCTCGGCCACCTGAACAGTGGAAAATCTTAAACACAATGCATGGTGGGAACTCGTAGCCAGCAAATCTGTAACAGAAAAACCTTATATTACACTGCATCTGTTCTTGGCATTAGTCTCACTGCAAAGATCTGTTAGAAGTTAACGTCAGGTTATTACAGTTGTTCTGTTCTATTTGTCTTTTTAGTGAAGATAAGGAATTTTGATATTTATATATACTTTTTATTATTGTTATTATTTTGCTTATTTATTTGCCACCACACAGGCTTTGCGGCGTGGTACAACACAGTCAGTGGCGGAGCTTGAGAGTGGTTGCCCTCGGTTACAAAAATCTATAATTTGCGCCCCCTCTTCCACTCCAACCTAAGTTCACAATGTGCCAGGGTGGCAGCAGTGGGCCCCTTAGTCCTCCTCCAGAGCCCCGGGGCACAAAGATGGAACAAAACGACCAGAATGTTATACAAAATTACATAGTTGCAAATCTCAGTTCACATCCTTATGTAGAGAGTATTGATGGGAGAGGGCCTATTGGTGGACACAAAAAGGGCAAGGAGATCAGATATAAGATGTGCAGAGGCTGGAGGCTAGGTGTGGTAGGCTGCGGTAAAGAAATTAGTTTTAAGGGCATGTTTGAAGACTGGAAAGATGAAGTCCTGTCCTTTTGCTCTACACATGTGGAATATCTTACTGTAAATCACACAACTCTTGTCATTTTTGAAATATTAATAATAGCTACAAGCAACAACTCTGTTCTTTAAAGATTACAACTTATATAACACAATTATACAATTTAGGCCTAATTGTATTAACCCTTTTAGTGCCAACATCTATGTGAGAGATGTGCAATATGGGGTTATTCAATGTAGGGTCACGCCTGTCGGGCTGGCCCGACAGCCGTGACCCTGCCTCGATCTCGGCTGGCTTGACTGGGAAATCGGCGAGCTGCGGCCAGGAGTACATCAATTCCTACCCTTTCTCGGCACAACGTGCTCGACTGCTTGTGAAGTCAGGCACGTTCTGCCGAGATCCCTGTTCAATGCTGTCTGGGGAAGACAGCAATGAATAGGTCCCCGCCGCCATTTCCCCCGTCGGGAATGGAGAGCGAGATTGAATATCCCCCTATATCTGCTAAAAATGCCAGCGTCACTCACATTTGTTATATAAATTCAAATAAAAAAAAGTTGTGTTAAAAAAGATTGTATTTCCTATATAAGGTAAACATTACAGGTCATTATGATGGATAAAATCCATTTTGACTTGGCAAGTTTCTCACCAATTTTGACAAATTTCCTTGCCACTTAAAGCAGGGGTCTTCAACCTTTAAGACAGCGTGGGCCACCTAAAAAAATCCAGTGTAGCCCGAGGGCCACTAAACTCTACTGCAGTATTTCGGACAGCCCCATAGAATCACAGCTCCCCTATAACGTCAGCACAGTCCTTCATAGATAATTGGCACAGCCGCCCATACTCAGCACATAACCCCCCCCCACACACACGTGCACCAATAGTCATCAGCAGCCAATTTGGGTTCCAGTGCAAACAGTAAAATATGTGCCCCCCCCCCCCCCATATATAATTTGATATTGAATAAATTGCACATGCCGTAGGCGCGCTCCCAAAGAGAGTGTGGCCTTATTATAAGGGGCGTGGTCTAATAAAGAGTGTGAACTAGCAGGAAAACAATTACCTGACACCTCTTTTGCAACCTGCATGACCAGACATTGGTTACCGCAGGAATGGTCTTTGTCCTGACACACTTAAGTTGACTGAAGGCTGCACAGTGACATATAAACATGAAGGCCCACACAGTGAACTAGTATGCCTCACATATCAAACCCAAACAATGAAAGGCTACTTAAATCAATATACACTGTTACACTGTTTATCCGTAATGCCCATTACACATTGTGCATCACACCATAGTGTCCATTAGACATTATGCCACACACCGTAATACCTGTTGTACTTTATGTCATACACCGTAATGCCCATTACACATTATGCCGCACACGTGATGCCCATTACACATTAATCCACACAAAATTATGCCCATTGCACATTATGCCCCACACTAATGCCCATTATGCCACAGACCATAATGCCAGCAGTACTCCTGCTTATACATATGACGCCCCAGCAGTGCCCCTCACCCAATGCCCCAGCAGTGCCCCCACACAATGCCCCAGAAGTGCCCCTCACCCAATGCACCAGCAGTGCCACTCACACACAATGCCCCAGCAGTGCCCCTCACACACAATGCACCACACACAATGCCCCCAGTAATGCCTGCAGCTTTGCCAGGTCCCCTGCTCCCGCCAGCTGTACCTCCTCAACCTGCAGCTTTGCCGGGTCACCTGCTTCCACCATCCATGCCTCCTCCTGCAGTTTCACCGGGTCCCCTCCGCCAGCTGTGCCTCCTCCTCCTGCAGTTCCTGCGCCAGGTCACCTGCTCCCGCCAGCTGCGTTGCCTCCTCCAGCAGCTTCGCCGGGTCCCAGCTCCCACCAGACGTGCCTCCTCCTCCCTCAGCCACGCTGGATCCACTCCTCTGCCTTGATTGCAGCCAATGAAAATCGGGTAGGCGGCACCCGGGGGGACTCCATTACGCTGCCTCCCTCGGCAGCATTTTATTTTACTTTAAAAAAAAAAATCCTGTGCATGGTGGGCAGGGGGCCACTGAGATCAGCTCCGCGGGCCACTCGTGGCCCGCGGGCCATGGGTTGAAGACCCCTGACTTAAAGGGTTAAGGCAAAAATGAACCTTTTCAAAAACCACCGTTAAATGTCTATACATATTATGCAGGCTTTGATGATAATTCTACTTCAATAATAATGGACTGTGCCCATTTATTGGGCAACATTGCTGAATTTCTCAGGATACTGGTGCATTGGGAGGAATTTGAGCTTTATCCGGCCAAACTGTACCTGAATCTTACTTTACACCGCATCCCAGGATCTCGCAACAGTTCCGCTTCCAGGGGGCTGACCTTCTTCAGAATCCCATATGTTGCGCATGTTTCCTTAAAATAATGAATGAAAAATTAGAGTTGATCTACCATTATGTACAGGATGAGCCTCCCATACCCAATATCCAGGATTTTTTTTAGCAAGACTGAGAAGAGACTTCTTTGCCCTCTGATGGTTCAATGTACATACATTTTATTTAGTGCCTTCAGGCTATGTGTATAAGGTATATAAGAAGCACACATGCATTATGATCAGATGTGGGTTCCTTCCCCAAAAAACACTATGATATGCAAATATTCCAAAATATAAAAAAATCTGAAATTCACAATATTTCTGGTCCCAAGCATTTTGGGTATGAGAGACACAATCTGTACTTTATTGATGGCAACCTCTCGGATTCAGTGAGCCTCATACCAAATCTAGGCTCCAATAGGAGACAATGGGTCTTATTCTAGTTCACTCTTTCTGACAAATTCCTTCTTAGATGGACAAAACCATGTGCACTGCAGGGGGGGCAGATGTAACATGTGCAGAGAGAGTTAGATTTGGGTGGGGTTTTTCAAAGTGAGATCTATACTGCAGTGTAGAAATAAAGCAGTCAGTATTTTCCCTGCACAGAAACAAAATAACTCACCAAAATCTAATTATATCTGCTCCTGTTACATCTGCCCACCTGCAGTGCACATGGTTTTGTCCATCTGAGAAGGAATTTGCCTCTAAGAGTGAACTAGAATAAGGCCCAATGGGACAAATGTAATAGGGTGTGAGAATCAGAAAGTGAGAGATTTGGGGAGAATTTCCCTTTTTTTTTAATCGGCAATTAATTACATGGCAAAATCAACCTGGGTTTTCAGTGTAAATGATCGCGCTTTAAAAAAAAATTGTAAACTCTCCCAAAATCTCTCACACCCTATTACATTAAGCCCATAGTCCCATGAGCATGTTATGAGAGTGTAGCACATGTGTTGCTAGACTGGTAGTGAACTCAGACATTTCATTAATGTACATTGAAGAGCATACTCTGAGCAATGGGCTGGTGCAACCAATGGTGGCAGTGGTGTAACTAGAAATGTTGTGCCCCCATGACCAAAACATTTCTGCCCCACCCAATACATTACTTATCATTTTCTTACTTAAATGCTCCTTGACAGCGGATTCTTACTCATTGGCCAGTATTCAATGCCGGTGCGAGCGGCCGGCGAGGGGGTTAAACTGCGAGGATCACAGAAAACCAGTGATCCTCGCAGTTTAACCCTCGCGCCGGCCGCTCGCACTATGCAACGTTCCGGGGGAATCCTCGCAGTCACAAAACTGCGAGGATTCCCCTAAACTGCGAGAGCCGCGGCTAGTGCAGCAAACTCGCTGTAATTAGCCTCGGCTCTCGCAGCTTTTGGAGGCACATTCGCAAATTCCCCCTCGCTCAAAAAACGGAGCGAGGGGGAATTTGCGAATGAGGGGGGGTCAGTTGAATACTGACAGGGTGAGCGGTGACTGCGAGCAAAAAGTCCTGCTCGCAGTCACCGCTCGCCCACGGCATTGAATATATGCCATTGCCTTCGGTAACAAGCTCATTGCCAGGGCTTTCATTCTTGTTGCCATGGGTCATATCAGGGGTTTCATGCTCGTTACCAGAGGTTACATGTCCGTTGGCAAGGGTTTTTGCTTGTTGCCATGGGTTACATGCTTGCTTACGGGTAACACTATATGTGTTGCGCTCCCCTGAGGGACGCTAAAGGTCCAATAGAACCTCTACCACTGGTCTCCTCCAAGGTGGCCGACATTTTTAGAGGGCCATTTTCAGCAGATTCCATGCAGAATGACAAACCACATGGAATCTGAAGAGGCCCTGTAGCCCAGCAGTGCTGGCTCTTCCATGCCACCCCTTGGACTGCGGTGGCACTGCTACACCACTGAATGGTGGCATCTAAAGACTTCAGTGTAAAAGATTCACAGTGTCTAAAGATGCTCAAAGTGGGCATCTCAGTTCTTGCATATTAAGATGCACAGCTGTACACTAGGGAAGGACTGATACTAGCATAACATAGTCCCAATCAGGACTATGGCAAAAGACGCTAACGCAGTAGCAGCAACATTCAAGATCAGACTCAAACTGAGATTTCTTACTGAGATACTTACAGCGGCTCGAGCAGCATGTTTAAGGAGCATAAAAAGCTGCCTGTTGTGGTGGCACCTCCATGCTCTTTGAATGCGGATAGCAGCAACTCCGATATCAAGTCTAGACAAAAGAAAAACAATCTTAAATATCAACTTACAGAAGCAGCTTCTTATCTTGTCGCATGACAGACTTGTTCACATAGGCATGTACTCCAAGTTCAAGGGAATAGGATGCAAAGTGCACTGATGGCTGCACATCCGATTTATCTTATGTGCAGCACGCCCGACCTCCGATCTGATGGACATGGGAAGGGGCCTTGGATCAGTTGTCAAACACATGCGGTTTGGATACTTTTCAGCCAATTTCTTGTCCCGATCCATCGGAATCGGGTAAAAACAGATCGCACCAGTTTATGGGCACCTTCTGACTACCTTATAGATATAACCTTTCTTTTTCAGCTTGTAATAGGTGTCTTAGGAGGAGGCATGTTTTTTTACATATTTTTTCCCTTCAGTTAATACGTGTTATAGACTAAATGTTTGTCTGTTTTGAACTTTGATACTTTTATAGTGAATGGTCGTTTTTTTTTAAATTGAAAAAAATGGAAAATACTGACAGCCTTCAGGCGCTCCCCGATATGAGGTTGTTTCTAGGTCCGATATTCAGTATTTCAAAGTCCACTGATAGGTAGACTTTTATAGCGTTTGCTAAATAGGTATCCAATTTTCAGTCAAAAGCTGTATCTTCTCCTGTTACTAGATTTTTCTCTCACCAAACATATAAGAAAAAGAGACCATTCATGGTGTGATACTGTCTAGTCCTCAATCTAATGCATGAAAATGCTTAAGTAGGGGAACCATACCCTGTATTGTTGTCCACTTCAATTCAGTAGACATCAGTAGCTCAAAATGGAGGGAGAAATTAATCTCCAGTGCTGGTCCTCCTTTCCTTAGAAGTTTTTCAACATGTAGGGAAATCAAGAATATGTCTCCAATGGTGAAATAACATTTAATGTAACTAAGCTTTAAAAATACAATAAAAATTCACAATAAAAATATCATGGGTGCAAACAATGGACACCAAATTTTAATGTCCACAAAGATTGTAGACACAGACAGCATGATAGAGTGACCTCAGGCGTCCCTGGGTACTGTCATAGATGTTTCACCCGGTGTTCATCCACTGCTCTCAAGTCCCTTCCGCCAACGCGTTTCAAACAATAATTCCTTTATCAAGGCATAGAGACTAATCCCCATGTGAGGGTATTTATACCCATTTTTTTTAATTGTCCAATTAGCGGGCCGGGATATAAGGAGGTGCCTTTATTCTGCAGGTACTTATGCGGCATACATACAGGGCGATTATAGCCCTCTTTCTAAGCGATCTAACTGGATTTCTTAGAAAGGAAGCACGGATCGCTCCATGATGGACCGCGCATCCGCAGGCTAGATGTATACTACTGCAGTATAAATCTAGTCATCGCCAGTGTTCTCTAACAAGCAAACACTGGCCGTGCCAGATAGCTCAGCACACATCGCTGGTGCATTGCTGTGTGCTGAGTGATCAGTGCTAAGCAGTATCGCTCAGCACAGGGCACCTGTTGCCCCGTGTGTCTGGGGCTTTACAAACATGTATGTTATGCAATTATAAACATGCCTAATAACACCTCATATTCTTCATATTATGGAGTCAGACTGCATACACTGACATTAATACTCACTTATGTACAATCAGACATTGCTTGGCTTTAACATGATCTTTTATTGTTGGAGGCGACTCTATAGAGGCACTGGCAGGAAGACTAATAGATATTGATGTGCTTGACATTACAGATAAATATATAATCCTGCAAAACAAATGTAATAGATTACACAGATTGCTCCACGGTTACTTATGCATGAAGAAACAAAATATAGGAATTATTGAAAACATGGAGCAAGATAAAGAGGGTGATTTCCAATAGGGAAGGACACTGCAAAACGAGTCTTGTGACAGTCTGGTACGGAACTGTGGCTTAGTGCTGTGTCCTTCAATGACCCAGGCTTTCTAGGTGCTAGCAGATGGTATAGGCACTGCTGACTATTAGAGGAAATTTCGGTACATGTGTACTATCACGGCGCCCATCGCATCGCAGACCATAAGGCATGCGATGCGACGAGATTTCCCCCGATGTCATACAATGTTAAAATTGTATAGCATTGTATATGGCATACAATGCCATACAAAGTGATGCGATGCGATTTTAAATTGTATAAGCACCCTAATGGGGGCTTACAATGTTAAATGCACCCCCACACCACCCCCACTATGAACGTGAACCCGAAGCGTGGCGAGCGCAGGGAGGTCGCGTGGGGCGGCGGTACGCGTCCTCTGACCTTTTCATACCCCCACTATCCACGTCGGCGTGGAGTTGATTTTATATAGCGAGCCACCGAGCCCGAAGCGTGGCGAGCGCAGCGAAATACATGTAAAGTAATCCGCGTCCCCTCGCGGGGCTCGCCACGCTATAAAATCAACTCCACACCGACGTGGATAGTGGGGGTATGAAAAGGTCGGAGGACGCGTACTGCTGCGCTCGCCACGCTTCGGGTTGGCGTTCAAACTGGGGGTGGCGTGGGGGTGCATTTAACATTGTAAGCACCCATTAGGGTGCTTTTACAATTTCAAATCGTATAGGGGGCTTATACATTTTTAAATCGCATCGGTGTGCATCGGGTGTATGGCATGAAATGCGATGCGATTAAAAGTCGTGCGACTTAATATCGGGGGCACCGTGATAATACACAAGTACCGAAATTTCTATCAGTTAACTGGTGAACTGAGTCTTACCGTGTTTCTTATCTCCTGGATTTAATGTGAATTACTTTGCTTTCCTATTAGTGCATCTGCTTTCTCAAGTCATGTACAAACTTCATATTAGTAACCTCACTGTATACCCCAATACATGTATTTTCCTGCATCACCCTGTGATGCCTGCTATGTAGGGAAGCAGAAAATGGGACAGGAGCAAAGAGTAAAGGCATGTACAAGGGATACACAATGGGGTGATTCAGAGATAGACGCAGTGCAGTAGAAGCTGCAATGTTTGACGCAGTCAGTACTGCTAAATTATGCAAATGCAGATGGAGGCAATTTGCTACATCCAAAGATGCAGCTGCCTGGCCAGGAAATCTGTATCGGAAGACGCATACCCAGACCTAACCTGAGACTAGCTTAAAAAAAGGAAAGACATGGAAGCTATTGGCATTTTTATTATCCATACTGTTTTAAATGTTTGTATGTGTTGTAAAGGTGGTGTTAGCACTGTCAAAATAATTTTGTCTTGTTATATTTAACCTCTGGCACCCAATAATTTCACCTACATTTTTGAGAAACCTCAACATGAGATAGGCTCCGATAAGAGCTAGCTATAGGCCTGGCATATAGATGGAAAAGCATGGTAGGACCAGAAACCTTGTGGTTTTTCAGGAAGTTCCCAGCAGATTGGCTGAATCCCCCATATGGGGAGATCATACTTGGAATTGTAGTTACATATACCAGAGGTAGGACTAACTTTTTTTAATTGGGTAATTTTAGAACCTCCCCTTCACCAAGTTAAGGGCCCCATACATCAGCAATTAATTGTGACAATTTGCAGATATGGAGATGATTGCCACAATTAATTTTAGATGTGTGGGCTCCCCCTTTTGGCAATCCCAATCAAAATCGCCAATCGATTGCTTAATCAGGTTTTTAAACATGTTTAATATTCTGGTATTATCTGCCGATCTTTTTTATATGTGTGGGCATTCCCAATTCGTCTTATTCATCTATTTACATTATGAACAACAATCGATTGGGCAATTTCCAGATATGAAGATGCAATCTTTAGATGGAAAAATCTGCTGATCACTGAAATAAATCTGTAATGTGTGGGCAAAATCAGATAGATTGTAAAATCCATTTATCTGGCCAAAAAATCCCTGGATCTGGAAATCCATTAATTGTGATTGCTGATGTATGGGGCCCATAACTGTGAATCATAACATTATGCAAATGCGAGGGTGGGGCCTAATGATGTTAGAGCCCATTCCCTCTCCTCTCTGGGCTTCTCCTGGATAGGGGGTTTAAAATGTAGGTAAGTATGTGATAGCGTAACATGATCACACTGCTTACTGGTTTGGTTCCCCTTTGGAAAATGCACGTGAACAGCCATCGGACCCACCACCGTGCCCCAGAACAGGATCCGGAGTATCCCCCTCTGGTAGATTTTGCAATTTAGCAGCAAATAGGCTAATGCTGTTCCCTACAGCTGCAAAGTTCCCCTCGGCCCTTGGTACATACCGCAGCCCCCATAGAAACCTTGCAGACATAAAATGGACACTGCAAATATAAGAGATTTCTGCTGCAATCACTCCATAGTACATTTGGGTGATCCTTAATATTTGGGGGTACGGTACCCAAACATCGCTATTTACTGGGAATAGCTCACATATATTTAATGAAAAAGAAATAGATAGATAAGATGTACCACTTTATACACGTGATATGACTTTTCAGTATTATACCTGGTCTGATAAAAAAGTCACCATGATCTCCTCACAGCATTGCAGAACCCGACGTGTGCAGTTGCCATAGCAAACCAGTTACTAGGTTGCTTGTGCACGTTATTTGGGCATCCCTAAACAAAGATGGCGCAGAAAGAATCAACCCAGACACGAATGCCGTCCCATATATAATGGACATATATGTGCAAATGAGTCACCTATGGCCAGAAAGGGTCAGTACTACGTTGGAGAGTGTATAAAAGTATTGATATGACTTGTGATATCTGCGCTGTAACCAGTACTTACGGTCACACCTTGCGCTTATGAATGTTTTGACCCATACTGGCCGCCGTCGCTGGTGCGATGCTAGGGCTTGTGGGTTGCTAAGGAAACCTTAGGCCTGGCTTCCTGCTGCAGCCTGACATCCCCTTCCGCTGCCATGTTCAAGGTGAGACATGAAAGCATGGGTGTAGGAAGGAGCCAGTACCGGGAGGGTTACGTGCACCTAGCGGTATTGCCGTGCAGCTGCGACCGGGACTGGCTTCTTACCGCTAGCTAGTAATCTTAACATGGGCTTCATTGACCCTGGCTTCAATACCATGCATGGGGTTCTTGTGGCTCTCCTGTACCTGTGTAGCTACAAGTCCAAGAATGCCTGGCTGATCGGTGCTGCTGGTACTTGTAGTTCTACATTAGCCAGTAAACCACAGGTTGCCTCTTTCTGTATTGTACCGTTATTAGTGCTCCACGAGTTTTATGTTATATGTGATCATGATTCAAATAAAATGAGTTGGGGCGCAAACAATAAACCATGCAAGACTTGTTGCATCTAAATAATCATATATATATATATATTGTTCCAAATTTAAAGAATGTTCCCATTCATGGCATTATTCTTTACGTCAGAGGTTCCCAAGCGCCGTCCTCAAGGCACTCCAATGGTCCCATCTTTTAAGTATATGCTTGCTTGGCCTTAGTTGACTTATTAATTACCTTAAGGTGCGTACACACGGGGGCGATTATTGCAAATATCGCTGGAAATATGGTCGCTGAGCGACCGTATCGCCAGTGATTTGAGTGTGCACCAGGGATAAATCACCTGGCGCGCTCCCGTTTTCAGCCCCTGAATGGTCGCTGTTCGGAGGAGCGTGCTCCTCCGACCAGCGACTTCCACTGCCTCTTCTCCCGGCAGTGTGACATTTTCATCTGCGACCGAAAACGGGACACTGAGCAATATGATTGCTGAGCAATATATTGCCAGCGATCATATTGCCCCGTGTGTAGCACCTTTAGTCAATTTGGTTTAACCATATGTGCTGAACCATGAATATCCTTAACACCTGGACTGGGTGCCATGAGGACCGCGCTTGGGAACCGCTGCTTTACATGGTAATAGTGAACTATTCATGCGCTTATGAGCATTTTGAACACTGTATATAATTCCGTAAATATGTTTTCTATGTTGTTCCTGTTTTTGGAATAACTAATCTGAATGATACCTGGCCAGGTCACCCATGCTGTGTTATCTCCTCTGCCATTTTACAAATCGTTGTTACAGTCTGTTGTGGTCTGACCTTCGTGTGGTCTGTATTTCAGCACTGATGTGCCAAACAGACATGTGCTAGAAGCACCACAAAGAAATTGCACTGGTTTTTAAAAATGCTTCTAGTTTCATGTATGAGCTTCAATTTATTTGCTATTTTCCTTCATCGTTGAATGTCCAGCTACAGTATGAAAGCCAACACCGTTTAGTCCAGGGGTTGATAGAGATAATGCTCATACTCTGCAATGGTTTGAGTAGTAGATATATAATCATGTCCGATTATAATAATTATGCTGAATCAAATGTTCTGTGTACACCGCTGGATAATTGCATCTTGGAAATCTAGCTGAGAAAAACCAACCTGTGCATCTCTAGAAATACATTTTATTAAATAATATGCTAATTCGATCACTTACCCCTTTTCCACTTGCAAAAATATCCCGGGTTTTTGCACATGAACGCGCATCAACCCGGGATTTAGTGCAGTGTGAAAGGGTCTTGGAGGAATATCCCGTGTTCAGCATTCCGGGATCTCTACCCAGGTCCTGACCTGGGTAGGACCCGGAATCGACACGGGATACAGTCAGTGTGAATGGTCCCGTGGGACTTTACGCTACCCCAGAATGGATTTCAGCAGCCAGTTCTCCCGGCGGGGTCTGCGTGACACACAGGCTGTGCAGCGGCGGCACCTGACAGCAGAGGAGACCGCTCCTACGGTACAGACACTCCATTTTAGTGTTGTTCATGTCCGGGTGCCTTGCTGTGGGGCAGCGAATGCAGCGTTCTGTAGATTTGCTCTGGCACCATGCCACCCCACATTTGTGTTAGAATAAACAGAGGGATAGATTTCCCGTATCCTGGCACACATGGGCACTGAGTGTTTGTCAGTACGGGGGCCCGCCCTGAGGTGGAAGCCTGCTCGCTGTCATCGGGACTTGTGCGATAACCCGCAGAGCTTAAACAGCCCGCTCCTTCCATAGTTCACAGGCGGCACTCAGCAATCGGTAGTAACATGTTGTACAGATGAATGCAGATAGCAGGTAACAACACTGACACATCCCAAACATTCACAAGGTCTTTTTTTTATTACCAGACTGTGTTTTATATGGTATTTGCAGTGATTTCCCAGGATCAGTGTGAATGAAGCTGTCCCGGGTCGATCCCAGGTCTGAGTCCAGTGTGAAAGGGTAGTGTCCCGGGAAGCATACCCGGGACTGCAAGTGGAAAAGGGTGTTCCCTCTAAGCTTCTTTTGCACCCATTTTTAAAACCTCAAAATGCACCCTGCCCTTTCTGTGTATGGCACTGTGCGCGCTGACATGCCGCTGAGAACTTTCGGTGTGTGCCATCATGTGTAATGGGCATTATGGTGTGTGGTATAATGTGTCAGAGGCATTACAGTATGTGCCATAATGTGTAATTGTCATTACGACAGAATATGTAATGTAATGTTTAATGGGTGTAATCCTAGTGCAGTGTGCAATTTTTTATATAATTTGTTTGTTTCTAATTTAAATTTGTAATATAAAATGTGCCCTCCCGATTGAAAAAAGTGCCCTGCCCGGGGGTCAGTACCCTGCCCTAAAAAAAATCCAATGGTGAACAGTATCACATACCGGGATACGGTCATTGGGTCTACAGCAACTAGGTTGACAGGCAGCAAGGTCGACATGGGGTTTTTCACTGTTTTTTGAGCCGACAGGCAGTATTTCATGCCCTACCATCCACTAAGGCGTGGTGGGAGAATAAAATTCCGAAGCATTGCGAGCGGATGCGGTGCACTTCAAACTGTGTCCGTGTTGACAGTGTTGACATTTGAGTAAAAAAAAGTGAAAAACCCCACGTCGACCAAGCCCATGTCGACCTAATGCTTGTGTCGACCCAATGTCCTGTCAACCTAGACCTACGTCGACCTAGACCCACGTCGACCTAATGCTTGTCGACCTAGTTGTTGTAGACCAAACGATCCCAACCCCACATACCATAAGCTCCCTTCCATCTAGAAGTGGTGAGTGCAGTGGATCAATGCCGTTAGTTATCCATTTATTTAAACATTTTTTAGAAAAAAATTAGAGCTAGCAGTTGGAATACCAATCTGAGCACTGTTTTTACTGTGACAACCTTCCTTTGTCTCTATATGACGTGCTGTCAGCCTGTGTATGTGTGCTATACTATATGCGATTGACCGTCAGACAGTGTATTGTGTGTTTCTCCTTGCACTGCGACATCCGCTCCCTCTGGCATCACATGACATGTTAAAAGCTTGGACTCATTGTTTACCCTAAAGAGGTGTACTGAACATGAGACAATGAGCCCGATTCAGTCCTGCTCCTAGGCTGTGAGTGTTCAAAGCCCAGCGAGCAGGTAAACGCCGCCCCGCCAAGATCCCCCCGCCATGGTGCACAGCAGCGAATGCTGCGTCAAATGATTTCCCCCCTGCTCGCAACACCGAGTCTAGACATGCACAGCACTGTGAAGGCCATGGGGGAGAAGGAGGCCGCTGCTGGCGCACCCATGGCCGCCAATCCCTGCGTTTTCTGGGATACCTCCCCCAAATGCCCGGCGCCTGTCAATCACCTTGCATAGGCCATCAAAGGCTAGCCTTTGCATGGTCCGTATGCAGGGGAACCCTGCGCATGCGCACTGTGGACCGCACATGCGCAGTCTTTGGATTATCGAATGGGTTGCGACTTTGCAGCCAACGGATTGGATCTGATTTGGGTCCAATGTCCTTTAGGATGGCTAAGAACCAGGGCTGTGCAGTTGGAGACCCAAAAAATTGTAAATCCCTGCTAAGAGCAATGACTATCCGCTGGATGCAGAAATCCCTGCTAAGAGCAATGACTATCCGCTGGATGCAGAAATCCCTGCTAGGAGCAATGACTATCCGCTGGATGCGTAAAATCCCTGCTAAGAGCAATGACTATCCCCTGGATGCATACTGTATCTTGTTGTTTAAAACCATCTGACTATTGGGTATACATGCTTGCTTTACCTTTATACAACTTTTACACCAGAACTGCCCAGTCGCACCCGGGTTTTTTGCTCCAACTCGAATGTGACCCGGCAGTTGTTCCCTTTTACACCGGTGTCCCCTTGCATTATGCCAGGTGGGCGATGCGGCGAAGGTGGGCCCTGAGTCGGCGCTTGGAGATGACATGATTTCCAAGCGCCGGGAAACCTGCCAGCCAGGACCCCCGCCACAGACGACCCTTGCATCCATTCACCTCCTCCCAGCCTCTGCTGCTGTCTGCATAGTACCGCAGACAGCAGCGGAGGCTGTACGCAGCCCCTGCCCAACCTCCGGAGTGACCGCAGGATGCTGCGGTCCAGAGGTATGGGCTCCCCTATTGGTGTAAATGGGTCTCTGGGTCAGAGGTTACCCATTTACACGGCCCCTCAATCCAGGGATGCCCCGTGTCCGACCCTGAGCATTTGCGAGGTCGGAAACCCAGGGAACAGCACCCCATTTACACCAAGCCCCGGCCTGGAGTGGAGCGGCAATAACCCTGGTCGAGGCTCTGTTGTAAAAGCAGTATAATACCCCTTTTACACCAGAGGTTGGACCCGGGATATTGCCGCTCCAGTTCGGGGCAGGGCATGGTGTAAATGGGCTGAAAAAAAATAACACGGGTACTGTTCCCTGGGAATCTGACCCGGCAAATGTTCAGGGTCGGACACGGGGCTTATCCGGGGCTCAGGGTGGTGTAAATGGTCATTATCCGGGTTATTTGGTGGGTAGAGGGGCGCAAAGAGCTGATTGGTGCTTCTGCGGCTCTGGCAGATGATGTCATCTGCTGGATACCCGCACAAAGCGCATGTAGCAGCAGCGTTACAAATATTGGTGTCGAGATCTAGACCTCTCAGCCAAGAATTGTGCTCTCCTCCTCCAAGTGTGAAGCAAGTAGCACAGGGTGAGAAGCTGCTTCAAACTCTCAATTGCTGAAAAGTACAGCACAAACTGCAACACAGATACTCCGTCTGCCATCTTTGCTGCAATGCTGGGAGCAGAACCCACTCCCTCCCTTTTCCCTTTCTTGTGACCTCATCTCAAACAGCCCAAAGGTCCATTTTTAATGACACCAGCAAGGAAATACAGGGCTGATCCGTTTTCAGTGTGAAAGGGCCTTACCCGGGAATAACCCGGATTGAATTGCAGTGTAAATGGGGTCTGAGGCAGGGAATGCCCTGGCAATTTCCCGTGTTCGATTTCCCGGGTCCTACCCGGTATTCTGGTGTAAAAGTGGTATAACATTGCTCAAATAACCCAGGTTATTGCCAGGTTGACCGGCATCAAGCCTCAGTGTAATGGCCACCAAAAAATAACCCAGGTCCATAGACCCAGCAATCCGACCTTGAAAACAAGTAGCGTTTAACACGGTTAAGACCTGTGTTCAGGGGCAGTGTAAACAGGTAATCCAGGTTATGCAACCATGCAAAAATGGCACATCAAGTCCCAGATCAAATGTGAGCCTCCCAGGAACATGCTGGGGAAACTGGGTCCGAATTGTACTTAGGACAAGTCGGACAAGTGTATGGGGGCCTTTACACCCTTTTTATGGGGAAAATAATCTGTGTATAAATTGATACATAAATTCTATTGCCGCAGCTCTCAGTGGCTTCCTTGATAAGTGATGTGAATGTGGAAAGTTGTTACTGTGGGTGTGGTATATTAGATGGACAGTAAAAAGGTCGCCCATAAAAAGGTTGACATGCGTTTTTCCCATTTTTTGGTGTCTATGTTGAAAACTTTTAATATGGACCCCCAATTACTGTAACGTGTACCCTCGCCGTGCTTCTGGCATGCTGACAGGGATGGGTAAAGTAAGATTCAGCAGGTTTCAAATAAAAAAATATTAATTGAAACTGGCTCGTTTTTACTTCACTATCCCTGTTGGCATAGAGCAGGGCTGGGCAATTGCGGTCCTCCAGATGTTGATGAACTACACATCCTAGCATGCGTTGCATCAGTTTCAGCATGGCCACATAGCAAAACTAATTCAAAGCATCCTGGGATGTGTAGTTCATCAACATCTAGAGGGCCGCAATTGCCCAGCCCTGGCATAGAGGAACGATGTCAAATTTGCAGAACGCGAAGCATGGCGAGAAAAGCATAACACTAATTGGAGGTCGACATTTTGGTGTAGACCTATTAACAATTTATTGGTGAAAGTGAGAAACTGAATATGTGGAATAGACTTTCAATAAAATATGGAATTGTCCATTAGCAATCCGTTATTTAGGTGCTCTCACATGTCACGAAAATCAAGATAATAAAATAATGGTCTCCCTCCACAGCATATTAACATAGTTTCAGGTTTAATTAGTTGCTTGCAGTTAGAGTAAATATTCTCATTGACATGGATGAAAGTGATAATGTGACTGTTGTGTAACATTTGTTTGCGGACAAGAATAGGGGTTACTGGGAGTTAGTTTCATGTTGTCTAATCCACTTTGAGCTAGTTGCTGGCAGAAACGCTTGTGTAACCAAATTAGTCATGCATGTGATTTGCAACGGGCTGACACAAATGGTGCAAGGTGGCTGGTCAGGCCCTGCATTTCAGTAATGGTGTATTGCGAGGAAATACACTTGCCTGTGTGACAAACAACGGCAGCAGGTGCTGTGGACACATAATTCACATTATCACTCTATTAATGTAATTCCTTGCTATTATCATTAGAAATTCCATTTCTTTAAAGACTGTTTGGATTATTAGCAAACTGGACTGCTGTTCCATAGCATAGCAATCAGTGACTGCACAGACCATGCACAAGCGCAACGATTGAGTTGCCAGGGAATCATTTATCTGTATTCTCTGATGTTTTATACTAGTCAGCAGTAGTTGGAATAATGAGCTAAACCAGCAAGATAGAGTATTGCTGAATTTTCAGAAAATTTTATCGTATGATTCTAGAAGTGCTTAATGACATTGCAATTTGTCATGTCTATTTCCCGTAATAGATATGTGCGGTCACCAGAGGGCAGTACTGTATACCACAATGGCTAATGCAACATTTTTTTTTTAACACTATCGCTGTCAAGCATAATACTGCTTTCACATCGCAAATAGGGTCAGACCCTTTCACACAGCACTTTCCCAAGTTGGCTTCTTTGGCACCGAACCCGGGACACCCATTTAAGCAATATGGATGTCATTTAAAATTGACTTTTACTGTCTCAAAAAGATGGAGTGTAAAAAAAACTCATAGCAATGCAGCGATCATGGCTGACGTAGCACATGTGTTGAGTTGATGATAGTGTTCATTCTAGCACCCGCTATCTTTGAAAACCCATGCAGTTCCTCTTTCCTGCCTGGGGAGTCGCTGTCTGCTGTAGTGCTTCTAGCACAGAGTGGTCTGTATATCAGCACTGATAAGCCATCCAGACCTGTGCTAGAAACACCACAGCAGACAGTGACACCCCAGGCAGGGAAGAGGAACTGCATGGGTTTTCAAAGATAGCGGGTGCTAGAATGAACACTAGTTGATGATTCAGTCTGCTTATCTCAGCTCCCTCCCCAACAGCTCGCTCACCTCCTCATCACACCAATTGGCCATAGCAATTAACCCTCACACTGCTGAATTTCTAAAATGCTGATCTCTTGTTTTTTTTTATAGGATTGCATATACAATGTGATCTGACCAGGATCTACCAGCCAGGATCGCATTGTAACATTTTTCCGCCCATCCCTGCGATGCGCTCAGCTGGGTGCTAGGAGGTGTCCACATGCGCAGTCAGCACTGCTGATTGCCAGATTGAAATCCCTGGGTCAGACTTTCACACTGCACATCGATTCGGTGCCGACCTGGGTTTAACCCTGCTTTAATCCCAAACTAAAATGCCAGGTTACTCAACCCAGGTTATTTCGACCCAGGAACAACCCAGGTTATATGTGAAAGAGGTAGAATTAATTCAGCAGTATTTTGTGTTAGTTATTTAAAACCACAATTCCACTAGGTTTATTTTTTATTGTTAAAGTTTAAGAAGTTTAAAATAACAAATGAAGTATTATTATTATGACAGTAATTTTATTATTAAAACAGTATCTTATTTGTAAAGCCCCGTACACATGCAGGGAGATATATTGCTCAGCAAAATATTGCTAGCAATATATTGCTCAGTGTCTCCTTTTCATCAGCGACCAGAGATGGTCGCTGATGAAAAGGAGCCTCTGCTGGCGGTGCCGCAGAGGTAACTAGCTGGTCCTGCGACCAGCGATTGGAAAGGGGCTGAAAACGGGAGCGCGCACCCGGCGTTTTATCGCCGGGGCACACTCCCAATCACTGGCAATATGGTCGCCAGCGACCATATTTCCAGCGATTTCAGCCCCCGTGTGTACACAGCATAACGGTCCACAAGAGTTCTGTAGCATTGAACATAGGGGGATAGCATATAATGAAATACATATGGTAGACACATTTACAAATGATCATATTCAGGATACATACAAAAAAATGATTAAAGTACATTGAAGAAGCAATTGGAGAGAGGGCCCTACACTTGGGTAGACACAAAGAAGGCGGTGGAACACAGCTGTGTGATATAGGGACAGGAGGGTTTGGAATTCTGCTGTTTTCCTGCACCTCTCACAACTAACCAAATAAGGATACTGTCATTCCAACAGTATTAGGGGGCTGTTTTCTAGCTGTTTGAAGGCCCCATAAATATAAGTACCTATTAAACATTTTGAAAGTCCCCAATTTGCCGACCCTGACTGTTTCTGATTGGGGAATCAGGATATTTAAACATGTTTAATATTCCCAGTCCCCAACCTGTCGGCTGGTGGATCTGGAAATGATGGCAATCTGCCACTGATGTATGCGGTCCTTTAGTCCACCCACATTGCTAAAAATAATTACATCCCGAAGAATCAAACTTACATACATTTAAAGGTGCCCCGAGAAATCGGCCAAAATCGTATGTGTTTGATGTCCCCCTCGGGACCTGTGCACATTGGACTTGAGCTGAAGGACAGACCTGCTGCCTGTCCGACACGGCCCCGCTCCCTGTGGCGAGGAGTGGGGCCGCATGCTATACAACGCATGTGAAAGGAGCAATTGCGATCCTGCCAGCTGGGAAGGTGCCAGATGGCTCAGGGGGGTTGGATGGACCATGCACTGCTGCTATACATCGCTTTAGTATATGGGCATCTTAATGGCTGATTTTCAGATCAGGGGACTAAAGAGTAATTTCATTTCTCACGAGACTGTCAAAATCCTGAATGTTAAAAATCCCAGACTATTCTAGTCTAATGATTTTGGGTTAAGAATTGGTGGCTTTTGCTGATCACCCGACTCGGGTATCTAGTGTTCATTCTAGCACCCGCCAACTTTGAAAACCCATGCAGTTCCTCTTCCCTGCCTGGGGTGTCGCTGTCTGCTCTAGTGTTTCTAGCACAGGTCTGGTTTGCCTATCAGTGCTTATATACAGACCACACTGTGCTATAAGCACTACTGTAGACAGTGATACCTCAGGCAGGGGAGAGGAACCTCATGGGTTTTCAAAGATGGCGGGTGCTAGAATGAACACTAGGTATCGGCAGAACGGTGACTTTCCCTGATAGATGACTGATGTACTGTATGGCCCTCATGTATTCTTTGCTGCATACTGCAGATGATCAAAGCTGTTGCTGACAGATGTTTGTTCCTCTGTGATTGCATGGAGCTATTTCCAGTGCTTCCCGGACATTAGATTGCTATATATAATGCTGTTGCCACTTCCACCTCCAGATATATATTTTGTAGTTGCCACATTTAGTGAGGGGACAGCATGTATAAAAGGAGCTTGCGGTGTGACGTACACCGTTTATTGTTATGTTAAAGCATAGTCAGTGTCACGTCTTAACAGGAAATCCTGCTCATTTAAGTCTGATTAGATCTTTCACGGGAAGCTGGTAGAATTAAAATAATGTGGCTTTCCTGTTAATGATGGCTTTGGAAAGGCCAAAAAAACACAAGAAATGGTACTTGTGTAGTTTCACGGCGCCCGATATATCGGATGCATGGAGCTGATTTTATATAGTGTGGCGAGCCACCGAGCCCGAAGCATGGCGAGCTGAATTACTGCGCTCGCCACACTGTATAAAATCAACTCCATGGACAGTGGGGTTATGATCAGCTCAAAAATACCTTCCGATCGCATCGATATATTGCCCAATATCGCATCCGATATATCGGGCGCCGTGAAACTACACAAGTACCAAATAAAAAAATTGAAGCTTTCAACAGGGCCCCTGGGTGACATTAGCCCCTGATCTTTATGGGCCTGATTCAGGTTGGCTCACTAGGTAGCGTAAATTTGATGCCTAGCGAACACCATAATCATTCGATGGTCGCTCACCATCGAATTATGTCTCCTGCCTTCAAATGTCTAAACTGACTTTTATTACATCCGCTGATCGCCCGGGGCGGGTGCACTGACGTCATGTGACGTCAGCTGCCCACCCCGAGGAGGGAATGCCACACTGCGTTTCCAGGGGAGTGGCCAGCGTTTTCATGGGGACGCCCATAAACACTGGACGTTCCACTACTCAATGTAGTGGAACGTCCAGCGTTTATGGGCGTCCCCATGGAAACACTGGCCATTCCCCTGGAAACGCAGTGTGGCATTCCCTCCTCAAAGTGGGCAACTGACGTCACATGACGTCAGTGCCCCCACCCCGGGCGATCAGTGGCTGTAATAAGTTTGTCAAGCAGCATCAAATACTGTATTTTACTTTCAGATTTCATCTATGAAAAAGTTGTGTTTCAATGCTGTTATAACACAGGAAGTCAGAGAATAGCTAGTTACCTGCCTGCATGAATACACAGTTGCGATTTGTAGTCATACTCTGTATATAATATTCCGCTGTGCTTGGAGCCCTCAGCTGGAATATGCATTGAATTGATATTCTGTTACAAGGCTCGGTGCACGCTGTGACTGGTACTACAGACAATAAAGCCGGAAGCACAGCAGTATAACCGCAGGTCAGCTGCTTAGTTGGTACTTTTTGAAGGATGAACCCTAATGGGAGACTGTTTTTATTGCCAATGAACTTCTCTTGCACTGTCTGGTATGTCCTGTGCTGCTGAATAAACCCTGTGTTTGTGCTTAGACAGACTCTGATCACGTGACAGACCGGCTCCTGTGTCTGTTTCTTTAACTCGTGTGGAATTTAATCCACTGCCCATTCATTATATAAAAATAGGTAACGTACAAATGTGTAAGGATCATTGTTAGCTGTGTGGGAAAGGATAGCAAAATACAATAATTATAGACCAGCTCCCTCGGTCTAGGACAAATGTCTAATGGTTAAAAAAAATAATGGTACTTGTTTCCTAGCACGGTGCCCATCGCATGGCATCGTGTACCTTATTTAGTGGTGTGCGATGTGATGCTTGTACAATTACATTTCGCATAGCATCGCATGCCAGCAGATGGGATGCGATGCGATTTTTAATTGTACAAGCACCCATGCCATGAGATGTAAGCACCCATTACAATGAGATGTAACCCCCAGTATCCACGCCATCCCAAAGCGTGGCGAGCGCAGCGGTATGCGTCCTCTGACCTTTTCATACCCCCACTATCCACGTCGGCTTGGAGTTGATTTTAGATAGTGTGGCGAACGGACACGGAATACGATCCCGAACCGTGGCGAGCGGACGCCGAATACATGTAAAGTTATAAGTGTCCCCTCGCGGGGCTTGCAGTGCTCGACATGCCTCGGGCTCGTATTCCATGGCCCCTCGCTGCGCTCGCCACACTTTCGGCTCGCCACACTACCTAAAAGCAACTCCACGCTGATGTGGATAGTGGGGGTATGAAAAGGTCGGAGGACGTGTTCCTCCGCCCCTCGTGGGGCTCGCTGCGCTCACCACGCTTCGGGATGGCCTGGATACTGGGGGTTACATCTCATTGTAAGATACAAAAAATGGTTTCTCCTGTCGCAAACCGCGCTCACAACCTATTACTATAGTATGGAGTAGTACAATCTTTAGTTTAGTCCAATTCCAGATGTAGACTTTTTCTGTTTCTTTCTTTCGCAATTTTTCTTATTTTCTCCAAAAGGGAGTATGAAAAAAAGAAAGAAATAGAGGATGATATATTATATATTCTCACAGTCGTTTAGAGGGAGATGGCCACCACCGCTACACGGAAGTGGATATGTAAATTCAAGAAGGGTAGCGTACCCTACTCACACCAAAAGAGGGTTGTGCTCCACACATAAAGGTATCTTTTATCCGTGATAGAGAAAGCAGACTCCAATTCAAAGCACGACCTTTGCCCTTTCTGGTATATACAGTTGGGCAAAAAAGTATTTAGTCAGCCACCAATTGTGCAAGTTCTCCCACTTAAAAAGATGAGAGAGGCCTGTAATTTTCATCATAGGTATACCTCAACTATGAGAGACAAAATGAGGAAAAAAAATCCAGAAAATGACATTGTCTGATTTTTAAAGAATTTATTTGCAAATTATGGTGGAAAATAAGTATTTGGTCAAAAACAAACAAGCAAGATTTCTTGCTCTCACAGACCTGTAACTTCTTCTGTAAGAGGCTCCTCTGTCCTCCACTCGTTACCTGTATTAATGACACCTGTTTGAACTCTTTATCTATATAAAAGACACCTGTCCAACACTTCAAACAGTCACACTCCAAACTCCACTATGGCCAAGAGCAAAGAGCTGTCAAAGGACACCAGAAACAAAATTGTAGACCTGCACCAGGCTGGGAAGACTGAATCTGCAATAGGTAAGCAGCTTGGTGTGAAGAAATCAACTGTGGGAGCAATTATTAGGAAATGGAAGGCATACAAGACCACTGATAGTCTCCCTCGATCTGGGGCTCCCCACAAGATCTCACCCCGTGGGGTCAAAATGATCACAAGAACGGTGATCAAAAATCCCAGAACCACACGGGGGGACCTAGTGAATGACCTGCTGAGAGCTGGGACCAAAGTAACAAAGGCTACCATCAGTAACACACTACGCCGCCAGGGACTCAAATCCTGCAGTGCCAGACGTGTCCCCCTGCTAAAGGCAGTACATGTGCAGGCCCGTCTGAAGTTTGCTAGAGAGCATTTGGATGATCCAGAAGAGGATTGGGAGAATGTCATATGGTCAGATGAAACCAAAATAGAACTTTTTGGTAACAACTCTACTCGTCGTGTTTGGAGGAGAAAGAATGCTGAGTTGCATCCAAAGAACACCATACCTACTGTAAAGCATGGGGGTGGAAACATCATGCTTTGGGGCTGTTTTTCTGCAAAGGGACCAGGACGACTGCTCCGTGTAAAGGAAAGAATGAATGGGGCCATGTATCGTCAGATTTTGAGTGAAAACCTCCTTCCATCAGCAAGGGCATTGAAGATGAAACGTGGCTGGGTCTTTCAGCATGACAACGATCCCAAACACACTGCCCGGGTAACAAAGGAGTGGCTTCGTAAGAAGCATTTCAAGGTCCTGGAGTGGCCGAGCCAGTCTCCAGATCTCAACCCCATAGAAAATCTTTGGAGGGAGTTGAAAGTCCGTGTTGCCCAGCGACAGCCCCAAAACATCACTGCTCTAGAGGAGATCTGCATGGAGGAATGGGCCAAAATACCAGCAACAGTTTGTGAAAACCTTGTGAAGACTTACAGAAAACGTTTGACCTCTGTCATTGCCAACAGAGGGTATATAACAAAGTACTGAGATGAACTTTTGTTATTGACCAAATACTTATTTTCCACCATAATTTGCAAATAAATTCTTTAAAAATCAGACAATGTCATTTTCTGGATTTTTTTTCCTCATTTTGTCTCTCATAGTTGAGGTATACCTATGATGAAAATTACAGGCCTCTCTCATCTTTTTAAGTGGGAGAACTTGCACAATTGGTGGCTGACTAAATACTTTTTTGCCCCACTGTATAGATTCACCCAGTGTGTTTTCAAATAAATAGCGAGGGGGACGTACCCCACTTACACAGCACAGTGTGTTGTCAATCCTATCTCGGTTTATTTGTGGGAGTATCCTCCTCCCAGTATTGGTGTATTTCTTTCTCAATAAATATATATAAGAGAAGAGAAAGCGTACTTGAACATATAGCAAATGTTTATTTTTCCAAAGATACAATAAAATAGGACAACAATGGACCACAGCACCTGCACAACAAAGATGAAAAAAAGCACTTAACTTTGTTCAGGGGATCAGGTCCAGGGGATCAGGTCCTCAGGAAGACCTGGTATGGTTGAAACGCGTTGATGGAGAGTCTGGGACATATCTAAGAGACCTACACCACTGCATTGCCTTACTTCTCAATTCAGGGGTATCAGTCCGGACCTGATCCCCTGAACAAAGTTAAGTGCTTTTTTTCATCTTTGTTGTGCAGGTGCTGTGGTCCATTGTTGTCCTATTTTATTGTATCTTTGGAAAAAATAAACATTTGTTATATGTTCAAGTACGCTTTCTCTTCTCTTATATATATTTATTGAGAAAGAAATACACCAATACTGGGAGGAGGATACTCCCACAAAGAAACCGAGATAGGATTGACAACACACTGTGCTGTGTAAGTGGGGTACGTCCCCCTCGCTATTTATTTGACACACTGGGTGAATCTATATATACCAGAAAGGGCAAAGGTCGTGCTTTGAATTGGAGTCTGCTTTCTCTACCACGGATAAAAGATACCTTTATGTGTGGAGCACAACCCTCTTTTGGTGTGAGTAGGGTACGCTACCCTTCTTGAATTTACATATCCACTTCCGTGTAGCGGTGGTGGCCATCTCCCTCTAAACGACTGTGAGAATATATAATATATCATCCTCTATTTCTTTCTTTTTTTCATACTCCCTTTTGGAGAAAATAAGAAAAATTGCGAAAGAAAGAAACAGAAAAAGTCTACATCTGGAATTGGACTAAAGTAAAGATTGTACTACTCCATACTATAGTAATAGGTTACAGAATATATGTTGGTTTAGTGCTGCGCTCCGCCCTTTCTTATGGTTGAAAAGAATATAGAATCAAATGATGAATAAACCGTGAATATTGATTTAAATAAAATGAAGCTTTACTGGTACTGTTAAAGTGAATAAATGCCGCTAATTGTTAATACAATGATTCAATTAGTCCATCAATACGATCAATTAAGTGAAAAAATGATGAAACAAAACAAAACCAAAAACAAGACCAAAACCAAAACAAAACAAAACCAAGAAATAAAACCAAAACAATCAGTAGGGATCAGTGGCTCGATAATAGAACGGAGTTTGATTCCCACTGTAATGTCCTGCTTGAGATTTCTGTGTGTTATATGCACAATCACAGAAAAAATGATTGGATGAAATAGCTATACCAAAACAAAAAACAAAACCAGAGTTGTGAACGCTGATGTGCATCCACGTTACCGGTGACTTGTGCGTGCCGGATTGGTCCTGATTAAATAATCTTGCTAGCGTTAATGTGTCAAAAAACGGCGTCCCGTTATCTGGCAAAGTCTGGGGGTGTACACAGTCCTTTTTAAAGGTGAGTCTTCAGGTACCTCTTTCACATTGGTGGTCAGCGGCGCCCGGTTTTCGGGGGAAAGTGTCTGATTTCTGTCACAGGTTGCCCGGACTTCTGGAGACTCTTGCAGTGGGGCCGCTTGCACACGGGGCTGCGCGTTAACACTGCACCCTGTGCTGCGGTGCACTCACTGTGAAGTCTCCCTGTCTCGGAGGTTTGCAAGACACTGTCACGGATACCGATGTGGTCCGTGGCTGTGCCTGCTTCACCTCTCTACGGGTTCCCTGCACCAGTCGGAACCCGTAGAGAGGTGAAGCAGGCAGATCCAAGCAGGACATTACAGTGGGAATCAAACTCCGTTCTATTATCGAGTCACTGATCCCTACTGATTGTTTTGGTTTTATTTCTTGGTTTTGTTTTGTTTTGTTTTGGTCTTGTTTTTGGTTTTGTTTTTGTTTTGTTTTGTTTCATCATTTTTTCACTTAATTGATCGTATTGATGGACTAATTGAATCATTGTATTAACAATTAGCGGCATTTATTCACTTTAACAGTACCAGTAAAGCTTCATTTTATTTAAATCAATATTCACGGTTTATTCATCATTTGATTCTATATTCTTTTCAACCATAAGAAAGGGCGGAGCGCAGCACTAAACCAACATATATTCTGTAACTAAACCCAACGGAGTAGTCATCCGTTAAGTGCGGCAGCTAGCCCAAGAATTCAGTGCGCAGGTATAACCCCCATTACTATATATAGTAATAGGTTGTGAGCGCGGTTTGCGACAGGAGAAACCATTTTTTGTATCTATTGTCTATATTGAGGGTTGGGTGACCTTCCTTCTCCTGTCTCTATTGCTGCTCCTTGTGCGCCAGTAGGATACTGTATCTCTTGTCTTTATCTCATTGTAAGCACCCATCACATTTCATGGCATGGGGGCTTGTACAATTAAAAATCGCATTGCATCGCATCGCATGCCGCAATATTCCAGGGGGATGCGATGCAATGAGATTTTTAGGAGCCCATACGATGGAAATCGTGGGCGCCGTTCTAGGAAACAAGTACCAAAATAATTTACAATACATCCAAATTCTACAATACATATAGAGCCATCCTCATCTAGCCCTTTAATAGGATTAAGTGAGCCAGAGCTGTCAGACTTTTGAGAAGCTGTGTGCCGTGGCACCCTGGGGTGCCTTGTAGGACTTGCAGGGGTGCCCTGGGTTGGTGGTCCAGGACCAATTCAAGTTATTTATGTCCAATTTAATAGTCAAATTGTGAACAAACAGAGGTGAATCCTGTCCATTACCACATAACTGATCCTAAGGATGAGATATACACAATATATTTAACTTAATATTTGTTTCTAAATTTCTCAATGAGAAACCTCTAGCCTAGGGCTGCCGCAAAATAATTCTGATGCTTCGGGGTTCCGTGATTCAAAAAAGTTTTGGAACCCCTGCCCTACTGTATTGTTCTACAGTATGTATTGTATTTCTGCTGAGAACAATAGATGGCTCACCATGGCTCTCCAGAGAAGGCTAGTTGAAAAAGGCTCCATCTGTACATCTTACCAATATTAATACTATGGTGCTGCTGTTTTTCACCTCACCATGTGAACAATGGGGCAAATGGAGCTCCAGGCCTCTACATAAAAATAAGCCCATCATCATGGCAGTAGATGATAACAAGCCCTTAGTTGATCACAGGGATAGGCCCTAAATCATAAGTATTAAAATTGTGTTTTTGATTTTCTGACAAATTTTGGCAATATTACTATACTTATATATATTGTGATGCAGTGGGTCTGATATTGCACACAGCACTGACCAGTGTTCATACTAGGGTTTTATTAGGGCAGGGCACTGACTATTCTGGGGGGCACATCTGCACATACTTAAAAGGGGGTGTGAAATCTTTGGGGTGGGCTGTGACTAGTGGCATGTTCATTTTCCATCCTACTGGGTTAATGCCCAGCACTTCCTGAAATGCTGGACTGTCTCAAGCTCTCCCCGCACTGTGAATAAATAACATTAGTATTCACCTGACATCTTTTCACCCAGTAGTAAATGTGCTTAATCCCCAAGTAGTCAGTGATTGTGACAGGTAATGGGGGGGTAGTAAAACAGAGCGATATCGGAGACTTTTATGTGTGTTTCCTCATCAGCCACTGGAATTAAGACAGTTTCTCATTCAGAGAATAAATAGGGTTACTGAGAAGTCCAGTGGCGCCTCTGATGTTCCCGTTTATGGAGGAAATGGTTTATATGGAGGAAGTATCTGGTTCCCCGTCAGCACTTGGTATGAAAGATTGTGTGAAGTGCACTTACAGTATATGGCACATAGGGCCTGATTCATGTTTGCAAGCACTGCAAGTGGGGCAGATGCAACATGTGTAGAGAGATTAGATTTAAGTAGGGCGTGTTCAAACTGAAATCTAAATTGCATTGCAAATGTAAAGCATTTGTGGGCTACATACAAAAGCTGCCAGTTATTACCCTAAACAGAAAAAAATAATATAAATGTATTTGCACCCCTTGCATTGCTGTGTGTGTTTTTTTTTTTTTTTTTTTTTTCAGACACAAACATGAATCCGGCCCAAAGATCAGGCATCCAACTTGTTCACACTTTTTTGTATATTGAAATGTCCGCTGTGCTATCACAGCAGTCCCGGCAGCTCACTGAGCGCATCGCAGGGATGGGGGTCCTTTTGTTACCTGTGTATCTGCAGCTCGTTCTTACTGCATCCCTCCAATGTAATTGCAAATTGCAATGCGATCCTGTGTAATCCTAATAATGTGCTCAAATTACATTGAATATGCACTTAATGAAAAATGGGCCCCAAAAATGATCAAACCAATAAGAAGGGGGCCTCACTTTGCACAAGTTAACTGAAACAGGAAATGAGCCAACAGATTTGTATAACCCTAAGACCACAGGATTCTGTAAAGTCATAACAGACTTGGGGGGGGGGGGGGGATGCGCTGCAACACTACACATGGGGTCACATATTTGAGACACTATGGGGTCTATTCAAAGTGGGCAGTGAAGGGAGTTTTTTTTGGCGAGGAAAGCCATCCTCACTGTCCAACTCCTTCTTGTTATATTCACTGTTTTGCTTAGTCTGCGAGATTCACTGAAAATTCAGCGAGTCAGCTGCATTTTGTGAAGAGCCTTGACCGTTTTAATGGGCACACTCGCCATTTCCACCGCACTGAAAAGAACCAGCGAGGTGGAAACGGCAAGTGAAGGGGAGGGAGTTCAATACTCTGACGGTGAGCTATTGATGCTGCTCGCCGTCGGAGCATTCCATAAACCCCTTTGGCTTTAAAATTACAGGTTTCTTTTTTCAAATTTATTTTAATATCTTTATTACTTTATACTTAAATGATCTTATAGTCAAATGGACTAATTTAACATTCATTTAGCAAACAAAAGACCATGATAAACAATTTCTAAAACCCTGTAAAGTTCCGCAGTCTTAATGAGTGCAGATAGGTAAGTGGGTCATAACTCGAACACGGAGAAGAAAACTATTTTTCGTTATTAGTATTTCGTATTTTAATATCCAGAAAATTTCCCGCCCCTTAAGTATAATCCTCCAGGGTCCATTTTGGTCAAGTCAGGAAAATAATGCATATGGAAGGTTCGAGATTCGCCCCCCATCAATGATTTCTACAGTGCTCTCAAATATAAGTCAGTCTTGTTCCGAGAAGGCAGGTTCACGCCTGCCTACGCATTGGGATACCCAGCGTCTTCGTAGTTTCGCCGAGGAAACGCATGCGAACACCTCCAACCCCCCCCCCTTCACCGTGCAAGTGCCGCAGAGAATACGCAAGTCTCCAAAGGTGCCCAGACAGAAGCCCTGTACATACACATAAGCGAATATGCGCATTTGCAGGGCTTCAACATTGGTCCCCTGTGCGAACATGCGGGGGACTGAACTGATCAGAATAAGGGCCGCACCACCCTAGTTACTTCTCTGCCAAGTGTACCTATGTTGTACGCATTTCAGTCACATCTGCAGGTGCAAGGGAGAAGGTGAACAGTAATGCGGCATTATCATGCAGGAAATGCCAATTCTAGCAAAAATGTGTATGTTTCCTGGAGTATCATCTGCACCACTTACGGCCTTGTAAAAGTGTGCTTTGAGGATAACAAGTATCAAGCCAAGGGTAAAAAATAGGCGCATCACAAGATGCATTCAGCTGTGCATGCGGCCCACGGGATGTAAAGAGCTCATTTATCTCTGAATTGGGACATGCACATATAAATAGATAACCATGTTCATAAGAGGGTTGGAGGAAGTACCGCTTTACATATCACTGGTGAATGTATTGCTGTGATCTTGATCAAGGAATCTGTTGTTTTATTGATGACATTTGATAAAGTGACAATTGTACCAAGGTATCAATAAGCGTTGTGTTTAAATATTATAAGAAAGACAACAGTGAAGAAATATATATCCGTTCTAGCCGACCCCGCGGCCATTACGTCCCAGTATTTGTTTGATGGTGTAGTCCTGCTGGTTGCTAGCCAACCTCTTCTTGTTGTGCCACAAACCATGCCTAAAGAAACACTTGATTCACTCACTGCTGTCTCTGATTCTGCCTGGCTGCCAAGAACTCCCACACACAGGCATGTTTCTGTGGACATACTCGTTATGTTAATTCCAGTCACAGCCACGTCCTGGAATATTTCTACTTGCTGTAACATAATGGGTGAAATATAACTCCCAGTGCACATTTTCCATACTGGAAAGATTGAAGGGATCAGAACTGAAAGAACTGCATACATAAATTATTTTAATAAAAGAACAGATCAGTGACATTTGTATTTGATTAATACGTTAACCCCAAGGCTTCAAACCAACTGTGGGCCTGATTCTAAGTCAAGCTCTGTGCTGATATTCTCGATCTATGCTTTTCACCCGCACATGCATCTTAGGTCTCCTAAAAAGTCGCACAGCGCATGCGTTCCGCAGTCTTGGTGTGCAAAGTTGCAGGGCCATTTGAGACATAGGAGGGTATTAAATTAAATTCTGGACAAAAAGGGGAAAATTGCAGTTTCCACGTTACTAAAATACCAGCATTGTTATCCGTCATGTAAACCTTCACCTAGCCAGCGAAAATGTCTGATTCACAATAAAGGATTAAATCACTTCTGACGCTTTTCGCACCACCTGGGGCTTTTTCTCTTTGAAAAAGCCCCAGGTGGTGCGAAATGCGTCAGTGGAAGTGATTTCATTTCCCACGGAGCCATGCAGTCCTGTTTGGAGACTTGAAAAATGTTACATTAAACATCTGCCTCATATTGAACCAAGATGGGGAAAGGACTCAACCTGAGTGGTGGGATATTCCATCCTGTGCACAGACCATCTCCAGGTGAGAAGTGACACCAATCTGTCATCCAGCACCGACCCCTACTCCACGCATGCTGCGGCTGTGCACTCAAGACGCGCGCTCACGTCCGGTCCAGGATGAAGCCTCCGACTGAGGACAGCTAGCGGTGTGATCACCAGCCACATTGGGGGAACAGGCTGAGATCTCAGAGCCCCCACCAGGTAAAACCACTTACCAACATATCAGTTCAAAAACCGCAGTCCCTTTGGGCTCATCTGGACAATATTTGAAAGTGATTCCTGACGATTTTTCTTCCGGACATACAATCCAAAAAGAACACTTAAAAATATCCAATCTACTAGTCATTTCAGAACTGCCCTTTAATCAAAACTGATCATTTCAGGTCAGTGCCGGCATTATGATCATCTATGGTCGTGGGAGAAATCAAATTTCACACAGGTGCCACCTGTTTTATATTAAACCCTTTGTCGCATACTGTTGCAAATTTGCTACATACCCAAACATCAACTGTTTCATGTTGCGAACTATTTACTACAAAGCAATAATACGCGATTAGTTCACAAAACTGCCTGTGATTTTTTTTTTCATTATTTTTCCTTGTCAGTACAATACACAAGAAGCTTGAAAATATTTAAAAAAAATAATTAAAATCCTGCAACATATGTATACATATATATATATATATATATATATATATATATATATATATATATATATATATATATATATATATATATATATATACATACATACATACAGATCGGGTCTCCCTTATCCATGTATTCCAAAAACCGTGGTTTTTCAGAATATTTTGTGTTTTTGTTTTTTTTCCCCCATCCCTTTTTTACATACCTACTTTGTCCCCCAGCATCCAAGGCGGCCTCCGGGATCCTCTTCAGCGGCATCTCCGGTCCCAGGGGTGCATCCAAAACCAAAAAACAATTCCCTTATCCGAGGCGGCGTGGCCACGGCGGTAATGGAGAAGCACACACACCGCTGTGCTCCTCCGACACATCCTTCTACCCATCCTACCATTCTCCTTCCCGGGATCCGGAGACTGTTCCTGCTGCTGGGGGATTGTGCGCTGCATCAAACTACCTCCCTCCCATGACACTGGCTGCCCGCTGTCACTCCAGACACCGCTCTCTCTCTCCCCGTACAGGACACTGACCAGGCCACGCTGAGAGACCTGCTGCCTCTCTATATTGGCGTCGGCAGGTAAACGGCTCCTACCCGCCTCTACTGCCTAGAACCCCAACTGACTACTACCTGGGACCCTGACCGTGCCTCTCCTAGACCTCCGCAAGCCCTGCTGCACCTCCAGGTACCTGGGGCTCTCTCCCACATCCTTGGCATATAGCTTTAATGCTTGTGGTGCTACCTCACACACGTGGCTGAGCTGCCATTCTCTTTACCACACAGACAGCATACTATATATGCCCTGAAACCCTGCAATATTCTCCATTTGTACTACTCTGGCTGCCACATCTCCTAAACTACAGCTCTGGGGTCACAAAATATATGTTTATCTGTATCCAGGACTGTCTACAATATTAACCCTTTTGAGCTGCTCCAGAACACTTTTCTTATCTAACTATTCAATATTATGTACTGGATGAGAGAACATTAATCTGTGCCCTGATATTGATCCGATCAGGCCGCTGAGGACATTGCCTGGGCTCTACTTTTGCATTTTACAGTTTATTCTCCAATTTTTTACCCCACGCTCTACGATATACACCAAAAGACAATAGGGAAAAATCACCAGCAGTCTAATGCTGCAGCCAAACTGGAAAAATACTCCAGAAACCCTCCTACGCGCCACACGTCGGAGTCTGAGCTACAAGACATTATCGCCCCCTCACCTCCATTGAGTTCCACCTCCTCTGACCCGCCACTGGATCCTATGCAACTGGATGCCCTTTTGGCAACTGAAACAAGACCCCCTGACAAAATAGCACAGGTACAATCCGACCTCGCTACGTTTCGTCAAGATCTACAGCGCGTACGCGAGAGAGTTGGGGAGGTCGAGGCGCGGGTCTCCCCATGCTCTTATGGTATTTCTGTTGATGCTCTTGTGTCTCTGGTGCTAAATGGATGATGTGGTCAGTGTTAGATCCTGAGCTAATATATGTCCTACTTTCTCTAGAGTATGGCTAAGCTCACCTTTCTCAATTGGAATGTATGTGGGTTAAATGACAAACTTAAGATCGCTGTTGGTTTGGCCACATTAAAAAATATACCCCTGATATAGTTTCTCTAAACTTAGGCCCATCCCACCCATGGTCTTCTATCATTCTACATATACCTCTGCCTCTAGAGGCGTATCTATTTTAATATGCAGGACTGTACCATTTTGTATGGAGCAGGTGCAAACGGGTCCGGCAGGACGTTATGTATTCTTAAAATGCACACTCAACTCAATCTCTGTCATCTTAGTAGCTGCCTTCATACCCTGCTACTCCTGTCATCTGTTTAGGCGATTTTAATAATGTTTTGAATCCACAACTTGACAAACTATCCATCACTGGTTCCTCCTCACACTCCCACTCATCGACATTTGCGGAATTGCTCCTTGAGATGGGTCTGGTCGATGCCTGGCGTGAGAAACGCCCAAATATGAAGCAATACTCCTGCTTCTCTCTTTCTTATTCCTCCTTTTCGAGAATCGACCTGGCCCTTCTCTCGAGAGATCTATTGCCCCGCGTTACCCAGATCAAATATGAAATTAGAGGCATCTCCGATCACCTCCCTTCCCTTACATTATCCCTTGATTTCGACTGCCAATCTGGCCAGAGGGTCTGGAAGCTCAACCCCTTTTGGCTTGAACGTATGGGTCCCCTCCCTGGAGCTCGAGGCTGAGTGGGAGGAATTTTTTGTCCATAATTCCTCTAATGTTTCCCCTATGATTTTATGGGATACCTTCAAAGCATTTGCTAGGGGTACCCTCATTCAGACTATATCTGCTTTAAAAGCTCGATATAGGAAACAAGAGGAAGTGATGGAATTGGCCTGTACTACTGCTGAACTAGCCTAATTGTCAGATCGCTCAGAGATATTAAAAACTACATGGCTTCAAGCTCATAAAAGAATGGACCTCATACTTGGAGGCCAAGGACAAATATAAACTCTTATTTTCTTCCCACACTGCCTATGCTACTGGTGCCGGGTAGTTTTTTGGCACATCTGGCTAAGGGTGACCCCCCTCTGACCCTAGATGAAATAATTACCGCTATTAAATCCTTCCCCTCTAAAAAAAAAGCACCTGGTACTGATGGTATGCTGGTAGATTTTTATAAAAAAAAAACATTTAGATTTCCTCGCCCCTCGTCTACTAACCCTGTTTCAACAGCTGATAACGCAAGACTCCCTTCCGTCCTCTATGTCTGAGGCCCTAATTGTTCTTATCCCTAAGCCAGGCAAAGACCCTGCCCTCCCGGAATCATATCGTCCAATCTCCCTAATCTCCACGGATGTTAAGATCCTTGCCAAGATTCTCGCCACCAGACTGAACTGTGTCATAGAACACCTTATACATTCGGATCAGATTGGGTTCATGCCCCATAAATCAACTTCTATTAATCTACGTCGGCTTTTTACTTACTTGCAGTCGTCCTGTGGGGACTCCCGCTCCTCGGTTATAGTATCCCTAGACGCCGCTAAGGCGTTTGATTCTGTGGAGTGGGATTTCCTTTGGGAGGTGATGAGCTGGATGGGTACTGGCCCTGTGTTTATTAGGTACGTCAAACTCCTGTACTCTGGGCCGGTGGTGAGGATTTTGGTCAATGGTTTTGTATCCTCCTCCTTTCTCGAGGCACCAGACAGGGTTGTCCCCTCTCCTCCACCCTATTTGCTATCGCAATTGAACCCCTAGCATGTTTGATAAGACAATCCCCTGTTATGCACGGCCTCACATTAAGCACAAAAGAAGATAAAATTGCACTATATGCAGACGACATTCTGTTATTCTTACAGGATTATGTCTCCTCTATGCCCTACATTCTTCACCTTATCGATCAATATGGGAGATTTTCTGGCCTTTTGATTAACTGGGACAAGTCCTGTATTATGCCTCTATCCGGGAAATGTCCGCCCACTTCGGAGGTTTCGCTGCCTCTTCAGTGGTCGCACTCCTTCAAATACTTAGGTATTTTGATCTCGAATGACCATCGACAATTTATACCATTAAATCTTGATCCTTTGATAACAAATCTCCGTTCTAAAATACGGTTATGGACTAAGTTGCCACTAACATTAACTGGTCGGGGTAACCTAGTCAAAATGGTTTTCCAGCCCAAACTATTGTATGTTCTACACCAGTCCCCGGTGTACATTCCCCAGAAAGATTTCCATAGAATTAATGGTTTGCTTTCTTCCCTCATTTGGGCCCATAAACGCACGCGCATAAAGCTCATTGTATTGACGCACCCTAGAGACAGAGGTGGTTTAGGACTCCCGGCACTTAGGATCTATTATTATGCAGCCCAATTGTTATTTTTTTCGACAATGACTTACCGAATGTGAACCCTCTACTCTCCATGCCCAACTTCTCTCACAAACCTGCCCTACTCTTTCCCCCTTACAAGTACTCCTCAGTGCTGGTACCAGTTTTACCAATGTCCCCTTAATTAGTCAAGCAATCTTGATTTGGAGACAGGTCCATATCTTGATGGGTGGGCGGGGCTGGGACCCTGAAACCTCACTACACAATCATCTCTGCTCAGAAGTCTGGGCTAAATGGGGTATCTCCTCGCTAGGCGACGTATACATGGATGAGGTCCTTAAAACCTTTCAATCCCTGCACGCTGATTTTTCTGTACCTAACTCCTACTTTTTTAGATATCTGCAGCTGCGCCATGCCCTTTCTGTCCAATTTCAAGTCACACCCCTGACTCTATTAGACTCCCCAGTGAAAACCATGGTGGTGAATTCCCCCAACATCCACTTAATCTCCCAATTGTATTCAAGTATTCTATTACGTGTTCACTCCGAAAATTTGTCCCGACTTTGTGCTGTTTGGGAATCTGATTTGGGCCCCTTGGATGATGGGGTTTGGGAATGGGCACTCGCCGGCCCCCGCATCTCTACCTTAACTGTTCGGTTTCAACGGATCCAGTTCTTTATTCTTCATTGCATATATTACACACCTGACAAGTTATACCGATTAGGTAGCATCACCGCGCCAACCCATCCTAAATGTGGTGCTCTGAATGACTCCTTCTGGCACCTACTTTGGTCTTGCTCCTATATAACATCTTTCTGGTCAGGAGTCATTAACATTATAATACATACAGGTATCCCGAGCGAAATCCTTACAGCGGCAGTAAGTTTATTGGCCACCCTGGAAGATGACACTTTAGATGTACCGACTAAGCGTTATGTAATAAACCTATGTACCCTAGCTAAGGTGTGCATTGCCAGAACCTAGCTGGCTAAGAACTCCCCCAACATACAGGCCTGGCTTAGATATCTAGCTAGAAAAGCAGGCCACAGATTTAATGCTATCTGGTCCAGATGGAGCGACTCGCAGTATGCACCTCCCACTACATACTGTAGATCCTCTCTACCAACAAATAGACATGATCGCCACTGACCACTGCTCCCACGTACTTATATTATATAATAGATTTTATGTTGAGATTCACCTTGTATGCCTTTTCACTGTCCCACATTGTCCTTTCCTCTTGTGCCATGATACCCCATGTCATATATCTGTATGATTAATTTTATCCCTCTTAGCATATTTATCGTTAACAGACACACTTGAGCATATGTTTGTTATATATACAAATCTTTATTTTTCTTTTGTTGCTTTATGTATAATCGACAAACTTTAAATAAAAATGATTGCATAAAAAAATAAAAAAATTCCCTTATACAAAATGCTTGTGGTCCCGAGCATTTCAGATAAGGGATACTCAACCTGTAGCTGTGAAGACAGAGATTGGAGGTAGGAGCAGATAGGGACTGGGGGTGGGGTTGAGGGGATTTGGGATAAAAACGGTCACCGCTCAAAGTGAAAGTAAAACCGTTACAGCTCAAAGTGAAAGTAAAAACGGCCACCGCTCAAAGTGAAAGTAAAAACGGTCACCGCTCAAAGTGAAAGTAAAAACGGTCACCACTCAAAGTGAAAGTGCATTGCAGAAGCTGTCATTTTTACAGGCTTTTAACTAGTCCAGTGAAGTGCTTGACAGAACAGATTGATTTAGTTTTCTTATTAAAATATAAAAAGCAAAACAGTAAATGTATTTCTCCTTTATATACTAGTAGCTACATATTGTGCACCAGTAAGCAGCTGAGAATTGGTTGATCTACGCAATTATTGCACAGTGTGTACCTAGCTATAGGCAATCAAACTCCTGTCATATAAATTCAATTTTTTATGTATTTCTAAACATAACATCAGATTTGTATGCAAAATATTAGCTTCAGCAGTACAATTGATATGACTCATAAGATTTGCTTAGCCAGGGTTTTATTACTAAGATCGGAGTTCCATTGAAGATGTGGCGTTGCCATGGGCAACCAATCACATTATATCTATTATCTTCTGGAAGGTGCTAAATAAATAAGTAGTAGATTCTGATTGGTTGCCCATAGCAACATCCGATCTTTAATAAGCCATACACGCTGCGATGCTGGCTGTGCGTTCTGTGCTTTGAAGTGCGCGCTCCCGCGGCACCTCATCGCACAGTACAAAAAGTATGTGCTTGCACATACTTTTTGTACTTTGTTTTCATCGCATTACATCGCATTGCATGCACAACGCATGTACAGGCAATGCAATGCAATGTGATCCGTGTTTGTTAAGCACGGAACGCACGCCCATATCGGGGCGTGTATGGACAGCAATAGAACTCCCATCTTAGTGAATAAACCCCTTCTTGTATAATATATGTTGCATTGATTCAGAAGATAAACTGATAATTCCATTCTGTGTACTGATAATGGCCAGAGATGACACCCTTGTGATTGTGTGTTCCATATTGGGAATGTGCTGCCATTGTGTCACTCCTAGATGTACTGAACTTGCTCTCTCTTCCTCAGGCAGTGACACTCTTGGCGGTTCCTGCCAGCCTGAGCTTTGCCACGCTTCGGGTACATGCTGCCAGTGAAACACAGACTCCTGCCAAAATACTGATGAAAGTAGAAGAGGTACATTTTCTGCACAAGTTACAATGTTAAATTTTAGTGATATAAGTAATCCCTATAAAGAAATGGCTTCAAAGAAATTTGCTCCCTACATTATTCTGTCTACAAGGTATCCGAGATGCACCTCTTTAGACATAAGCCCAACACTCAGGTTTTTAAGGGTGAACACTCATCAACCTGGGTTGGGCATATGTCTAAATGGGTCTACCCAGGTTAAGAGTCCAGTCCCCTACACTGCTTGCTAGCAGATATTTCCTGGGTCTTGCAACCCAGGTAGACAAAAAGAGTACCTGCACAACAATATATATTATTTATTAACTGTTTCTTATATAGCGCACACATATTCCGCAGCGCTTTACAGAGAATATTTGAACATTCACTTGAACATCAGTCCCTGCCACGGGAGCTTACAATCTATATTCCCTACCACATGTACTTGCACACACAGACATTCTAGCGTTAATTTGTTGGGAGTCAATTAACCTACCAGTATATTTTTGGATTTTGGGAAGAAACTGGAGTACCCAGAGGAAACCCACGCAAGTACGGGGAGAATATACAAACTCCCATGTTGGGAATCGAACCCATGACCTCAGAGGCTGTAATGTTAACCATTACACCGTCCGTACTGCCCCATATTATGAGTTCAATAGGACCCCATGGTATTGTTTTTATGCACTGCCCCCAACAGTCTAGAACAGGCATGCCTTGCTAAAACTATGGCAAGGTATGCTGGGATGTGTAGTTTCACAACAGCTGGAGGGCCGGAGGTTGGACATGCCTGGTCTACAGCATGAGAGGGAAAGGGACTATATTCAAGGCGCACAGTATAATATAATGTAATATTTGAACCCAGGTGGACAACCCAGCTTAGGCCTGAAAGGTTCAACCCTGGTTTGATGACCCGAATAACTCCTAAAAAAATGATTTGATGTGCACAATAGCGCTTGGAGATAAGAATTCAGAAGACCCGGGTCAATGGTAGACCTGGGTCCAGTGTGAAGGGCAACGACCTGGGAATACTTGGGGTGAAATGTAATAGGATGAGATTCAGAAAGTGAGAGATTTGGTAAGAAATCTCCAGTTTTTTTAAAGCGGCAATCATTTACACTGCAAAACCACTTTGATTTTGCAGTGTAAATGATTGCCGCTTTAAAAAAAACTGGAGATTTCTGCCCTTTCCCTCTCCAACCAGATCTGTCCCGCTTGGGCAAGACCACTCAAACTGACATGGGCCACAACTAGCATACCATACCTGGGAATCCAACTCCCCAAAAACCTATCTTTGATATATAAACTAAACATATCAACAATAATAGAAAAAGTTGTCTCCGAACTGCGTCACTGGCAAGACCTGCAACTATCCTTCCTGGGGAGTGCTCACCTCATAAAAATGATATCATTCCCAAAGCTACTATACCCCCTCCAAATTCTCCCGATCATACTATCCAGTAAAGACGAATCTCAAATCAATAGCGCCTTTCGCAGGTTTATATGGTCGGGCAAAAAACCCAAGATGAGTCTAAAAATCCTTCAAAAAAGCAAGAAAGAGGGAGGCATAAACTTCCCACACCTAGCACTTTACAACCAAGCGGCAATATGCAGATATATAAAAGACTGGCTAAATTCCACCAATAGCTATGCAAACTCTACACTGAAACAGCAGTTAATACCAAATATACATCTTATAGCCTTCTTACATATGTACAAAAGAAACATACCTCCTTCAATACGGGATAACCCTATTTTGATGTCCACCAGAACAATATGGTATAAAATACGCAAATCCTGGAACTTAAACTCCAAAAAAACCTTATACCTCCCACTTATGCGTAACCCAGCGTTCCAAGAGGGGAAATCGGGCCCCCCATTCAATATATGGACAAATTTGGGGTTGTCCTCAATCAAACAACTCACTAACACCGAGACACTCAAACCCCTCTCCATATCCCAGATTACGAGCACTACACCAAGCACAGCACTACACTCAAGCAGTTCTCAGAGACCTAACGAACAAAGATTGTTCCAACCCACTTGACGCATGCTTCCTACTACCTACCCAAACACCCAAACTTATATCCCTCTTCTACTCCACCATTAGGACACCCATTTTCTCACGCAACTACTCCACAGGTATTCATAAATGGACTGAAATCTTTCCGCATCTAACATACCCATACCCAGACATATTAGAATCACTACAACAGTCCCTACAAAATATGCCAAATATTTCCTATAAAGAAATGACATATAAAATATGCTACCGAAGCTATATCTCTCCATCGAGAGCCGCCCAAATAGGCATTACCTCCTCACCTTCTTGCCCTAAATGTACACACCCACGTGCAAATTTGACACATTGCTTCTGGGAATGCCCCAAAATACAAGATTTCTGGGCAAAAATCGTTGACTTTATCAACCACACAATGAAAATAAGATTCACCATTTCTCCAGAATGGGCAATCCTGGGAGTTACAAAATCATGCATACACAATAACCCAGAGGAAAAAAGATTCCTCTCAGTAATAGCAGGTGTAGCTAGAAAATCTATTTTGCAACTATGGCTGTCCCCCCTACCGCCCTCCATGCAAATCTTTGAAGACAAACTTTTCTTATTTTTTAGATTGACATGGTTGGGGACACACACAAACAACCAACAAACCCTCAAAAAGTTCCTCAATATATGGGAAAATTACATCAAATCACTTTCCCCAGACACAACACGTCAATTACGCATATGTATACCCTAAAACGCACACACTCCTGACTGATCCAGACATCTAATCCAAGACGATACGAACCTCTATCAGATCCTGATGCAGCGGTAAACTCTCAAGTTAAAAACTCACCAACGCAAGACCTGTGTGACCCCCGGAGACCCAGCGCAACCTCTTACCTCTCTCTTTACTCTCTTTCCCCATCCTATTTCTACATCCCTCTATACGTCTTCTCTCTAACCTTCTCCAAAGCCCTTCCATCCTTCTAAGAATCAGCCCCCAAATTCCCTCTCACAATCTTACCCTCCCCCTCTTCCTTTAACCTGAAACCCCTAACCAAGTTCAAACTATATCCCCCAAACTTTACCTATGTATTATTATTGACACAGAAAGCACTCGTGTGATAAGCAAGATTTGGATATGTAAAGTGTGTATTTGCATATATCAAGAAAATTCACACAAAAAAGACCATACCAAACAGAAAACCAATGCTGATGTGTCGTGTTAAAAATGTTTATTACTGTTCAATTGTTAAATGTAAAATTTCCTTGGTATATACATGATCTTGGAGCATAGCTGTTCTGTCCCTCCCAAACTCAAATACAGGGACTGCCGCAGAGTCTACCACAGAAGCAACACCATGCCAACAAAAATCTGCAAAAATGAATAATTAATCCTGTTATTATGTACAATATAATGCTAAACATTTACTGTACTCTCAGAACCTATGTATCCAAAATGTATGCTATCATGTACAATGTATTACCAAATAAAAATGTATGGTAAAAAAAAAAAAAAAACTGGAGATTTCTTACCAAATCTCTCACCTTCTGAATCTCTCATCCTATTACATTTCGCCCCTGGGGGGGGGTAACCCAGGTTTGAAATAGTTCTCTGTATCCTGGCTCCGAGCCAGGTTAAAGCCAGGTAATTATGAAAGGACTTTAGACGTTCCGTGACCATATATTCCGAAGCGCTGGTTTCTTGTACATTGATTGTAGCGTTAATGTGAATGTTGGCTCAGCTGATGACTAGCAGATAGCGACTTTATGGAAGGAATTTCCTCAACACGTTTGTTTTTCTCTTGAATAATACAATTTTGATCTGAGCATTAATACATGGTTAATATTTAATTATATGGCATTTACTAAGAAAAATAGATTGGTTAGTAAATGGTTTCTGTTTTTTTTTTTTTTAATTGACATTCTAATAAGTGTCTGTTACAGGCATTGTGCGTCATTGGTTATGGCTGTTTTTTTTTTCTCTTTAAATATTTGCAGCTTTCCCTGTACTCCACCCCAGTACAAGAAGCCAGATATGTTGAAGAGAAACAGACAGAGCTGGAGGAGGGGATCTCATGGCTGAGAGAATCTGTGTCCCCATATACTAGCTGGTGCCAGGTACTGCCTCACATACATGCTCACTGGGGGAATAGACATGTCACGTCTAATGCTTTTACCTTTCAGTGTGTCTTGGCATAGCGACCTATTATCCTGACTTGTCTCCAGGACAGATCAAATGGATGTACAGTACATTCCCTGCCATGTTACAAGTATCAGGTTGTTGTACCTGGTGATTTCAGACTTTGCTGTCCCTTCCACACCCCTCTCATCACATTCAATACAATCTTGTTTTTTAGTGCGCATTGGTGCCCAGCTGCTTCCATCACACCGTTCGACATGTTATGCTGGCCATACACTAGACCACAGGTTCTCAAAGCCGGTCCTCAGGACCCCACGCAGTGCATGTTTTGCAGGTTTCCTCACAGAATCACAAGTGAAATAATTAGCTCCACCTGTGGCTCTTTTTTAAAATGTGCCAATGAGTCCTGAATGCACCTGTGCATCTCCCGGGTGACCTGGAAAACGTGAACTGTGTGGGGTCCTGAGGACCGAGTTTGAGAACCCCTGCTCTAGACAGACTTTCATCCAACTAGTTGGTTCAGTTGAATACAAATCTGGAGTAAATGTAATTTGTAATGCAATAGTTTGCTCCCAAAATCTGTAAACAGACAAAAAACTGTCACTCAGTAGTTGAATCTGTTTGATTTAAACAATTTGACTGAATGTTTTTGTACATTTTACTGGGTTTTTTTATAGTAATTTGCTCCCTTAAGGTGGCCATACATCAGAAAGACCGGTCTTACAATCATAATTGTGTCCAATTTCCCTTCAACTCTCCGGCAGTCCTTGGTGGTTTTTCGACACACAATGTACTCACAATCTGTCATACAATCCATCTGCTGCATGATTGTATGATTGAAGCTTCATTTAAATGGGGGCTGCCCTACTAGGATCAAAAGGATAGGAGTACCTATATGTATTTATTTTTTTAATTTACAGGTTGCCAGCAACTACCAATTTGCTCACATCTGCTGTGTTATGCCATTATTAAATAGCCTTAATGAATCAATCCTCGGAAAACTGTTTTCAGAGTAGTGACAGAATTGTGCAAAAGGACGTCCACCGCTCTCTTCAGCCGCCCGCCCGTCTGTCGCATGGAAACTACTGTGGCTCCCAGCATCTTCACTGCCACGGGCCACCCGGAAGCTGCACCTCTCTTCTCTGCTAGTCAGGGAGGGAGTGTCACATGACTCTGGTTGTATGAGCCATCTATAAATTGACAAATTGCATGTACTTAAAAGCACGTGCAATCTGCTCCCAATCCCAACGGATGTGACGGGCAGCCCGTCAAATCAGAGGACCAATCCGCCAATCTCCTGGGGCCAGGAGATTGTGTGATTGTATGACTGTGTACACATGATGTGCACACAATCTTCATACAATCCATCTTACAGTGCATTGAGATTGTATGATTGGGTGCAATGTCTTTCTGATGTGTGGCACAGTACCAGATTTTCAGTCCAACCAACCAACTGCAGTGTACAGTGGTTAAATGGTTGGATGAAAGTTGGTGTAGTGTATAGCCAGCATTACACTTCAAAGACAGTAAAAGTCGAGACATTCACAAAAATATAGTAGCTAATTAAATTACAGCTACAGGAGACACGCATTTTTGCAATCTCACGATTAAATTTACTTATTAATTAGTTTTAGCAAAAATAAAATTACTTTCATATATGCTTAATATGTACTGTACTTACTATATAAAGATACTAAAGACCTACAGTATGTTGGATTGCTGCTTTGCAGGGTACAGCATATTGTGATTTAACAACTACAACAAGGGATAAGCTATTATAAACATAGGTTGAACTAGATGGACGCAAGTCTTTATTCAGCCTCACCTACTATGTAACTGTATGTAACACTACACTGTTTGAAAAAGAGATTGTGATTTATTTCAAATTACATTTCTCTTTCCTCTTCCCTGAATCAGTATTTGTGGTGCCTTCACTAAATGTTTCCTGTATTTAATTAACATGTTGCGCCAAACAAGGATCATTTGTGTTTTTAAATTCATAGCCATAGCTACATAGATGAAAAGTGTTGAAGGTTATGTACTATTGCGCTAACTGACTGTTAGTTTATGGAACTCTGCAGTGCCCAGAAATGTCATCAGTCAGCCTGCTCAGAGCTTGCCATGGGAACAGCCTGGTGCAGCTTGCTTTGGTGACGTGCTTGCTCTGATTACGTACGGCAGCATGTAATCCCCTCTGTGCCTCATTAGATGCGAGTAACACTAGTAATTGGCAGGAGACTATAAATAACTTGAATGTTATGGAAATGCGAGTACTATAATTAACAGAGGGGTGAAGTTCAATGTTGACACAAAGGGTGAAATTTAATAGGCTGAGATATTCATAAAGTGCGAGATTTGGTAAGAACTCTCCAGTTTTTAAAAGCGTCAATCATTTACACTGCGGTACGCGTCTTCCGACCTTTTCATACCCCCACTATCCACGTCGGAGTGGAGTTGATTTTATATAGTGCGCAGCGAGCCTTGCGAGGGGACGCGGATAACTTCACATGTTTTCCGCGGGGCTCGCTGCACTCGCCACACTATATAGAGTCAACTCCACTCCGACGTGGATAGTGGGGGTATGAAAAGGTTGGAGGACACGTACCGCCACCCCTCGCGGCTCGCTGCAATCGCCACGCTTCGGGTTGTCGTTGATAGTGGGGGTGGCATTAACAATGGGGGTGCAATTAACATAGTAATCACCCATCAAGGTGCCTGTACAATGAGAAATCGCATCGCATGCCATTGTAATGGCATGCAATGCAATTTTAAAATTGTACAGTGCGGCTCTTAGGACCCGAAAATCGGGTCCCATCACATACCACTAATTACGGCATGCGATGGGCGCCGTGCTAGGAAACAAGTACCGAATTATTATTTTTTCACTAGCAAGTTTCAGGCCTAACATATAGAGAATTCCCAATCCCGCACATGTGTGTACGCAATTTGCGAATACATTATCGTTCACATAGCAGTAACAGTTTGATTGACAGGAATTCTTGGTGGAAGCATGGGGTTGCAAGGAATGCCCAGGTGTTTCTGGGCAGGGTCTCTGACGTCAGCGCTTACCACTTCGATCTTGTCTCAGTCGTAGAGAAGTGGCAGCCCCAGATGTACTCACATTTGCTCAGATGGAGAGGGAACCTTCAATGTTTGGGGATTTGCGTATGGGTCAGATTTCTATTCACAGTCAACTGCTTTTTCTGATATTACCGATCCATGCCGAAATAGGCCCTTAGCTTGTAAGCACACATCTGTGTGTTGTCATTGCTGCATTCTACAAATCATGATCACCTTTTCACAATCACTCTGTAGGGAAAACCGTTATGGCTGTCAGTCGCAGTCTCACTCTCTCAGCATGTCAGTGATGGTAGTGGGACTAGTCACATTACTGTATGCCACAGCACTGGTTGTCTGTCATAGAAAAGTAATGGTCCCAGCCAAACTCGCACACCAGCAGCTACAAGAACTAAAGTGTTATGGAACAAAGGGATCAGTTATTTGTATGTTCAAATCATTCCGGTATTCTAGAAAGTCAAAATATATACACTGCTGGCAGCGAGTGAAACTACACCTCCTTCTTTTCACACATACAGAAACACAGATGCAATCACAAGGTAGCAGACTAGCTTTCAAAGCTTTTTCTTCGAGGGGGCATAGCTAGTAATTCTATATTCTGCATGGTAATGTACTGTACGCTAATCAAAGGAAAGAAAATTTGACATAGACATATTTTGGCAACAAATTATTTTTTATTGTTAAGTAAATTGACAGGTGGTCTTTTTGTTATGTTGTATAGGATTTGTATGCAAAGACTAAGCCTAAACTGGAGACTGCTGTGGATCACTCTAAAGGTATTACATTTAAAGACTTGGAGATTATATGCCCCTGACAAAATTCCCTTTTTAGTAATACAACATCTAGCAAATATATGGAAAATGTCTCTATAGTTACTAATTAGTGTTCATTCTAGCACCCGCCATCTTTGAAACCCCATGCAGTTTCTGTTCCCTGCCTGGGTTGTCGCTCTCTGCTGTAGTGCTTCTAGCACAGGTCTGGTTTGCATATCAGTGCTGATATACAGACCACACTGTGCTAGAAGCACTACAGCAGACAGCGACAGCCCAGGGAGGAAAGAGGAACTGCATGGGTTTTCAAAGATGGCTAGTGCTAGAATGAACACTACTAATAAATCCTATTTTTGTTTCCGTCTTCTAGAAGGGTACAAAACAAACAAGGAAAACACTTGTTTTCTGCACATGTAAACTGTGTGGTTCTCTCTTAACTGTCATTTTGGCTTTCTGCGCCACAGACGCCCATGTGTTTTAACGATGAGCTCTCTGGCTGGTCCCATCTGTTGACAGCTTGTTGTAGGTGGCCATATTCTTTCCCCCAGTAAACCCATTTTTATTAACTTTTCATCTAAGCTAATCAGAAAATGACTGACATATGTCATCAGGTTTGGGGAGAGCATTGCAGACAGCATGGTACTTTCCTCACTCCGGCTGACTTGGTTCTCTATCCAGTCACAATAACAAGCAAGCCACAATGGGGGCACAGCTAAACTGCATGAGCGCTGCACTCTAGAGATCTTCTGGGAATAGGATGCATGTATGATATTCCAACCAAAACTGTATAGTTTGTTTTCACATAAATGAGGCTTTGTGTAATATAAAAATATTTAGCTCTTATACATTTTTTTCGGGGGGGGGGGGCATTTTTTGGCAATTACAATAAACACAAGGCATAATTGCGCTCGCCCATCTGTTTGAGTCACGGCAGTCAGGATTCCGACGTCAGACTAATGACTGTTGTAATCCCTACTGTTGGCGCCCTGTACCACACCCCCATCCTTGTCCTTGCACTGTGCATCAAGTCCCCAGTCCGCACACTTCACTAGGGAAGTGTCTGAGAACTTCTAGATAGGTCTACTCCTCAAGACTTAGGTGCGTCCCAGACATTCCGGGAAAATAGACAAGTATGGATAAAGGTAACCCATGTGCTATATCTGCTTCTGATCAAGCCATGCCCCCACAATGAAAACCAGATCATGGGTGCTTGCAGAGGTGCCTCGGGTTGGGGGACCAGGAATAACTTGAATTATTTATGGACAAACAAAAGTGAATTCTGTCTTTCACCACAAATTTGGAATTTGATACTTAAACGTCTGGACTGAGGGTTCTATGAAAACAATTCGGATTCTTTACACGTTGCTTGGCAACCACTGACCTGTAGTAAGGCACAGCTTAGTTTATTGTAAGCCTAGCATACTGTAAGTGCCTTTTTTTCTGCGATAATTGCTGCAACTCCTTAATGCAAGATCTACAGTTGTAGCCACACTCACCAGTTCAACAACGGTGACGATTGGCGCAATAGTTTCGCCACGGCTCATAGAAACGCATTATGCTGCGATTTTGCAGCCTGAGCGCGGCTACATCTGTATGGATTTTCACATGATAAATGGGTTTTCTGTGCAAGATAATTGAATAGGGGTGATAAAAATTTAGGTACTTGTGTACTTTCACGGCTCCTATCGCATGCCATATGCGATGTCATTTTTCACAGAAATTATTGACATGAGTTGACATCATGTAAAATGCACCCCAAATGTCATTTTTCACACTGTACCACCCCCACTATCAACGCCAACCCGAAGCATGGCGAGCGCAGCGGTACGCGTCCTACGACCTTTTCATACCCCCACTATCCACGTCGGCGTGGAGTTGAGAAAAGAAAGTGTGGCGAGCGCAGCGAGCCACCGAGCCCGAAGCGTGGCGAGCGGATGCGGATACCTTCACAGGTATCCGTGTCCCCTCGCATGCTTCACAGGTATCCGTGTCCCCTTGCATGCTTCACAGGTATCCGTGTCCCCTCGCATGCTTCACAGGTATCCGTGTCCCCTCGCGGGCTTCACAGGTATCCGTGTCCCCTCGCATGCTTCACAGGTATCCGTGTCCCCTCGCATGCTTCACAGGTATCCGTGTCCCCTCGCGGACTTCACAGGTATCCGCGTCCCCTCGCGGGGCTCGCTGCGCTCGCCACGCTTCGGGCTCGGTGGCTCGCTGCGCTCACCACACTTTCTATTCTCAACTCCACGCCGACGTGGATAGTGGGGGTATGAAAAGGTCGTAGGACGCGTGCCGCTGCCCCTCGCGGGCTCGCTGTGCTTGCCACGCTTCGGGTTGGCATTGATAGTGGGAGTGATACAGTGTGAAAAACGACATTTGGGGTGCATTTTACATGATTTCAACTCATGTCCATAATTTCTGTGAAAAATGACATTGCATCGCATCAGATCGAATGCGATCTCATGCGATGCGATTTTTCCCTGTACGATGCACATCATGGGAGCCGTGAAAGTTCACAAGTACCAAAATTTATTTTGCAAAATAATTTTTTTATTTTTTTTTTTTTTTTTACTGCTGCAGCACTGTCGTGGCTAATTGAATATCCTCATAGTCTACAAGCAGATTTGGCAACACAGATAATATGAAACGAAAGTTGGTGATCATATACATTTTTTGGCTAACTTTGTTTTTTTACTGTCCAAAGCTGCTAATATATTCCTTCTGGTTCTAGTGACATATGAATTGTTAAGGGATGCTCCTCCTGGATTCTACCCAAGACTTGGTTTGATTGGATTTGCTGGAGTGGTTGGTTTATTCCTTGCAAGAGGTTAGTACATTCTAATGTGAGTAATAATGTTCTTCCAATGTTTAGCTATATCACAACAGTGTGCAAGATGTACTGAATGGAGAACACAAATGCTACAGTAAAAACATTCAGGTATGATATAGATGACCTTTGTATTGTCTCGTTTACCGAGGTGAAGCAGGAAGCCATACTAACAATTTGTATCAAATTATTGCCTGCTAGATTGGGGGGAGTGAAACCCCCCCTGTGGCGGTCCCCGCTAGAACGTTGAAGGCATCAGTCTAGTACTATTGCATAGTGTCTCTCCCCTTACCAGTTCCCTGGGCATGTGCGGTATCTCGCTACTTATGTATGATCTCCTCTGCAGCCTACAGCCTGCAACAAGAAACAGGACTGTTTCTGCTGCAGTGTATGGGCAACAACACCTGCATCTGTCTATATCTATAGTCTCAGGTGTTAGAATGGTCAGTGCTACTGATTGTTCTTATGTTGCTATCTCAAGCTTTCACTTTCCCAGCTTCCCCTCCTTCATACATGGAGAAGCGGAATCAGTGCAGATGATGGCACTGATACTGCTTCTCCCCCATAACAAAACTTCATACATCTACCATTGTGTCTTTAATCCTTACTTGCCCTGAGTCAGAAACCATCAGAATACATGTATCCACCAGTTTCCTGAGGCATATAGGAACAACTTTGCCCCCCCCCAAACACACACACACTTATACACTATGGTTATTCTTTTTCGTTGAGAGCCAATAATCTACGAGTATATTTTTGAATTGTGGTAGGAAACCCACAAATGCACGGTGAGAAAATCCAAATTCCACATTGGGTGTGGGATCCCAACCCAAGATCTACACGCTCCGTTTTACCGGTCCGTTTTGTACTTTTAAAGTACACATTGTATCGGATCGCATGCCTTGTGCATGCAATGCGATCCGATACGATGTAAAGCTAGTACAAAAAGTATGTGCAGCACATACTTTTTGTACTGTACTATGAGATGCGCGGGAGTGCGCATCACATAGTACAAAACGGAGCCACCCTCATGGAATTTAGCCCTTGATCTATTTGGCTTTTGTTCCCAGCGCTGTACATGCCTTGTCTGTACTGACTGGGTGATGCACTGTACATGCCTTGTCTGTACTGACTGGGTGATGTTCTGTACATGCCTTGTCTGTACTGACTGGGTGAGGCGCTGTACATGCCTTGTCTGTACTGACTTGGTGATGTTCTGTACATGCCTTGTCTGTACTGACAGGGTGATGCGCTGTACATGCCTTGTCTGTACTGACTGGGTGATGCGCTGTACATGCCTTGTATGTACTGGCTGGATAATGTGCTGTACGTGCCTTGTATGTACTGACTTGGTGAGGTGCTGTACGTGCCTTGTATGTACTGGCTGGGTGTGGCGCTGTACATGTCTTGTATGTGCTGGCTGGGTGATGCACTGTACATGCCTTGTATGTACTGGCTGGGTGATGCGCTGTACATGCCTTGTCTGTACTGACTGGGTAATGGGCTGTACATGCCTTGTCTGTACTGACTGGGTGAGGCGCTGTATAGGCCTTGTCTGTACTGACTGGGTGAGGCGCTGTACATGCCTTGTCTGTACTGACTGGGTGAGGCGCTGTACATGCCTTGTCTGTACTGACTGGGTGAGGCGCTGTACATGCCTTGTCTGTACTGACTGGGTGAGGCGCTGTACATGCCTTGTCTGTACTGACTGGGTGAGGTGCTGTACATGCCTTGTCTGTACTGGCTGGGTGATGCGCTGTACATGCCTTGTCTGTACTGACTGGGTGAGGCGCTGTACATGCCTTGTCTGTACTGACTGGGTGAGGCGCTGTACATGCCTTGTCTGTACTGACTGGGTGATGCACTGTACGTGCCTTGTATGTACTGACTTGGTGAGGTGCTGTGCATGCCTTGTATGTACTGAACTGGGTGATGCGCTGTACATGCCTTGTCTGTACTGACTGGGTAATGGGCTGTACATGCCTTGTCTGTACTGACTGGGTGAGGCGCTGTATAGGCCTTGTCTGTACTGACTGGGTGAGGCGCTGTACATGCCTTGTCTGTACTGACTGGGTGAGGCGCTGTACATGCCTTGTCTGTACTGACTGGGTGAGGCGCTGTACATGCCTTGTCTGTACTGACTGGGTGAGGCGCTGTACATGCCTTGTCTGTACTGACTGGGTGAGGTGCTGTACATGCCTTGTCTGTACTGGCTGGGTGATGCGCTGTACATGCCTTGTCTGTACTGACTGGGTGAGGCGCTGTACATGCCTTGTCTGTACTGACTGGGTGAGGTGCTGTACATGCCTTGTCTGTACTGGCTGGGTGATGCGCTGTACATGCCTTGTCTGTACTGACTGGGTGAGGCGCTGTACATGCCTTGTCTGTACTGACTGGGTGAGGCGCTGTACATGCCTTGTCTGTACTGACTGGGTGATGCACTGTACGTGCCTTGTATGTACTGACTTGGTGAGGTGCTGTGCATGCCTTGTATGTACTGAACTGGGTGATGCGCTGTACATGCCTTGTCTGTACTGACTGGGTAATGGGCTGTACATGCCTTGTCTGTACTGACTGGGTGAGGCGCTGTATAGGCCTTGTCTGTACTGACTGGGTGAGGCGCTGTACATGCCTTGTCTGTACTGACTGGGTGAGGCGCTGTACATGCCTTGTCTGTACTGACTGGGTGAGGCGCTGTACATGCCTTGTCTGTACTGACTGGGTGAGGCGCTGTACATGCCTTGTCTGTACTGACTGGGTGAGGTGCTGTACATGCCTTGTCTGTACTGGCTGGGTGATGCGCTGTACATGCCTTGTCTGTACTGACTGGGTGAGGCGCTGTACATGCCTTGTCTGTACTGACTGGGTGAGGCGCTGTACATGCCTTGTCTGTACTGACTGGGTGATGCACTGTACGTGCCTTGTATGTACTGACTTGGTGAGGTGCTGTGCATGCCTTGTATGTACTGAACTGGGTGATGCGCTGTACATGCCTTGTATGTACTGGCTGGTTGAGGTGCTGTGCATGCCTTGTATGTACTGAACTGGGTGATGCGCTGTGCGTGCCTTGTATGTACTGGCTGGGTGATGCGCTGTACGTGCCTTGTATGTACTGGCTGAGGCTTTGTACGTGCCTTGTATGTACTGGCTGGGTGATGCGCTGTATGTAGGGATGCCAATTCCGGGGCATTTTTTCATTCTCGGGATTGAAAAATGCCCAATCTCGGGATTGGCTTCCCTAATCAAAAATCTGCCTCGTCCGCCCCACATAATTACTTACAGATACGTGGTGCGGACAGGAGCCAGGAGGTGGGGCGGGTGGGCGAGCCAGTCTGATGGAGCCGGGGCTGGTCGCCTGGTGTGTGCTGCTCCGCTATTGGATGAGCGGGTTGGAGGCTGGGAGCTAGTCAGTCCACTGCTGGGCGCGTGTTCTGGCCGGTCACAGGACGGAGGTAGCCTGTGCGGCCTGCACTGCGTGAACTCTGATACACGGGACGGGAGAAGCCGGGCAGCTGCTGAGCACCCGCTCAGACACTGCCCGGCATTAGACTGCACATGCGCAGTCTAATCCCGAAATCCTGGGATTGGAAAATTTAATCCCGAAATCATGGGATTGGAAACTCCAATCCCGGGATTGAAATCCCGGCGTTTTGGGGGCCAAATCCCGGGATCCCGCCAATCCCGGGATTGGCCACCCTAGCTGTACGTGCCTTGAATGTACTGGCTGGGTGATACGCTGTACGTGCCTTGTATGTACCTACTGGTGTTTCAAGCTACGGCAGCTATAATGAGTGATCTCCTTTGATTCCTGGCATTGGTGGTATATAGGCTGTAGAACAGTTCCAATGGATGAGTATTGCTTTGTGTGTGTACCGACTCCCAGTAACCTTACTGCAGTATACATAACCTTACTAGTGCAGACTGCTCACACATTACTGATGGATGTGATCTGAGAAATGTTTCTGAAAGTGGCTTCTTGTCTAAAATAGTTTCTTTTAAGTTTGATTCTATCTTTTAAGTTCTATGTATTTATCCTATTTACCAACAGGCTCAAGAATAAAGAAGATAGTATATCCACTAGGGTTTATGGGAATTGGAGCCTCTCTCTATTATCCACAGCAAGCAGCTACAATTGCAAAGGTAATTATCAATTTTCCATTTTAGAAATATGATAGATTAATATGAAGGGCCCTAGAATCAGATTTAGTCCTAGGACCCTACAATCAGGTTCAGTCTTGGGGGCCCTGCACTCAGGTTTAGTCCTGGGGGCCCTGCACTCAGGTTTAGTCCTGGGACCCTGCACTCAGGTTTAGTCCTGGGACCCTGCACTCAGGTTTAGTCCTGGGACCCTGCACTCAGGTTTAGTCCTGGTACCCTGCACTCAGGTTTAGTTTTGGGACCCTGCACTCAGGTTTAGTCCTGGGACCCTGCACTCAGGTTTAGTCCTGGGACCCTGCACTCAGGTTTAATCCTGGGACCCTGCACTCAGGTTTAATCCTGGGACCCTGCACTCAGGTTTAGTCCTGGGACCCTACAATCAGATTGTAGTAGTGTTTTCTGTGACCAGATGCAATGATGCATTTTGTTTACTGACCAGTCTCTAAACATATTTTTACCTGGAATTTTGTTAGAGACCGCTTGAAAGTTTCTCTTGGCAACAGGAGCTATGTACAGTATCTTTCAGTCAGAAATAGCTACAGTGCACTTGGGAACACGCAGTCTTAGGAGAATACAATCTTTCAGAATGCTCTATGTTCCAAAGAGGTGCCGTAATGTGACACTATAACACCTATTCCTCCTCCTTCACCAGCATTAGCACTACTTGGGATATATTTTTATGTTATTCTAATTATGTTTTTTCTCTAGTGTGCTTGTTTCTCTAGTGTGCTTGTGCTATGGGAGTTAGTGCAAACAGAAGACTGCCTCACCTGCAGTGCACATGGTTTTGTCCATCTAAGAAATATTTTGTCAGAAAGAGTGAACTAGAATAAGGGCCTCAGTTTCTGCTGGAGCCTACTGAAAAATAGCCCTGGTCATACCCTTTTACAACAAAATCCCGGATCACGGTTCAAAGCCAGGTCGGATTCAGGGTTTTGGTCCATTTACACTGTGGTGCTGTAAATAGGGGCGGCGCTTGGGAGATGACCTAATCTCCAGGCACCAGGCCCCCTGTCCTGGGCTGCCCTCAGTCTCTGTGCACCCCCCCCAGTCCCCGTCCGTGAGGTGAATGGATGCCGTACACAGGCATCCATTCAGCTCCTTCCTGCCTCTGGTGCAGCAGACAGCAGCGCAGGCTGTGTACGCACCCCACCCAACCTCCATGTTGACCACAGGACACTGCGGTCCGGAGGTTTAACTTCCCCCATGCTGTAAACTGGAGCCATGTCGTAAGACCCGGCATACCCATTTACACTGCCCACTACCCATGTTCTGCCCTGGTCAGGACCTGGGTAGAAGTCAGTGTAAAGGGACATGGGTTAACCCCCTTTACACCACCGCCGACCTAGGTCTAGGAGGGAAAAACCTGGGTTTTTGCAGCGGTGTAAAAGGGATATCACTTTGCAGTTTGAAGTAACATTTTACTATCACTTTTGGGTGGTTTTGGTGTTCTGCATATTTAGTAACATAATATAATTGTTTTATTCAATTTGGTAATCACCTGTCTCCCCCTATGTTTTAGAACCCTTCCCCCTATAAACACTATCAATGCGTCACCTTCCCACATAATTAAATAGTTAGATGGAGTCTTGGCATGATTTATACATTGCTTATTCCAGCTCCAAGTGGGCTTTATAAAGCCCATTGATTTAGAATGAAGAGAACTTTGTGTACAATATATCCTAACAGACAACATACTAATTGTCCCATCCGCTGAGACAGAGCGCCAATTGTTCCCTGGTATTTCATTCGTGCTCAGCTTAATTGACAGTCAGTCTGATATTGCTTTGAGTCCGTGCCAAAACCCAATAGGGAAATTAGCATTTTTATGAAAGGGAATATTTTGTTTTGTTTAGACATAAGTTGATTTTAAATCTTTTAAAATCATGAGTTATGTTTGAGCATCAGTATATTGGTACTTGTTGCTTGTTTGTACATGCTGTAGTATTTACAAAGATATTAGGCTGATTTGTTAATGAACTGTTGTGTCAGAAACATTGAAAAAATATATAGATAGATAGCAACATAGGGCCTGATTCATGTTTGTATAAAGAAAATTAAGCGGTCTTTAGACATATTTGACCCTCATTTTGCTTTTGACCTCTGCATGATACACCTAAGTTGGGTGTTAAGAAAACGGATAACCTTCTAAACAGATAACCGAAAGAGTGATAAATGTCCAGTAAATCAGGTTCTAACACCCTTGTGGTTACAGTATCTTTTTTTAAGGCTTAATATATCTGCCCCTCTGTGTGCTGGTCAATCCTCCAATCACACCCAGGCTGTCAGAGTAGTGTGTACCAGGGGAGCAAATTAGCCATGTATGTTCCCGGGTAGTAGTGCAGCTTTAGTATATATCAAAGACTGTTTCTTTTTTTTCATGTATATTACTCACCCCAGCAATATTTGCAATGGGTGATGCTAGGAGGGAAGTGCTCCCTAAATAAGCAAGCAGCCAGCAACTACAGGCTATGCAGAATTGCGCTGCGCGTTCTCAGTCAGGTCACAGCATTTCTTCACTGTGGGCCAGATACACTAAACTTCAAAAGTGATAAAATGGAGAGTGATAAACCACCAGCCAATCAGCTCCTACCTGCCATGTCACAGACTGTGTTTGAAAAATGTCAGGCAGGGGCTGATTGGTTGGTTGTTTATCACTATCCATTGTATCACTTCTGAAGCTTAGTGCATCTGGCCCTGTGTTTTGAATATGAGGAGCTGCAGTTTACTCTGAAACACATCAGTTTTATTTTACCTTAATGATTCCTATCTGAAGATTTCAGTTTCGGTGTGTATCAGTTTAACTTCCTGAATTAAGCACTACAGGAGAACCGCATTTCAGTTTACAATCTATTTTAAAGCATAACTGCCCCCCCCCCAAAAAAAAAAACCATCTATAATACAAACTCCACACCCCGTCCAGCAGGGACCCCTGAGGCTATTTCGATTTTTAGCAATGTTATTGAATTCTCTTTCCTTGGATTTCCCATTCATCACATCGAACTACGTAGTAATCCTTTTAAAATGATCTTTAGAAAATAAAAAAGGTTTCTAACTTTCTTGATAGAACAGTTTTTAATTGTACTTTCTGTATAATCCGTTTTTTTACTATCATTGTCTCATAATATTTTAATGTTAACATCTGTTCTTTTTTTTTGTCAAGGGAACTGGCACACTCCTCTATGACTGGAGTCTCCAAGGACTTGTAACAATAGAATCCTTGTGGAAAGATGGCGGGAAAAAAAAGTCTACCAAAAAAAGTGAAAAGGTAGGAGCTTTATATGGAAATGTATTACCCCACGTAGGGCCGGATCCGGAGTCCAGCGTAATTGGAAGTGTGGCTCGTTATCTGCAGACTGCACAACATGCACTGTAGAAATAAATAATCCTACGGCCTACATCTTACGTTTCTTGGTGGTAACTGGACATTGGCCATACCATTGCTCGCAACTGACCCATCTCCTGGGTGTGTAAACTGACCACATGTTCATTCATAGCATGTGGATGGAGATGGGACACCTTTTCAGATGAAGCTTGCATCCAACATGGAGTGAGTAGCAAGTCCTTATACTAGTAAAGGTTTCAAAATAGTGGGCTGGCTGGCCTTCCACTTGCAGACAAACAGGTGGATTCTTACATAAGGTAGTAAGCAAGCTGCTGCAACTGTGCGGACTAGTTGCTCCAGGTGCGTCGTCCTATATTGTACAGCGTGCATGGGATACTGATAGTATCCCATGCACGGTCATTCTGCACATGACTGAAGACCATTAAATTCAATAGGGAGAGAAATATCCAGATGCCATTCAGTCTTATCCTTACATAGTTACCCTAATGTAGAGCTGGCTTGTTATATGCAATAGGCCAGCTCTTGTCAGACTGGTGATACATTGGGGTTATGTTTTTGTGTTCCATTATCTAGCTGCTTGCATATACGTGCAATACACGTTTACACTGATTTGCTATTAGTAATACATTTTGCTAGTAACATCTGCTTCAATACCATGTACATAAGCTTGTCGTGTAGTTCTCCGATATCTGTGGCTCATTACCGATACCATCATCAGCATTGTTTTGATAGAACCCCAATGTGCATGGTTTATTTCATAATACATACAAAACAATAGCAAATAAGTTACAGATGGGGTTTACAAAAGAACCTGCTAGAAAGGGCAGACAGAGCCCTGCGTATGGGAGTTTTACAGTCTATAGGGAGTGGGTAATGCTGGGACTATAGCAGACGTTATGCTTCTTGGAAATATGTTTATTTGAAACTATGCTCAAAGGGGTTCTAGAGCCTGATCTGTGCATATTTCACATGCAGATCCATTCTTTGATGGCAGATAAGAACCACACGGCCCATCTTGTCTGCACATTTTCGCTCTTAGAAACCTCAGACCTTATTTGAACCCAAGTTTTTTTCAGATTTAGTGAAGACTTCTGCCTATACTAAGTATGCGTAGTTTCCCTAGCCCTCGCCCCCTAGCTTTCCAAATTTTAAACCTAAATATTATGCTTTGTAAACACTGTGCAATGTCGATAACCGTATCGGTGGAACTCCCAGGTGACCGATTTTAGGGCATACACGGTGAACTATATCGTTCCGTGACGTCACCCAGCCCCCCTTCTGAACATATAGTCCAAATTTGACTGCATGATCAGACATGGAAGGGGGCAGTTAACGAGCCATTGGAGCACGCATCGTTAATGATTTAGTGAGTACACACTAGACAATATGCACAATAATATTCATGAAATCGTTATCACGCATATCATTTAAAAAACATTGCATAGTGTGTATGCAGCTTTAGGGTAAACGGCTTTAACGATTGCGCTTTGTTTTGTTTTTTCAAACCCTCAGAATCCTTCCACGTCCCTCCAATTTGACTTTGATGTATCGCAGTCACTTAAATGTGTAATTTATTCTATGTTACGAAAATGTGAGGATTTTTTGCTGTGGTTCATTTACCAGTTATATGGTCATCCCAAGTCCCTCCCCACCCCACTCCCATTGTATTACTTATGAGATATGTACATAAGAAGCCCGCCATCAAATGATGGCTGGGCATCCACTATCGAATCTTTCAATGTGATGGTCACTAAACAAGGACAAAATAGCCACCGTGAGCTGTCTAAGTAACAAGAAGGTTCTGTAGAAGTGTATTATTACATTGTGACATGTACAAAGCGTTGGACTAATACATGTTTCCTTTAAAGCCTGTGACCTCTGACCCACCAGTAAGCAGTGACCTGTTGTCAACTGAGGAAAAGACGCAGCCGACTACTTCATCTGAACGCTGAAAGTGAAGGTGAGCGGTCACCATCAGCTTCACTGACTGCAGATCTGTTCATATGTGATATACTGGGATGTTTAGGATTCATACATGTGTTTAGTCCTCCTAGCTATAACCACCATGTAGCCAATCTCTATAAGATAACCTTATACTCCCCCATTTACAAGCTGTTGTTTTTATTTTTACCTTTGTTTGATCCGAATGGGCTGCCAGGAGGAGGTAGGCGCCCTGCGTGCCAATGGCATACACGCTGCAGAACACTTTTTTTAATAACCTTGAAAAAAACTTTATTAAATAGCCCACAGGATATGACAAAAAAATGTCCACCCCTGCCCCACCCAACCCCCCTCCTCCTATCCTGCGTCAGTGCAATATGCAGTTTACAGGCTGCACTGATGCTCAATGCGGGAACTGGGACTAGGGCAGGAAGGGGCAAGGGGGGGGGGAATGCCCAGCAGGGTTTGTGTAAGGGCTTTGAAGGACAGACATTGCCAACCTGTGAGCGAGAAAAAAAGTTTTTATACTGTCAGTCTACTGTGGGCCTATGTTCATTGGGGGGCCTGGAGCAGTAGTTCCACTGGCCCTGAGTCAATCCATACTCCCACAGCAAATGCAATATATGTTTGTACACCTAAATACCATGAAGCAGAGTTTCCCAAACACCACCATTACAGTCCAGGTTTCAAGGCTATTCATGCATAAGCACAGGTGACTTAATTAGTACCTCAGTCAATTGATTTAACCATCTGGAATCAAGCATATATATTTTGGACTGTAATGGCGGAGTTTGAGAAATCCTGCCATACGGAACAAAGTAACTCAGTCAGAGAGTTCCTTGGAATACAGCACATGGTACATTAGTTACATATGAATAAGTGGACATTAATAAATCAACTGGAATGTTTTCCTCCACCATAAAGAGTTGAATCACTACAGCCTGGTAAGTTCTCCCTCATCTGGTGGGAAACCGCCAGGACTAAAGGAGCCCATACACGCTCCGTTCTGTACTATGCGATGCACGCTCCCGCGCATTACATAGTACGGTACAAAAAGTATGTGCTGCACATACTTTTTGTACTAGGTGCACATCGTATCGGATCACAGTGCAAGCACACTGCATGCACTAGGGATGCGATCTGATGTGTACTATTTAAGTCCCAAACGGATCCGTTAAACGGACCGTGTATGGGCTGCTTAAGGACACAGGGAATGTTACTGTAAATTGAAAACTGGTGATACTGATACAGATGACAGTGCTACAGGCTGTAGGGCTCATCTCCCCATAAAGATATAACAATGGACTTGGTCTTCTGGAGAAAATACACCATATACAAGAGCCTCTCACATGTGTATTGTGCTAGCGCAGCCCATAACATGATGTTAAATACATTTGACATTTGACAACGCAGCCCATAAAGATGATGTTAAATACATTTTTTGCCAAGCTGCCAAACCAGTTATACACGGCCATGTTCTATAATATGTTGTCTCTAAGAACAAAAAACTCCAGAATAATTTTACTTCAGCAGCAAAAACAGTGTCATCCACTTACTCTGCTATGTATGTGCATCTGTCGGACTTCAATAGGTTACTATATAGGTATGCCAAACCGGTATAACCGTTTATGTATGGAACAAGCCCAGTGAAATCTGACTTATCTGAAGAACAGGTATTTTAGATGGGGCAACAGACCAGGTAAATTACTTGTGAATCTAGTTAAGTCCTCCATGACCTCTAAACATATGACACAATTCATAACACTAGTTGTGTTTTGAGGATCTATATTTGGCTCCTCCAGATTCCCCAACAAGTGGGATGGAATTTTTGTCCAGGCAGACCTTCCACAATTGGACCTAGACGATAGAAAATATCTTACGTCATCCATGTATGACTTCGAAATAAAGACCATTATAAAGTCATTGCCTAAAGGCAAAATCCCTGGAACAGATGGCTTCTCTGGGGCATATGACAAACTCCTTTTACCACAATTTGTCCTTTTACCACAAATCTCACTGAACACGAAATTCCATTCTTAGAGGTAACCAGGCCCCATCAGACTTTAATGCATTTAGGATGATAGTACTCCTCAAACAAACAAGGATCCCACCTTTTGTGCTTCATATAGGGATTTCAAAATATTTTCTAAGCTTATAGCCACCCATCTTCAGACAATCCGGTCTAAACTTCTCCACCCTACACAAACGGGGTTTTTGAAAAACCGCCCCTTGTGCACAAAGTTCGCACATGATTGGCTGCAATGTTGCAATCACACCAATTGGAAAAGTGAGATATTATTGTTAGTTGTGAGGCTAACAAGGCATTTGCTTGGGTTTCTTATGCTCGTATGAATAGAATTTTTCTGCATCAAGGTTTCAGGCCAGAGTTCATACACATTTTTAAAACCCTTTATCATCAGCCTACGGCCTTTATGACCATAAATGCCCTGAATACCCGCTCATTTTGTTTACATAGAGGCACGAGACAGAGTTACTCACTCTTCACGCTGTTATTTAACTTTGCATTGGACCCTCTCCTAAGTAAATTTGTTAAAGAAACAGGTATAACCCATTTGAGTGCCAACACCTCTGTGAGAGAGGTGCAAAACATCAGCTAAAATGCCAACATCGCTCACATTTGTTATATAAATTCAAATAATGTTGTGTAAAAAAATATATATATATATTTCCTATATAAGGTAAATATTACAGGTCATTGTGATGAATAAAAATGTTTGCTGGGCAATTTTCACTCCTATGTTGATCAATTCACTTGGCACTCAAAGGGTTAAGCTGGTTTCGTCTGAAATGACATTTTCAGCTTTTGCTAATGACCTTTTACTTTATTTTACAAATCCGATGGTTGGCTTTAAAATCAATTATACAAAAACTGAGGCCCTGGCCTTTTTGCCACGGGCATAATTGGGTTAGGGAATCTCATTCCTCTTTCAGTGGGCCCCCTTGTAATTGCCCTACCCCTTTCACAGCAGAAAATGCAGGGGCATACCCAGGAATTCGGTCCCGCGATCATACCACGCATTCGTGGGTTGACCCCTTTCACACCAGCCTGGAATCCCAGGTCTAGTGCTGGTGTGAATGGGTCCCGGGCCAAAAATTCCAGGACTTTGTCCAGGCATTTCAACCCTGCTAGCTAGCAGGTAAAGGTAATCGCCCATTATTTATCAAACTGTCAGCAGCTACCAAAAAGACCATATTGTCGCAACGGATATCTCCTGATCCAGTCCCATTGACCCTAGAATTACCTTTTTGTTCTCTGTGGACTGGGCCGAAACCTCTTTGTGCAAAGAGAAATGGACAGAGAATTTTTTTGATATTTGGCTCTCATATGTAAAAACTCTGTCTACAGTTATGAAGGACGCGTCATGGAATAGCTTTCATAATACCTCCTGATATGACTTGGCAGTGATCAATGGTCCACCTTTTTGATTGTCTCAAATTCATGTTGCCTTTCTTTTTCCTTCTTTTCTTTTTGAGTCTAAAGGTCCATACACACCGGGCGAATATGCCCAGCGTGTATGGACAGCGGGGGGAAAGCCACTCAGTGCGTACACACTTAGCGGCTTCCACCTGCCTGGCGCCATCAGCAGGGGGGGGGGGGGCAGCTTTGCATAGCAGAGTGCTATGCAAAGCCATCCTCAAAGCCACTCATCTGCTGGTATTACCAGCAGATGAACGGCTTTCCCGGCGATGATGCAAGAGCATGTAGCAGCGCTCACCGCCCAGTGCCGGAGCATACACACTGGGCGGCTTTGAGCTGAAAGCTGCTCAAACATGCTGTTTTGAGCGACTTTCAGCTCAAAGTCACCCAGTGTGCATGGGCCTTAACTGTGACCATTTTATATATTTCATTGAAATTTTATTTTATAATGATGTCAAATATTAATAAGTGCCATCAGTCAAGACGTCTTCTTTAACCTCCCCTTAATAGCCTTTGTTATGTATAGGTGAATATCTATGCCAGTGTTCAAGTTCAATGTAATGATGATTATTATTATTATTATACATGTCTTGTCTTTAACATGTATGTACTCTAATGCGGTAAAAAAAAAAAATCTTATGTATTTTCCGGTAAATAGATTTTATAAAAAAAAAAAAAAAAAAAGAACAAATAATTCATATATGTATATATATTTCCAGTAGTAAAGAGAATTTGCCCCTTGATTTAGTACTTAATGCTGTGGTGGATATCACATTTGTTGAGCTAGAAGACATTGAAGGTGGTGTTTCTGATGCCAGACACATCTGCCAGGAGAGTTGGGAGTGTGAGGATACCATTTCTCTCCTATGTAGAAGAATTCTGTTCCTATGGCTCCTATGTATTGCAGCATATACTGTATCTACTATTTGCAGTACATGCAGCTCACAAGAGATAACTGCAGATGGGGTAAAACAACGTGTCAGTTGGTAATCATATGATGCGCCCGGAATTAGCTCGTAGGTAATTATTGGATGTACAGTATGTGTATTGTCGACGTATAGTATGTAATGTGTAACCTGTTATGTAATGTGGTCCATCATGTAATATCTTATCTATGTATACTGCCGGAGGAATGTCTTCTGATCTTTATATAAATAATTCTATGTGTGGTCACTGTGGCCATTTCTGAGAAAGTGGTGTGCCTTAGGGGGCTTAATGCTAAAAAAGCATGGAAAGTGTTTCTCTCCCTCTTTGCTGCCAATCTCCTGAGACTTGTGTATTTAAGAACCCATTGTCCTCAGACACAGATGCCCATTGTGTCATTATTCCCCTTCCAAGACATTTACGGCACAAAACACAGCGGAGTGGACACTTACAGAGCAACCAATGAAGATGATGATAGGTATCATCACTTTACAACGACAAAACCAATGGTGTCCCAGGATTACACCAGTTCCCAACTTGTCAATGAGGGGTATGAAGGAGGGTTTTAAACTACGGTATGTTGGGGAGATCGCTTTGTGACTGACTAGGGAATTATGGAGCAGATGTATTAAGCCTGGTCAATTGTTTAATCAGCTTCAGCTGCCAGGCTGTGTGTGGTGTAGCCATTGATAATATGACGTCCAGGCATCTATTAGTGTCAGTATTTCAAAATTATATAGTGCCAGTCTGTGCAAAAAAATTTCCTAGACTAGAGATGGGTATACCTTTACAGGAGCCTATAACCAGGCAAAGAAAGTCGGCGCTGCAGCGGCAGTACAGATTGCACACTGCCGAGATGGCGCAGCAACTAGTCAACTGTACTAAAGAAACGGGCTTGGAGGCGGGGCTCGAGGCATCACGCAGGGAAGCGTGTTATACCCAAGGGCCTGATGCACTACACTGTGTCAGGTCCGTGTACACTACAGTACTGTAACACACACAGCCGGGCATGCATATAGAATCTATATATATATAGACTCTAAATGTATTTATTTATTTACAGTTTCTTATATAGCGCAGCAGATTCCGTTGCGCTTTAAAAATAGTAGACGGTGATAAGACAAACTGGGCAACAACAGACAGACTTGGAGGTAGGAGGGCCCTGCTGCAAGCTTACAATCTATAGGGATATAGGAGGGAAACACAAGGACAGGCACCAGTAATAGCATAGCAATTACAAGTCCAGAAGGTAAGCTATATAATACATAAGTGCCTCGGAGGGTTATGCATGTAGAACTTAAATATGATAGGCTTGCCTGAAGAGGTGAGTTTTCAGGGAACGCTTGAAAGTTTGGAGGCTAGCGGAGAGTCGTATTGTGTGTGGAAGGGCATTCCATAGGATGGGAGCAGCCCGATGAAAGTCCTGTAATAGTGAATGGGAGCTAGTGATCCGTGCAGAAGAGAGACGCAAATCTTGTGCAGAGCGGAGTGGTCGAGATGGGAGATATTTTGTGATAAGTGCAGAGATATATGCTGGTGCAGTATGGTTAATAGCTTTATATGCAAGTAGAAGTGTTTTATATTGAATACGGTAATATACAGGCAACCAATGGAGGGACTGGCAGAGCGGATCAGCAGACGATGAGCGTCTTGCAAGGAAGATCAGCCTAGCAGCAGCAATTAAAATTGCTTGCAGTGGTGAGAGTCTGTTCTCTCTGACTATTGCAATAATCAATGCGGGATATAATGAATGCATGGATAAGAGATTTGGTAGTGTCTTGCGTGAGATAGGGTCGTATTTTGGATATGTTTTTTAGATGCATGTAACATGATTTAGAGACAGATTGAAAGTGGGGAAGAAAGGACAGTTCAGAGTCGAGGATGACCCCTAAGAAACGAGCTTGTGGGGTAGGGTGGATTATCGAGTTGTCAACAGCGATGGAGATGTCAGGATGGTAACTGTTCTTAGTTGGCGGGAATATAAGTAATTCCGTTTTGGAAATATTGAGTTTGAGTTGGCGACAAGACATCCAAGATGAGATGGCAGAGAGACAATCAGAGACTCGACCCAAAACCACTGGTGACAACTCTGGGGTTGATAGATAGATTTGAGTATCATCAGCATACAAGTGATACTGAAATCCGAAAGAGCTGATTAGTTTGCCAAGAGAGGAGGTATAGATTGAGAAAAGCAGAGGACCTAAGACTGAACCTTGCGGAACTCCGAATGACAGAGGTAATGAAGAGGAAGTAGAGTTAGAGAAGCGAACACTGAAAGAGCGATCAGATAGGTAAGATGTGAACCAGGAAAGGGCTGTATCATTAAGACCTAGGGAGTGTAGTGTTTGTAATAGAAGAGAGTGATCGACCGTGTCAAATGCAGCAGAAAGATCAAGAAGAATAAGTAGTGAGTAATTGCCTTTAGACTTAGCCGTTACCAGATCATTCACCACTTTAGTCAGTGCTGTCTCAGTGGAGTGTTGAGAGCGAAAGCCTGACTGAAGGGGGTCTAATAGGGTGTTAGAGTTAAGAAAGTTTGTGAGGTGAGAGTAGACAAGTCTCTCCAGTAGCTTGGAGAGGCATGAGAGCTGAGATATAGGACGATAGTTCGAGAGTTAGGGTCAGAATTCATTTTTTTTAGAATAGGAGTTAACACTGCATGTTTGAGCAGAGAAGAAAAAGTACCAGTAGTAAGAGAGAGATTGCAGATTTTAGTTAAGGTTGGAATAATCACAGGAGATAGATTTTTAATGACTTGCGCAGGTATAGGATCGAGAGGAGAGGTAGTAGAGTAAGAGGATAAGAAGAGTGCGGATACTTCCTTTTCATTTGTGGGCTCAAATGAAGAGAAAGTGCCAGAGGGTTCAGGTGGGAAAGAAAGAGGGTTAGAGGTTGTGGAAGAGCATACCATTTCATCTCGGATGTTATCAATTTTGTCCTTAAAGTAGGAGGCAAGTTCTTGTGCACTGATGGTAGCAGGTGGGGGAGGAGGGGGAGGGTACAGAAGAGACTTAAATGTGTTAAAAAGTCGCTTAGGGTTGGTGGCATGAGAAGAGATGAGAGATTGGTAGTATGTTTGTTTAGCAGTGTCCAAAGCATTGCAGTAGGAGTGGTAGCTAGTTTTATATGCGAGGAAATCAGTCATACTACGAGATTTGCGCCATTGGCGTTCTACTTTACGTGACTGATTTCGTAGTTGTCTTGTTGTTTTGGTATGCCACGTTGGCATCTAAGCCTACGTAGGGTGTAATGGGTAGCTGGAGCCACGTCATCAAGGGCTGTTTCAAGAGTCTAAATGCAATGAAATGAAATTCCTGGGGGTAATGGACGGTCGCGCTGCCGAGACACAGCCGTGCATGCATACAGATTTATATGCATGCCTGCTGTGTCTCGACAGCGCGATCATGCATTAGCTCCAGGCATTTAATTTTTACCCCTTTTGGGATAATTTACCCCCTGTTCCCTGACCACTGCACTAGACTGTCCTGGATAACCTGTACAGTAACAACGAGAAAATACACGTGTGTGTGCGCGCGCGTGCGTGTGTGTGTGTGCGTGCGTGTGTGTGCGTGCGCGCGTGTGTGTGTGTTTTCTTATGAAAGAGTCACACAGAGTACAGTACAAACTATACAGAGCTGCTGTTGTCTGTTATGCTGCTTTATTGGCTGTCATTATATGGGTATAGTTGCAATTATTTACCCTGGGAAACATTTTATGGAGTTTAAAAAAATGTATTGTTTTAGTATTACAAATCCTAATAAGATGGTATTATACAGTCAGTAAATCAGTTACACAAAATAACATGTTCCCTGTAATAAGGGGCAAACAAAGATTGTATTGTAACCAGGCTGCCCGGGTTGTGTCATGAAATGGCAGCAATATTGTAGCCCAATGCCGGCCATACAGTACATAGGAGCACCGGAGCTGATCAACACCAACAGCCGAATCAAAATCAGAGATTGGCATACATCGATTATTAGCGGCCTGTCAAGAAATTGCTAAAAATACCACGGGTCAAATGTAAAGGCCCATACACACTTGATGATTTTCAGCTGAAAATCACCTAGTGTGTATGGGTCAGAGATCCCGGACTAGCGATGATGTGCGCTAAAGCATCATCGCTAGGAAAGTGGTTAATCTGCTGGTAAAACCAGCATGCCTGACAATGATGGTTCATTTTGGAACCATCATCGCTCAGTGTGTATGCACCGGCTCAATGATGGCCCAAAGATAAAATGGTGCTAGCCCGGCCTCCCTCCCCCTGTCCTGCTCTCCAGTGAAAAGCGCCCCGGCAATTGCACCCTCCCCCGGCTCCCTCCCCTGTCCTGCTCTCCCGTCCATATACTATAGCCACAAGCACCGCTGTATACGTTACCGCCATTTTTAACATTGGTGGGCGGTGGCACTGGTAACGTATACATTGGCCGGCTCATTCTCTTTACATTGGTGGGCAGTGGCACTGGTAACGTATACATTGGCCGGCTCATTCTCTTTACATTGGTGGGCAGTGGCAGTAGTAACGTATACATCGCTGGCCTGCGTCAGCAATGTATATGTTAGTGGATCCACTGCCCACCAATGTTATAAAAATGAGCCGGGCAATGTATACGTTACCAGTGCCACTGCCCACCAATGTTAAAAAAGTGAGCAGGTAAAGTATACATTGCTGACGCAGGCCAGCAATGTATACGTTACTGGCTCATTTCTTAACATTGGTGGGCAGTGGCGCTGGTAATGTATACACATACGTTAGCTGCTCTTTTTTTATTTTTATTTTTTTAGAACATTGGTGGCCAGTGGATCCACTAATGTGTACATCGCTGGCCAGCGATATACAGTATATACATCGCAGGCCAGCGATGTATACGTTACCGACTAATTATTTTTTTTTAACATTGGTGGCCACCGCTTCCACCCTTTGAATTCAAACCCAGCCCATTATGTAAATAGCTTTTCTAATGAAAGATTGTCAGCAAAGTATTTCGCCTCCTGAAAATCTCTTGCTCTTTGGGGAAAATAGCTCAGTGTGTATGCACTATCTTGGTAAAAGATATATCTTTCAGAGATTTTGGCAAAGTCTTTTGAAATGAAAATAGGCCTTAATAGGGTGTGAGAATCAGAAAGTGAGAGATTTTGGAAAAGGTTTCCCCTTTTTTTTTTAAAGCTGCAATTACATGGCAAAAGCAACCTGTTTTTTCAATGTAAATGATTGCCGCTTTTAGAAAAATGGGAAAACTCTCCCAAATTCGCTCACTTTCTGATTCTCACACCCTATTACATTTGGTCTCACATGTTACAAATCCCAGACTGGCTGATTCTGATCAATTCTAACTTGTATTTTGGAGTTTTGGGGATTTCCAACATGTTGTATTTCCTCTATCCCCGCACCCAGGTACTGATAGAATGTCAAATTTCCCCCATAGCTTCCTGCTGTATCCCCTTAACCCCAAATTGCAGCATAACCCCTAACCCTAATGTCAAATGTCCACATTCACAATGGCAATATATTGAACATGTAGACATTAAGACCATATTCACATAATTAGTGTTGACTGCATTCTGCCAGAATAGTGTCACTGCGGTGTATGTGGTTTCTGTAACTACAAATCTATTCTCTGTTACAGGGTTCTCCTCTGACTGTGATCTGCTTCCAGTGCATCTCGGGACTGCTACAACATGCACTGATGCACCTGAGGGGGGTCTATGGGAAGAGTTGCTCAAACATTGCGGAATCACACAATATCCAAAGTGAGATGCTCTTATTATGTACAAAAGATGTCCATTAATAAAAAGTTTTATTTATGCAAGTGTTTTGGCTTTTATTCATATTTAATCCTATATATTGCAATCTTATGCAGTGAAGCGCAGGTTCTCAATCTTTGTCCTCAGGACCCCACACAGTTCATGTTTTCCAGGTCATGTGTAACTTTTTAAAATTTGACAGTTGGTGATACACAACGCTCCTGCCAGGTGACCTGTGTGGGGTCCTGAGGACCTACTGTAGTTTGAGAACTACTGCACTGCAGGGGCTTGATTAACCACTTCGGTGGTATGCCCGCTCTGGGCTCAGCTGCGCCAGAAAATTTCCGGGCATGCCACCAGTAGATAGGTGTGCACCACTGGCACACCGCCTCTAGCGGCACCCTCCCATTGCTCCTCCCCTGCTGTTCCCCCCCACTCCTGTCGCTCCCCTCTGACCTCCGCGCTCCGGCGATCGTATGCCAGAGCTCCCCTGCCACTGCATGATGCCATTCGCACTGACTGCATCAGTGACCAGGTGGCAGGCCCTGCTCGGGGGAATTGGGAGCGAGTCCCTCTGAGCCGCCTCGTACCTCCCTGAGCGTGGCCTGCCACCTGGTCACTGCTGCAATGCAAATGGCGGTGTGAGCAGCAGCAGGGTAGCTCTTGAGTGGTGAGTGTTTTCCTGGGGAAGGACAAACCTGCCTGGTAGTATTGTCCTCCCCCAGCAAATCCCACCACTCAAGGGGTTAATAGCTCTCTGACCTCCATAAGCACCACATATTACCCTTAGTCTTAATAATATCTAAACTAGGCAAAGAAATATATTACCACATTTACAGGCTTTTTTATGCAAGTGTTATAATGTATAATACAACATGAAGAAGCGGCTGGGTGCATGTTAAGTCCTAGAGTACCGATTGCTGCCCTTCACTGGTCTAACATAAAAACATTTTTCCATTGCATCTGAGCATCTCCCCTATCGATAGAACAAATATACAACATTGATCATAGACCATCAATAATGATGAGTCATTGATGGTCATTGGCTATCCCGACCTCTCCTCAAGTAATCCAGGGTCTGGCTTATCAACTCCTTGCCTCTCACAGATTGTTGGATCTCCTCCAGTACCAGCATGTGCAGGTTCTCCAACATGGTGCACTTCAATAACAACAGCATCGGTTGGCAGCATAATTGAGTAGGAATGTTTTTTTTGCAGCGGGCACCGTGCCTCTTGTATAACGGAAGGAAGGTTGGATGCAGGGCTGACGAGAGGTATGCCAGACACCAGTAAAATTTGGGGGCATGGTATGGCCTCTTCTCACGATTAGGCCAACATGTTTAAGGGGGGTGAAAAAAGTCGAGGGTTATTGCCCACCCCAGCAGCAGCACACACCTACAGCATGTGCTTTGCTGACTGCACGCTCAGCATGAGCTCTCGCGCTGTCAGTAAGACGCTCATGCTGAGCCTGCTGTCAGCACAGCACATGCTGTAGGTGTGTGCTGCTGCTGCTGCCTGGAAGGGACAGAGGGGGAATATATGGGGGGGCCCCTCCAGCAAGCCTGGGTAATTAGTACCTGCTCCCCCACCCCCCCTCTCAGCGGCCCTGGTTGGTTGGATGGATGATGTAATATACAGTGAGATACTCCAAGACAACCTGCTCCAGTCTGCTAGACATCTAAAGCTTGTGAGAAACTCACCTCAGCAGCACAATGTTCCCGAACACATGGCCAAAGCAACACTGTGTGGTTATGCAACAAAGAGGTGAATGTTTTACAATGGGCAATGTCCAGATCACAATCGAATTAAGAATCTGTGGCATGGTTTGTAAATTGCAGTCCTGAAGCGTCACCCAACCCACCTGAACAACCTGGAGCAAATTCCGCAGAACTGTGGGGGTTATTCAGACCTGATCTGCTAATTTGCTGAGCTCTGTGATCAGATAGCTGCTGCTAACACACAGTGAAATCCTGCAAAAATATTACAGACTGGCATATAGTAGTAGTAGTAGTACATTTATTTATAAGGCGCCACAAAGTGTTCGCAGCGCCGTACATAGCAAACAATAAAACAGATTACAAGGTAACATACAGGGTGTGTTGATAAAATACAGCATAAATAGGGGTATAGCTGGTAGAACTGAAATCAGCATCCGTTCAGAAGTAGGTGTCAAAATTGTCAAGACTGAAGATGAAGTAGAGGAAGGGAAGAACAGGGCAGAAGCACTGGTGACGTAAAGAGGTAGGGTACGTGAGGAAGAAGGGCCCTACTCATAAGAGTTAACATACTAAAAGGAGGTGGGTGGACGAATGAAAAACAATAGGATAAGCAGGAACGGATGGGAACGGAGGCAAGATAGGAGGATCAAAAGAGGTTAGGAGGAGGGATAGGCTAGTCGAAAAAATTGCGTTTTGAGGGAGTGCTTGAAGGAGGTAAGGGAATCAGAAAACCTGATGGGTGGCGGGAGGTTGTGCAGGGGGGCAGCACGAGAGAAGTCTTGGACACGGGAGTGGGAGGAGGTGATTATAGGTGAGAGGTCAGTCGGCGGTCAGTGATGGAGCGAAGAGGACGGGAGGGAGTGTGGATAGAGATCAGTGAAGAGAGGTAAGGAGCGGTGGAGGAGGAGAGAGCCTTGTAGGTGGTGGTGAGGAAAGGAATGGGGAGCCAGTGAAGAGATAGACAGAGGGGGGAGGCGGAGGTAGAGTGGCGGGAGAGGAAGATGAGCCTAGCAGCTGCGTTAAGAATGGATTGGAGAGGTGCGAGGCGGGTGAGAGGTAGCCCAGAGAGAAGGATGTTGCAGTAGTCAAGGCGGGAAATGACAAGAGAGTGAATGAGAATTTTGGTCACGTCCGTGGAGAGGAATGGTCTGATGCGTGAGATGTTGCGTAGGTGAAAGCGGCAAGACTGTGAGAGAGCACGAATGTGGGGGGAGAAAGAGAGGGAGGAGTCAATGATGACACAGAGGCAGCGCGTTTGGTCGGTGGAGGTGATCTCGGTTTCACCAATGCTGATGGAGATAGTGGGAGAAGAGGGGATGTTCGGGGGATGGAAGATAGAAGTTCAGTTTTAGCCATGTTTAGTTTTAGGAAGCGTTGGGTCATCCAGGCTGAGATGGCCATGAGGCATTCGGAGACCTTGGACAGGAGTGATGGGGATAGGTCGGGGGAGGAGAGATAGATTAGGGTATCATCAGCTTAAAGGTGGTAATGGAAACCATAGTAGCTGATGAGGGTGCCCAGAGAGGTGGTGTAGAGGGAGAAGAGGAGAGGGCCAAGGACTGACCATTGGGGAACACCGACTGGCTGCGGGGTAGTAGGAGAGGAAGAGCTCGAAGTGGAGACGGAGAAGGGGTGAACCAGGAGAAGACCCTGCCAGTGATGCCAAAAAAGCGGAGGGTGTTGAGCAGGAGAGGGTGGTCAACAGTGTCAAAGGCAGCCGACAGATCAAGCTGGATGAGGATAGAGAAGAGGCCTTTCGATTTAGCCGATAGTAGATCGTTAGTGACTTTGGTCAGTGCAGTTTCAGTGGAATGTAAAGGTCGGAACCCGGGTTGGAGGGGGTCTAGAATGGAGTTAGCAGTAAGGTGGCTTAGGAGATGATTATAGGTCAGACGTTCTAGGAGCTTGGAGGCAAAAGGGAGGAGGGAGATGGGCCTGTAGTTGGATGGAGAGTTGAGGTCCAGATTAGTTTTTTTGAGAATTGGGGAGACAAGAGCGTGTTTGAAGGAGGAAGGGAAGATCCCAGAGGATAGGGAAAGATTAAAGAGGTGAGCCAGGTGAGAGCAGACTGACGGACTGAGACGACGTATAATATTGGAGGGGATAGGATCGAGCGGGCAGGTGGAGGGAGAAGCGGATTGAAGGATTGAGTGGACTTCAGCGGCAGTGGTGGGGTAAAATGAGGACAGGGGTGGGAAGGAGGGGAGTAAAGATGTAGGAGGGGAGGAGGGAGAGGGTGAGGTCATGGCAGCAGTGATGGCAGTCCTGAGAGAGGAGATTTTGCTTGAAAAGTAGGTAGCAAAATCAGCGGCTACGATAGAGGACGGAAGAGCTGGAGGAGGGGGGGAGAGCAAGGAGTTGAAGGTGGCGAAGCGCCTGCGGGGGTTGGATGATTGGGAAAGGATGAGGGACTTAAAGTAGGATTCCTTGGCCAGAGCAAGGGCAGAGCTGAAGGAGGAAAGAATGAATTTGAAATGGAGATAATCCGCGAGGGAGCGTAATTTCTTCCAGAAGCGCTTAGCAGTGCAAGAGTACTTTTTAAGGAATCGGGTGATAGGCGAGTGCCTATCGGGGAAGATAGGGTGTCATTATAGAGGGAGGCGTATAGCTGCTAATCCATTTCCATCTCCCCATTGGATGAACTTTCCACTGTGCAGTCTGTGCATAACCTAGGACCTACTTGGCCGGTGCAATAGAAATAGGCTAATCAGGGCCGGAGCTGATGTCACACCCCTTCCCTGATTACACTGCGTTTTACCTGACATACTCAAATAATGACCGGTTCCACCCCCAATCGCCGGCATTCCCTGGCCATTGGGAGGGAGGGACATCAGTGGCTTCCTACCCACAGCCTTCACAGGTCTGAGTAAGTCTAGACTTACTCTGCGCTTGTGAACATGGGGGAATATATTGGATGGTGAATGATTCTTAATGGATTTCTCCCAGTGTGCACGGCTAAGAACGCATTTGCAGACGTGTACATGGGCAGGATTTCAATCAAGCGAGGTTGCCATTACCTGCACGCTGGGCTCTGACAACCGCCAGTGAGCAGGTCTGAATTGGGCCCATCGTGCAAGTTGCTGTACAAACTCGCAGTGTGTAGGTTACATTACTTCGCATGCAAAAAGAAAAGGTTTTTGTGCTCTGCGCTAAATTAAATGAATATCATTAGTAAAGGAATTGTAGAAAATAATAATTAATATTTATTTGCAAGTATTACCCTTAAATTGATTGTGGTCATAAATACATTAGAATAAAAATCAAAAACTGAAATGAAAAAATATTAATGTTAAAAACAAGATTTGTGGGAGTAGTGATTTACATAGTCCATATGGTACCATATTTTGTTCTTCTGATCCGGGTCCGTTCCTATATTGCCTCTTCACAAACAGTCTGTACCTCAGATTTGTATTCCAGTAGAATACAAAAGTGTGGGGGGGGTTCCTTTTGGGGGGAAGGAGGGTCCCAAATGTTGAAGAAGGAGGAGTTCACTTAATGTGGTACGGGAACTCCACTCCACTGGGAAGTCCTGGCTTTTGGTGTCTTCTTGTAGAAATTAGAGCCAGGAGACTGGCAAACATTTGAGGTGAGGCTGGTTCGGTCTCTGGAGCGCTGTTTAGATTGAATGAGGTCAGATGGACACAAACAATGTGCTCCCACTGTTCCACCGACGTGTTTCGCCGGTTTACCTGCTTTATCAAGGTGTATATTACTTCGCACCCTACTACGTTTAGCCCTTGATGTTTGTTTAACCATTTGCTAATTTTGACATTTATGGCTACCGGCTTCTGCGCGCATATGTTGAATAACTGCCCCTGATAAGGGTTTCTTCAGACCGTGTACTTTGTCCTTGCTTGTCACATAGCATAAAGTGTGTTGTGGAATCCTCAGCGTGTAGTATGTGCTCCCATGTAATGTAATGCATTAAGGCGTGCTAACACTGCAAGCATGTAAACATTCTTTCCAAAGGACTTCTTGTAAATTGTGTAAAGGCTGAGTCACACTGGTGAGTATCGCTGTTCAAGCACAATAACCAGACTTCAACAATGCAGGTATATATGCAATAACCCTAAAGGCCCCCATACACAACCACAATTTGGGCCGATCTCACCTGTTTCTGAGGTAACGGGACGAGATATCGACCAACATCGGGTGAGTGTGATGTCCCCTCAGGTCTGATGCGTGGTCCCGTGCACATAGGACCTGAGTCTCCGACCTTCCTCCCGGCGGCGGGGAACGGGGGTTGCATGCAATCCATTGCATGTGATGGATTGTATGCGACCCTACTGCCCAGGAAGGTCCCAGTTTGCAGGGCAACGGCTGGCCATACACTGCTGCGAGATATAATATAAAAATTGTCTCATCATTTCTGATGCTCCAAGGTCCTTATATACTTGGACTGTTTGGACATTAAATTCAATATATTTTTTTATGTGTGATTTTTTTATTATTTTATTGTACCATTGAAGCTTCACCTCCAGTTGTAAATTCTTTTTTATGCCAGTAAAGTATTATTTATTTATTTATTATTAACAGTTTCGGTACTTATATGTTAGTTGGGTGCCCACTAAGCTATTTGCCTCGTTTTACGCGTCCCCTCGCGGGGCTCGCCACGCTTCGGGCTCGGTGGCTCGCGGGGCTCGCCACACTATATAAAATCAACTCCATGCCGACATGGATAGTGGGGGTATGAGCGTACTTACTATAGTGGGCGCCCAACTAACATATAAGTACCACAGTTTCTTATATAGTGCACACATATTCTGCAGCGCTTTACAGAGAATATTTGAACCTTCACATCAGTCCCTGCCCCAGTGGAGCTTACAATCTATATTCCCTACCACCCTATGTACAAGTACGACAACATGTGGGACCCACGGCACAAGATTGCAATTACAATTTCCCTCTGAATAATGCTCACTGTACATGGTATAAATAATGAGTGTTATTATTTTAATATTAATTATTTATTTAGTAAGGAGAACAGCAGGTTTGGTGCTGTAGAGGGCAGCATCCGATTGCTGTGGGTTACCGAACAATTTTATCACAGTAATTGCTTATTAGTTTGTTTTATTTACGTCCGTTTTCTATTGTTATACAACGAGATCTGTACTCGCATAGTGTACATTCTTTCTGGATTTTGCCTGTGGTGTCATACCTGCTCTGTAGTGTAAAGCAGAGGATGACTTGGAGGTTAGAACATTACTCTGAGCATGCCGTGTCACTCGAACATGTTATTCAGGCTTGCCTACCCTCCCGGAATGGCCGGGAGCCTCCCGGAAATCGGGTCCTTCTCCCGGCCCCCGGGAAGGTGGGCAAGTCTCCCGCATTCTGGGATTTGCCCCGCTCCATCCTTGCCCGCTGGTTAAAATTACATGAAATTGCGGGTACGCGGGGAGGGGGCGGGGCTTAAATGACGCGATCGCGGCATTTCGCGCCATTTCGCGGCATTTAAGCCACGCCCCCTCCCTCTCGGCCCGCGAATCACGGAGGTTTTCGTCATGGGGGGCGGGGCCAAGTGATGTCAGCCTTGCTCCCGCCCCCCTGATGTGTTGCCTCTCCGGGCTTCTCCCGGAAAGGTGAAGATAAAAGTAGGCAAGTATGATGTTATTTATGGCAAGTTGTATAACGTTTTCGTTTTGAGCAACAGAAGAAAAAAATGCCGGTTCTGGCCCAGCCATAAAGGTTAATCATTAATATATAGTTTTCCAATAACTAAACGAATTGTACAACAAATAGATAAGTATGTTATATGCGGAGCTTTGGAACGATAAAGCACATTTCTTTGGTTTGCTCAAACTCCTTAGCCAGAGCATAAACTCGTTCACACACAGTTGCTACGGGATACGGTCAACACATAATAAGGTCGACATGCATTGGTTGGACATATGAAATAGGTCGACGTGTCTTACGCCGACACATGAAATAGTTTGACAGGGTTGGAAGGTCGACACAAGCATTAGGTTGACAGCGGCTAGGTCAAAGTGGTCGGCATGAGTTTTTCACATTTTTTTTTTTTAAGTTGACAGGCGGTCTTTTATGCCCTACCGTCCACTAGGGCACGGAGGGAGAATAGAATAGTGTGCCCGAAGCATGGCGAGTGGACGCGCTACACTTTGATGGTGTCCATGTAAACATTTGTGACAAAAATCAGTAAAAAAACTCATGTCGACATTTTTACTGTCGACTTTATGCTTGTGTCGACTTTCCAACCCTGCCGACCTTAGCCATGTTGACTTATTTTATGTGTCAAGTTGGGTTCGGTATGATTTACCTACAATTAAAATCCTGACGGTCAAAATACCGACAGCAATTGACCAACAGTCAAAATACCGACAAGGTCAAAATACCGACATTTAAACTATAGACAGGTCAAAAATTTGACATGTTTTTCATCTTCTTTTGGGTCTGTATGTTGACATAGGTCAACATGAGCCCCGTGCTTCGGGCACGGTGCCTTGCTGCGCTCGGCACACTATTATATTTCCCCTCCATGTTCACTGGGATGGTACAAGTCTGTTTCAATGAAAAAAAAATCATCAAAAACTCATGTTGACTTTTTGACCTGTCTGCATCCTATATGTCAGTATTTTGACCGCGTCGACATTTTAAATGTCGGTATTTTGACCGCGTCGGTATTTTGACCATCGGTTGATGGTTGTCGGTATATTGACTGTAGGTAAATTGACTGCATCCCGTCAAGTTAAGCCAACTTGACCTTCTGTGATTGACCCAATGAATGTCGACCTAATATAGATCAAACAATGACCCATGCCTGTTGCTACAGACATGCTAGAACGCTGGGTTGGCATATATCGAGCTTGTTATGAAACCTAAAGGGGATATCCTCTTGTTTTTTTTTCTTCATTTTGCCTTTATCGCAGCTGTTCTCCTGTGGTTTGTGTACATTTCAGTTGGCCTTGTTGTTTCATTACACCGTGTTCTTTTTAGTATCTGATCCAACTAGAACCAAAACGAAAGAGGTACACAAACATGAGAACCCGTTAGGGGATGCAGTCAATTTACCGACAGTCAAAATACAGATGGTCAAAATACCGACCTGTTCAAAATGCCGACGTTCACTGTGTCAAAATGATGACGTGTCAAAAAGTTTTTCGTGATGTTTTTATTTGAATCCAACTTGTTCTTACTTTCCGATCCAAGTGGGCATAGAGTTATATTATAATAGTGTGCTCGAAGCTTGGCAAGCGGACGCGGTACACTTATAAGGTGTCCATGTCGACCTATGTCGACACATACACAAGAAAAGTCAACTTTTTGCTATGTCGACATTTAAATGTCTGTATTTTGGCTGTGTCAGTATTTTGATCATAACTGCATAATGAATGTCGTCATTTTGAACATGTCCATATTTTAGCTGTCTGTATTTTGCCTGTCTGGAGAACCCCCATTATACTTGAGCCATAAATGCATTTATTGCATGTTTGGTGTAATGGTTTGCATTACTCGCAGAGGTCTTAGGTTCAATTTCCACTATTGCCCTAACAATGTGGAGCTTGTATATTCTCTTCATGCTTGCATGGGAAACCTCCAGATACTACAGGATCCTCACACATTCCAAAAACATACTGGTACTGTAGGTTCTTAAAATACGGAGGGCCCCTAGTCATTTAGTCCCCCATATTTTGGGAACCGGCACTGGAGCCTGGGGCTGGTTTTTAAAAAAATCGGGAAACCCCTATCTGGTTTGTTTCTTGATTTTGTAATACCAGCCCCGGCTCTTTCAGCCTGGTGCTGGTTACGGCCGTTGGGGGACCCCACACCGGGGTTTTTTTTTTTAAATTAATTTATTTAATTTTTTTACACATTGCAGCCTGCACGGATCTGACTGATCCGTGCAGACTGCCTAGACAAATACGTATTAGCGGCAATATATACGGCCGCTAATACAAATGAATACGACATCGGGGTTTACAAAGCAGTCATATTTAACTGCTTTGTAAATTACCCTCCGGAACACAAATTTGCATACTGCTGAAACAGCCGTATGCAGTTGTAATCATTCGTATTAAGATTACGAATACGCTATATCGTATTCGTATTCTTAGTAAGTTTACCCCAATATGTCAGAGTAATACCTCTTATACATAAAAATGCCACACAGTAGTACCCCTTATACAGAGTTGTCAAACAGTAGTACACCTTATACACAGTATGTCAGAGTAGTACCCCTTAAACCCAGATTGCCACACAGTATTACTTACAATAAAAAAACATGAGTCCTGTTACTAGATCAGACTGGGGTGGAAGGGGGGGTGCAGTGGAATTCAAGTATTACATTGAAGAACAATAAATTATTGATTCTCATACCCAATCTCCACACACACACACACACACTGCCTAAAGCTGGGTATGTACTGTACCTGTAGATTTATCTGCAGATCAACCTATCTGCAGACATATCGGTCAGTGTGGGACAGGCCTTCAGTCACACTGGACATGTGGTTATGATGGTTAATTTGTTTCACTTTTCTAGAGCCCTAGTTAATTGTATGCCCAAATTGTAGTACCTTCATTTCACATTATGCCGTGGTGCTCCCCATGGTAGCATATACACAGTGCCCCAATAATAATCTCTATCTTAAACTGTGTACACACGGGGGCGATAGGGGCTGAAATCGCTGGAAATATGGTCGCTGGCGACCATATTGCCAGTGATGGGAGTGTGCCCCGGCGATAAATCGCCGGGTGCGCGCTCCCGTTTTCTGCCCCATTCTAATCGCTGGTCGCAGGAGCTTGCTCCTGACCAGCTGATTACCTCCACGGCACCGCCGGCTGAGGTTCCTTTTCATCAGCGACCATCTCTGGTCGCTGATTAAAAGGGGACACTGAGCAACATATCTCCCCCGTGTGTACGGGGCTTTAGAGGGGTCATACCTGTTTGCTGAGCTGTGAATTTGTAGCCTGGCTGTTAATCGGTCAACAGCGCATGCTTATGAATTGTAGTGTGCATTTGTGAGGCCATCAAGCTATAAAATCCAGTTTTTCGGGGGTGTGCGTGTGTGTGTGTGTGTGTGTGTGGGGGGGGGGGTGTTAATTATAAGCCATTTGCAAGTTTATTGACAGAAAGCCAGCGTTTGGGGGGTTTCACCTGCCCATTTACTGGGAGTGTCAGGAAGAACCCAGGGGTGCCCAGTGGTGTTCAAGAAGGGTACGTGACGTCATCTTTGGCCTTGATCAGCCTGTTTCTATCGCACCGGCCGAGTAGGTCCTGGGTTACGCACAGACTGCACACACTGGAAAATCATTAGATGTGAGGGAGCGGCGAATGGATTGTCATCTAATCACTGATCTGCGATATATTCCCAGCCTTGCATGGGTGGCGTATACATAATCGCAGGGCTCTGCAAATTAGCAGAGAAGCGATCAGGTCTGTATAACCCCCGTAGATCAACATTATTTCTGCACCAAAGACGTTTTTACTGCACTTTATAAATGAGCCTATTGGTATTCCCCCAGCTACAGAACGAAGCAGAAGTCTAGATAAAAGAAGATCTGTGTAAAATCATGTTCTCTTTCCTCTGTTGTGAGTGCTGACTACAGTACAGTACAGGACTACAAGTCGTCAGCTACAGTACTGAGCGGGTATGCGTCATAGGCTCCCGACCACTATAGGTCAACAGTCACAAGGTCGACACATGGAACAGGTTGATATGTGTTATGTTGACATGGTCATTAGGGTGACTTGCGTTTTTCACGGTTTTTGTGCCAATGTTGACATAAGTCGACATAGGCTGTGTATAAGTGTACCGCATCCCCTCGCATCACTGGCTTTGCTTTGGGGGCACTGTTGTATTCTCGCTCTATGCCCATTTGGATAGTAAAATATGAAAAACCACCTGTTTTGGGTGGGGGGGGGGGGGGAGACATAAAAAACCCATGTCGACCTTTTCCATGTCAACCTTTTTCCATGTCGACCTAATGCTTCTGTTGACCCAATGACCATGTCCACCTATTTCATGTGTCGACCCAGTTAAAATGTTAGCTCTTACCTAGAGGTTATTGGAGCACATAATATTATTGCTTATTATGCCTTCACCGTGTTATAAAATGATATGGTTGCTTTACCAACAACAGATTCCCCTATTCTTGTAGAATATCCCCCAGAAAATTTTAATATTTTGGTAAAAGATAAAAAGTGGCATTTTCCCTCCAGAAAATACAGACACCAACTTCCATTTTCACCCTTAAGTCCCTGTGGAGGGCTTTTGTGTGTGATCCGTAAACCAGCAAAGGAGGTGAGAAGTCTTCTGTTGCAGAATGTGGCTGATTCAGAGGTGGAACCAGATGGGGCTGAGTCTATTAGCGGTTGCCCATCTGCGACTCTATGCAAAATACTGCTACATCATCCTTCCCTGGTGTAAATCACTGCATTCAAATGTGTAAGGACTGATATAGCAGTTTCGCTGTCTGAATATCGACTCCCGTAACCCAACTGAGAGACAAAACATCTGGAGCAGAGCCAGTAGGGTACATGTGTTAGACTTGCATTTGGTTAAGACCTTGCTGGGTTAACACAGATTTACGTTTTATTGCAACTTGTTTATCTCAAGTCGTATATATTTTTTCGAGGCTACACACGTTTATGCTTATGTTTATTGTATCACTCCTCATTTATTCCAGAACCAGCCACTTATACTGATTTCACATCGCAAAATGCAGGGTCATACCGGGACCCAGACCTGGCGCAACCCTGCATTTTGGGATGGTCACATCCCCTCCGCGAACCGGCATTATTGCCGGTTCGCTGACGTCATCTGGGGGCGAGGCGGGGAGTTGGAGCGTCGGCAGGGGGAGGGCGAGGAGGCAACACTTAGAGCTGGCACTGCTCCAGGCATTGCCTCCTCCATAGTGTGAACGGGAAACGGGTCGCTCGACCTGTTAAACCCGTTCACACTGCACAGCAACACAGCAACGAACCGGTTCGTATTGCCGTGTTGCTACCTGTTTGGGGGACCCGGTAACCCCTTTCACATCGCACTTATTACCGGGTCGAACCGGCAAACAAAAACTGCTTGTACCCGTTGCAATGTGAAAGGGGTATTAACCTTCATATACCATATCCAATCACATCCCCACTGTAGAGGCCACATGTATCCTCTCTCTCTTTCTTTTTTACATTTTTCCTCCTCCTGACCCCTGGCCAAACTGCTGGGTCACCGTATCTTACAGCACAACACGAACCTGTGCATTCTGGTGGACTTTATGCAATAAAGAATATCTATCCTTGTGTATCAATGCCTATTTCCCTATAGATTGTAAGCTTGCGAGCAGGGCCCTCCTACCTTTTACTGTACATACTGTTTGTTCTAATACTGTCTCCTATTGTAAAGCGCAGCGAAATACACTTCACTACATAAGAAACTGTTAATAAATACATTTATCCCACATATTTGTTTATTTTTTTTTGCTTTCGGATTGTCAGCTCCGCTACTTTTACTGTTGTATCTCCAGATTATTGTGTAAATCAAGGGCCCTTTGTATATTCACTGCCTAGCAAGCAGGTAAACGGCAGCCCGTCATACACACGCCCCCCTGCCACCCGAATCCTTGCACTACGCTGCGAGCGATTGTGTACCCTTTCAAGTGACCGCACAGATAAATGAACACTACCCAACCAGGGCAGGCGCTGACATCATGTGACAGGCAGGGGTATGTCTGTGTTACAACGGACCCGCCAAGTGTTACTATGGTCGCGTCCACTGTGTGCACACCCATGAAACGCTTGGTGCCCTCCCTGGAATCCCCCCCCCCCCTGAATGTCAATCAGGCAGTGAGCGCCCAGACAAATTAATTATTTTCCATATGTAGATCCCCACCATCAGGGACAGGGATAAATTCGGACCTGTGCTAACAGGACTGAATCGGCCCTCAAATTCCAAGGGAGATTGTTGGTCTTTTGGCCATGATACTCTATTCTAATATAGATTGTAAGCTACACTGGGGCAGGGACTGATGTGAATGTTCAAATATTCTCTGTAAAGCGCTGCGGAATCTGTGTGCGCTGTATAAGAAACTGTTAATAAATAAATAAATAATATTCTGATTCAAAATGGAAGTAGAATTTCATACTGTATAGGTTTGTATAAGCGTAAAGTATAGTTGAAAGAGAACCAGGTATTCTTACCTTCCTAAAACTCTGGCCTATTCCTGTTCTCCTGCTACTTCCTCTATTTACCGTTACCACATAATTACTTAACCCCTTCCTGACACAGCCAGTTTTTGCCTTCCTGACAGAGCCATTTTTTTCAAATCTGACATGTTTCACTTAAGTGGGGATAACTTTTTTTTGCTTTTACTTATCCCAGTGATTTTGAGATTGTTTTCTCGTGACACATTGTACTTCAAGTTAGTGGTAAATTTGGGTCGATACAGTCTGTGTTTTTTTGTGAAAAATACCAAAATGTCGTGAAAAAATGGAAAATTTTGCAATTTGCAAAATGTCACATTTTCTGCTTGAGAGACAAATAAACATACCACTCAAAATAGTTAATAACTAACAAAGACCATATGTCTACTTTATGTTGCCATCATTATTTCAACCTCCTTTTCATTTTTTTGGACACTAGGAGGCTTCAAATATGATTAGCAAATTCTCAAATTTTCAAGAAAATTTCAAACACTGATTTTTTTAGGGACCAGTTCAGTTCTGATGTGACTTTGAGGGACTTGTATGTGAGACACCCCCATAAATGATGCCATTTCAAAAACTGCACCCCTCACAGTATTCAAAACAGCATTTTGGAAGTTTGTTAACCCTTTAGGTGTTTCACAGGAATTAAAACAAAGTGTAGGTAAAATTTCAAAATTTCTTTTTTTTTGCAGAGTTTCAATTTTAATACATTTTTCTAACGAATACAGTAGATTTTACTAGAGAAATGTGACTAAAAATTGATTCCCCCAATTCTTTTGTTTTCATAAATATCCTATATGTGGCCCTAGTGTGCACGTTGACCAAACCACAGGCTTCATAATAGAAGGAGCACCTACTTGATTTTGGAGCCTCCTTTTTATGAGATTTTTTTTTAGGCACCATGTAGGTTTCTAGGCACCATAAGTGCTAAAAGTTAGGAACCTCCCCCACAAGTCACCCCATTTTGCAAACTACACCCTTCAGGGAATTCATTTAGGGGTATAGTGTACATTTCAAACCCCCAGGGGTTTCACCAATTTTGATACAACTGGGCTGTGAAAATGAAAAAATTTAATTTTTCATTTTCACAGCTCAGTTGTATCAAAATTGGTGAAACCCCTGGGGGTTTTAAATGTACACTATACCCCCTGATGAATTCCCTGAAGGGTGTAGTTTGCAAAATGGGGTCACTTGTGGGGGGGTTCCACTGTATGGGTGCTTCAGGGGTCATTCAACCAGAATCTGTGCTGCAAAATCCAAAAATCACTCCTTCCCTTCTGAGTCCTGCCATGCACCCAACTGGTATTTTTGGTCACATGTGAGGCATTGCCATACTCAGGAGAAATTGGGGCACAGATTTTGGGGTGCTTTGTCTCCTTCATTCCTTGTGAAAATGAAAAATTTTGAGCCAGATCTGCATTTTTGTGTAAAAAAATGTAATTTTTTACACAAAAATGCAGTTCTGGCTCAAAATTTTTCATTTTCGCAAGGAATGAAGGAGACAAAGCACCCCAAAATCTGTGCCCCAATTTCTCCCGAGTACGGCAATGCCTCATATGTGACCCAAAAATACCATTTGGGTGCATGGCAGGACTCAGAAGGGAAGGAGTGATTTTTGGAGGTGGAATGAAAGGTGGGTGCTATGTCGCATTAGCATGACCCCCGAAGCACCAATACAGTGGAACCCCCCCACATGTGACCCCATTTTGCTCACCAGCTTTGGGAGGGGGGCTGGCGCTGCGGCTGGTGGGGGGGTGGGAGGGGTGCTGGCGCTGCGGCAGCCGGGTGGGTGGGAGGGGGTGCTGCCGGGTGGGAGGGGGGGGGGGCTGGCGATCGGTGGTGATCGGTGCTGTACTTAACAGCACCGATCACTGTATATATATATATATATATATATATATATGTGTGTATATATATATATATGTGTATATATATATATATATATATATATATATACACACATATATATATATATGTGTATATATATATATATATACATATATACACATATATATATATATATATATTTATATATATATATATATAGGTCATATAAATGAATTTCTGCCCAAAATCAAATATTTAACTGTGCTGCTGCTGGCGGGGGGGTGGGAGGGGGGCTGGCGCTGCGGCTGCTGGCTGGGTGGAAGGGAGGGCTGGAGGGAGGCTGCCGGGAGGGAGGGCGGGCTGCCGGGCGGGTGGAAGGGCGGGTGGGAGGGCGGTTTGCCGCTCGGTGGTGATCGGTGCTGTACTTAACAGCACCGATCACCACCGATCTCTGTGTTACCGAGCGGCTTAGCCGCCGGTAACACAGAAAACGCTGCAATTGGCTGTTCACTTTTGAACAGCCAATCGCAGCGATCGCCGACCGTGGGGGGCACCCCTGCCCCCCCTGGGCGGCGAGGGGGGATGTCTGCTGTCAGGGACAGCAGACATCGCCAAACTGTCACCGCGTCTATAGACGCGGTGACAGTTTAAAGCCATGACGTATATATACGTCATGTGTCGGGAAGTCCTTCCCGACCATGACGTATATATACGTCAAATGTCGGGAAGGGGTTAATTGCTGTTCAACAGAAAATATGAATCATTTTCAGTTTCTTTCTTGAGTCCACAGACAGCATTGACACATATGGCTGTTGACTCCTCCCTCCTCCAGTAAGACCAGTACAAGACCAAACAAAGTACTACTATTAGGTAAACCTCCATTTCAAATATTTCCTGGTGTTTTGAACAGAAAACAATTGTTCTGACCGATTTATATGTGTGTGCTGCCTACTAATGCAAGGAAATAATATATAAAAAAAAATGTTTTTTTTTTGTTATTTATCCTTAAGCCGCAGAGAGAGAAATGGAATAAAGTTTATGAACTTTGTAGGAGGCCTCAGTCGTCGAACATGCCCCCATGTTTTACAGATAGTTACCTCTTTTTTAAATTTCCCTCACATACCTCTGGTGCTTAAAGTGATGCTTCATGTGGCGATCAGTGTTAGGTGATTGTTCTGTATACAGTACCTGCTCTGTGCTACCCACAAACCATCTGACTTCTGATTACTCCCACACTAATCTACTGCTAGCTCCCTATTTTTTTTTGTACCATGGGGGAGATTCAGGCCTGATCGCAGCCTTGCAATTTCACATGGCAGTCAATAATCAATCTAGTGCGTATGGGTACAGATCATAGCGCACATGCGTGAGGCCATTCAGCTGCCTTTTGGGGGTGGAACCAGCCGCTTACTGGGAGTGCCAGGGTAAATGCAGGCATGACCAGTATTTTCGGGGGGGGGGTGACTTCAGCTTGTTTATGGTCCTGGGTTATGCACAGACTGAGCACACTGGGAAAATCATTCAATGTTGAGTGAGTTGCAAATGGATTGCTGCTATTTGTCGATTGGTTTCTGGTGTATTTGTCCATTGCCCAGAGGCAGAACTCTGGGAGGCAATGGAGTCATCTGCCGCCGGGCTCCTTCTCCCAAGGGGGCACCTCTCCTCCCCATCAAGTTTGAATCAATTAATTGAAAGCAGTTGATATTGTTAATGTGGCTGACTCTCCCTTCTAACATCATTTTTGCAAGTATCACACCCTGTATTAGATCCCATGACCTTACTGGAGACAGACACCTTACTGATTGAGCTATTTGGGGGGGCACCAATACTTATCTTGCCTCCGGGCAACTTGGATGAACTTACGCCACTGCCATTGCCTATTTGCACTTCACCTGTTAATAAATAAATAAATAATATTCTGATTCACAATGGAAGTAGAATTTCATACTGTACTATAGGTTTGTATAAGCGTAAAGTATACCGTGTTTCCCCGATAATAAGACACTGTCTTATTTTTTTTTAACCCACAAAAAACACCATAGGTCTTATTTTCGGGGGAGGTCTTATTTTAATAGACATTGACAGCAAATGTCCTAAAACATTCACATGTCCCCAGTCCTCCTTCATTAACATGCCCCCAGTCCTCCATCTTAAACATGCCCCCAGTCCTCCTTCATTAACATGCCCCTAGTCCTCCTTCATTAACATGCCCCCAGTCCTTCATTAACATGCCCCCAGTCATCCTTCATTAGCATGCCCCCAGCCTTCATTAGCATGCCCCCAGCCTTCATTAGCATGCCCCCAGTCCTCCTTCATTAGCATGCCCGCAGTCCTCCTTCATTAGCATGCCCCCAGTCCTCTTTCATTAACATACCGTGCACAGTGTCAATCAGGGTATCCGACGATTCTGGCACAGAAGATTTCAGCACTGAATTTAGCTGCGCCACAGTGTGCCGATCTGCAGCCGTGTGATGTGCGTGGTGACGTCACGCGCGGCTCGCAGTGAATGACTGGGACCGCGAGTTCGGCAGAACCAGTCCCAGTCATGCGGCCAATGCTCTACCCTTATCCACACAGATGTGAGGGCAGTTAAGGGGGATGACTGGGGGTTAGAATATATCACATGAATGTGAAATATGGAAATTTAAATAGGCCTTATTTTCGGGGGAGGCCTTATTTTGGACTAGCGTCCAAAATCTGGGGTAGGCCTTATTTTCGGGGGAGGTCTTAAAATCGGGGAAACACAGTAGTTGAAAGAGAACCAGGTATTCTTACCTTCCTAAAACTATGGTCTATTCATGTTCTCCTGCTACTTCCTCTATTTACCGTTACCACATAATGGCATCATTATTATTATTATTATATAGCGCATACATATTCCGCTGCACTTTACAGAGTATAGTTGAACTTTTACATCAGTCCCTGCCCCAGTGGAGCTTACAATCTACATTCCCTACCACACGCACACACAGACATTCTAGGGTTAATTTTTGTTGGAAGCCAATTAACCTATCTGTATATTTTTGGATTGTGGGAGGAAACCCATGCAAGCACGGGGAGAATATAGAAACTCCGCACAGTTAGAGCCATGGTGGGAATCGAACCCATGACCTCAGCGCTGTGAGGCAGTAATGCTAACCATTACACCATCCGTGCTGCCCAATCATTACATCATTACTTAATTGCTGTTCAACAGAAAATATGAATCATTTTCAGTTTCTTTCTTGAGTCCACAGACAGCATTGACACATATGGCTGTTGACTCCTCCCTCCTCCAGTAAGACCAGTACAAGACCAAACAAAGTACTACTATTAGGTAAACCTCCATTTCAAATATTTCCTGGTGTTTTGAACAGAAAACAATTGTTCTGACCGATTTATATGTGTGTGCTGCCTACTAATGCAAGGAAATAATATATGTTATTTATCCTTAAGCCGCAGAGAGAGAAATGGAATAAAGTTTATGAACTTTGTAGGAGGCCTCAGTCGTCGAACATGCCCCCATGTTTTACAGATAGTTACCTCTTTTTTAAATTTCCCTCACATCCCTCTGGTGCTTAAAGTGATGCTTCATGTGGCGATCAGTGTTAGGTGATTGTTCTGTATACAGTACCTGCTCTGTGCTACCCACAAACCATCTGACTTCTGATTACTCCCACACTAATCTGCTGCTAGCTCCCTATTTTTTTTGTACCATGGGGGAGATTCAGGCCTGATCGCAGCCTTGCAATTTCACATGGCAGTCAATAATCAATCTAGTGCGTATGGGTACAGATCATAGCGCACATGCGTGAGGCCATTCAGCTGCCTTTTGGGGGTGGAACCAGCCGCTTACTGGGAATGCCAGGGTAAATGCAGGCATGACCAGGTATTTTCGAGGGAGGAGGGGGGGGGGTGACTTCAGCTTGTTTATGGTCCTGGGTTATGCACAGACTGCGCACACTGGGAAAATCATTCAATGTTGAGTGAGTTGCAAATGGATTGCTGCTATTTGTCGATTGGTTTCTGGTGTATTTGTCCATTGCCTATTTGCACTTCACCTGCTTGATGAATCTTTGTCGTTTGACTTTGCTAAGCTGTGCACCAATTCTGATTCTGATGTGAAAATAGTTACTTTTAATCCATTTCAGCAAAAATAAAATGATATTCACATTTAAAATGCTGTTAGCTCTTGCGTCCGAGATATAACCCCTTTGTGATGATTTTGGGTACTTGTGTATTTTGGCGGCGCCCGATTTCAGCATCGTTCGATGAACGCATCGCATGCCATGTACCCGATGGCATGCGATGCGATGCGATTTTGACCCCCTATACGATGAAAAATCGTATAAGCACCCTAAAGGGTGCTTTTGAGCACCCTAATGGGTGCTTACAATGTTAAATGCACCCCCACACCACCCCCCCACTATAAACGTGAACCCGAAGCAAGGCGAGTGCAGCGGTACGCGTCCTATGACCTTTTCATACCCCCACTATCCACGTCGGCGTGGAGTTGAGAATAGATTAGTGTGGCGAGCGCAGCGTGGCGAGGGGACGCGGATACCTTCACATGTAAACGCGTCCCTTCGCGGGCTTCACAGGTATCCGCGTCCCCTCGCGGGGCTCTCTGCGCACGCCACGCTTCGGGCTCGGTGGCTCGCTGCGCTCGCCACACTAATCTATTCTCAACTCCACGACGGCGTGGATAGTGGGGGTATGAAAAGGTCGTAGGACGCGTACCGCCGCTGTGGACCCCCACGAGGGAGAATAGCCGGTGGCCGAAGGGAACACGTCTGTCGGTGTTTTAACAGTCGGGATCCCAACATCGGGTAAATGAATGTCGGGATCCCGTCCGGTACCCTTGTTAATCTGGTCTTTCTTTGCACATTTGTTTATGGAACAATATGTATTTTACTAATAGTCGCCTATTAACCAGGAGACATCCAGTTCTTTTAGCTATTTCCCACAGCCCTGGATCACTGGGCAACCCTCCAGCATTCTTACCACTTCCTAGTGAAGAGGACAGAATGGGGAAATGAATACAGTAAAACCGTGGTCCTGGCAGAGAGGGTGAGGCCTAATGACACAATTAGCCTGCCCTTGCATCCATCACCTCCCACCTGCTTCTCATTTTCTCGTATTTCCCTAGGATGAATTAACAAATGTAATGCGATTTTACTTTTTATTGGTACATGAAACAAACACTGAAACTAAAGAAACTGGAGGTTCACAACTAAAGGCTGTGTGAAACTCGGAGGTGGGGGGTGTGGCTAGGAGCAGTATGGAGTAGCAGCACGAGCTGCGTCTCCTCCAGCCTAAGAACGACTAATCCTATGCCCTGAAAATAAAGGCTGAGCGGCGGCTTATTCTTGGAAAATACCTGGGGCCCCGTGCGTTTTGGAGCTGAGAGGTCGGTGGAGGTGTTTCGCGTGCTGGGAGAGACGCCGCGGTCTGTGTGAGGAGAAGGAGTGAGGTGCCGGGACTGTGCTGACGCGCTGACCTCAGAGCCGCGCCGGGTAACTTCCGGCTGCGTCTCCGTCTGTCCTGGGTCCCGGCGGCTGGGCTATCTGCAGCCGTACGGAGGGGAGACGCGGTCCTGCCCGGTGGGCTACAGAGGAGGGGGCGGCTGCCCTCATTGGACACCCCGGCGGCGAGACGGTGCTGGACACAACACAGCAGAGAGGAAGGAAAGGGGGAGAAGCGGAGAAAGGAGGCGGCCAGTCCTCCTATACAAGCTAAAGGTGGAGGAGAAGAGGGGGCTGCCACTACCATCCCAGGGGCGCAGATAAACCTGGCAGAAGCTGAAAAAGTATACACCAGGTACCTGGGGGAGAATCGCAGTAAGGAAGGAGGGGAGCACCAGAGAACTGAGGAGTGGGAGGTGGGGAAGAGGTCACTGGAGTTGGGCCCCCCCCGGGACATAAAAGAAGGGTGCTGGAGGCCGTTTAGGTCCCATTAGGACCCTTTCTTTAAAGAACATATATTAATACAATTGCAGTAAAAGGGGGTGATAGGCCAGCAGAGATTGTTCACAGTGTTAAAGAGGGACACTTTGAATAAATTTGTGAAATATCACTGTCCCACTCGGTGTAAATTGTATATGCACGATCCCCATTGGCCCATTCATTCCATATTGAGCAATACTGTGGCAAGCTTGCTCTCAGCTCTCTTGTAAATTTTTGGGACCTTCAAACATGGTAAAAGGAGGAGCGGCAGCAGCAGCAGCAGCAGCAGCAAAACTGGAAAAGTATACACGCTCTGCACAAGCTAAACAAGGGGAGACTAGCTTATCAACTTCAGTAGTGGAAAGTGAAACACCAAAACCCCCTGACCCGCAGCAATCCACCCAACAAATCTTGCAGGCCATAGCAATGTCAGAACAGAGAGTTATGGAGAAGATTGGGCAAGTACAGGTGGATGTGTCACTGGTGAGACAAGATATGCAAAAAATCAGAGACAGAGTAACCGAAACAGAGCATCGCATATCCACACTAGAGGACACTACAAAACCCTTACAGACGAAAGTGACAGAAATGGCCACGCAGATGAATAAAATGCAAGCCAAAATGACCGATATCGAAGTGCGATTGAGACGCAATAACATTCGATTTATCGGAATACCCGAAAAAGTAGAAGGCGCCTCCCCAGAAAATTTTATTGAAAGTTGGTTGATTAAACAGTTTGGAAAAGAGGTCTTTACCTCCCAATTTTCTATAGAAAGGGCGCATAGGTTGCCAGCCCGCCCATTGCCACCGGGTGCTCCCCCCAGAACAATAATAGCAAAGTGCTTGCATTATAAAGATCGGGACACAGTTCTCCACTTGGCCCGTACAAAGGGTCCTTTACAAATAGATGGACAAAATATCATGGTGTTTCCGGATTTCGCTCAAGACGTACAGAAGAGCCGCTCACAATTCATACAAATAAAGAAAAAATTACGGGAAAGAGGCATCCAGTACTCAATACTGTTTCCGGCCAGACTAAGGGTGATACATGAAAATGCCACCCACTTCTTCATATCACCAAACGAAGCAGAAAACTGGCTAGAGAGACAATCCAATGGGAGACATTGAAGTGTTAATGTGTTTAGTACAGATCAAAAGACATAGAAATGTCTCATTTAGAAATTAGGTGCATTGTTTGCCTTTTTATGTGTCCGGGGGTGGGCAAGGGGGAGGGGGGGGGACACGGGGATAGTTAATCTGGTCCGCCTCCGCTCCTTCTCCCTTCTCGCTAGCCAGCGGAATATAATATGTATCAGGGCTTAAAATAAAATAAAGTAAAAATGGAGGAGATCCTACTGCAGATAGCATAGGGGTTATGTTTGTATGCCCCTATCCAGTGGTCGAAGTGGGGCGGTATACGGGGGTATGCCATACCGCCACTTTAATCTGAAGATATAGGATGCTCTCTGATCACTCAGCAGCGCATATTGTGCTTTTGTAATACCCCTGTACAACGGGGCAGTCTGGCAGGGGACGTTGATGGACAGGGGGGTGTCCGAAGGTGCGCACTATATTCACTCTTTACTTTTCCATACCCCCACTTCAAAATTTCCATACCCCCACTTCAAAATTTCCACTTCGACCACTGCCCCTATCCCTTATTGCAAAAGTTTTTGTTTTTTTGTTTTGTCAATATCTGTTTTTTTCTTATTAGTGTTTGGGTTTATGTTGTATTAAATTTTTTGGATGGGGGATATAGGTATACCTTAGGTCTTAAAGGATATACAGGGAGGCTAAAGGATGGGTTTACTGTAAAAAAAAAATGTCTTCTTTTTTTTTTGTTTGTCTATAGTTATATGGAAAAAAGGCTGTTAAAATTTATGAATAGAAAGAGGTCTTTGCAGAAAATAGATAGGAAAGGGGTGTTGATAACACAGATGTGGAATGAGGAGGAAAAAGTTGGTTCTGTTTCTCTGCATGTACCTATATATTTTCTTTCGATTATTTTGTTATTACCCCCCTCTCCTTCTCTTCTATGGGATGTATCTTTGTCCAACCTGATTCCTTTTTTATGGATTAAATATGGCTAAAATGGGGCAAAGTTCACGTTTTGGGATGGAATGTGAGGGGGATGGGTGACAGAATCAAGAGGTCATTGGTTATGTCACAAATAAAGAAATATAAATCAGATATAATTGGCTTATTTGAAACCCATATGGTTGGTAGTAAAGTACTAGCACTAAAAAAACCATGGGTAAGTCACTTGTACAATTCTACTTTTGCTAGTAATGCAAGGGGGGTTTCTGTAATTGTTAGAAAAACGGTTCAGTTCCAGTTGGAACAGAGTGAGATAGATGTATCTGGGAGATATGTTTTTTTACGTGCTTATGTTGATCGTAAACTGCTGCATTTATTAGCTGTATATGTCCCTCCACCATATACAAATGAAGTTATGCGGCAAGCCGTCAAATTTATTGCTATGTCACCAACAACGCCTACAATATGCGTAGGGGATTTCAACAATGTTATGGATGGGGTACTAGATAGATGGCGAAAAATAACATCAAAAACTATCCAGACTCCCTCCCCTACTGCATTTTCACGATTTGTGACGGAAATAGGATTAGTGGATGTGTGGAGAAAGCGGAATGGGGAAGTTAGGGAATTTTCCTGTTATTCATCATCCTTCCATACTCTCTCCCGAATTGATTTGGTGTTGCTTACCCCGGAATTAATCCCAGATGTAACTAAAATAGAATATCTCTCGAGGGGCATATCGGATCACTCACCTATTTCACTTGCTATAGGACTAAATCGAGATCAGGGCAAGAAAATGTGGAAATTTAACCCTTTTTGGTTGTCCCTTATGGGGGAGGGGCAAGATGTGGTATTATTGTGCGAAGAATTCCAGATTAATAATGGAATAGAAACAGATCCCATGGTTAGGCATGATGCTTTTAAAGCATACTTGCGTGGTGTACTTATCAAGCGTATATCCCAAATTAAGACAAGCAGTAGGAAGGAGGAAGAGAGGTTGGAGACCGTTAACAGACACGCTGAATCTAGATATGTGATCTCACAATTAGAAGCAGATAGAATAACATGGCAAGAGGCGCAAAAAAAATGGGTGGATTATCTATATGAAAAGTCTAGGCGCCAACTTCTGTTTTCGGGGCATGAAAAGTATTTGCATGCTGAGATGAATGGTAGTTACTTGGCATATTTATCGAGAGCTGATATAGCGGGCAGTATTATAATCCAGGGAATGAGGAATTCAGAGGGGCATATATGTTATTCTGGGGCAGAAATAGCAGCAATATTTTGTGAATTCTATTCCTCCCTATATACAACTAGGGCATCATACTCTGATAGTCAACTCGGGGAGTATCTGGAAAAAGTGAAGCTTTCAAGTCTGACAGATGTGGAGAGAGAGGCATTGGAAGCTCCACTTAGTATAGAGGAAATAGAAGCAGCTATATTGGCACTTCCAACCTCAAAGGCCCCTGGATGCGATGGGCTTCCAGCAGAGGTGTACAATACATTTAGGGTTTTTTTTGCTCCTTATTTACTGGATCTATTTAATAACTGTATGGAGGGTGGGTCATTACCATCCTCTATGTTGGAAGCAAATATAATAACATTAATAAAACCAGGAAAGGACCCCTTGATCCCTGAATCCTATCGCCCTATTTCGTTATTAACGACAGACATAAAAATATTAGCAAGGGTGGTGGCAGCTAGATTGAATAAAAGTATACGGTCTATAATACACCCAGATCAAACGGGTTTTATGCCTGAAAAATCCACTAGTCAGAATTTGCGCAGGCTATATTGTCACATTCAAAGAGGAGATTCGGCGGGGTCGGGGGCAGTGGTGGTGTCTCTAGACGCCGCCAAGGCCTTCGACTCCGTTGAATGGAGATATTTGTGGGAGGTGCTTAGGAAATTTGCAGTTGGACCATGGTTTATAAGGCTTATACAGCTGTTGTACGCGGCTCCAAAGGTAAGAGTGACAATAAATGGATATACATTGGAAGCATTCGCATTGGGTAGAGGGACGAGGCAGGGATGCCCCCTCTCCCCAATCTTGTTTGCAATTGCGGTTGAACCGCTGGCATGTTTATTAAGAGATGGGGAGGAGGTTCGAGGGATAAAAATCGGCGGGGTGGAAGATGTAGTAGCTATGTATGCAGACGATACCCTTCTTTTTTTACAAGATACAGAAAGTTCACTTAAAGCTGCACTTCATCTAGTGGAAACATTTGGGGTATTTTCTGGGCTCCTAATAAATTGGGAGAAATCACATATTTTCCCTTTATCAGGCAAAATTCCAGAAATAGAGAGTGTGACCCAACCCCTAATATGGACTAAAAGATTCAAATACCTAGGAGTATGGATAACGTCACAAGTGGATCAATACGTATTGCAGAATGTAGATCCAATAACAGCAAATTTTAGAGAAAGGGCGCAAGCCTGGAGAAAATTACCGCTATCAGTTTTGGGCCGTATTAATATGATTAAAATGGCCATACAACCTAAATATGTATATATATTGCAAAATTCACCGATATATATACCAAAGCAAGTATTTAATCAGATAGAAAATGTAATATTATCATTTATTTGGAATAATGGCCCAGCCAGAGTTTCAATAAAAACACTATATAAGACGCAGAGAACGGGAGGCCTTGGATTGCCCAATCTGAGAATCTACTACGTAGCCTCACAGCTGGTGTACTTGTCAGATTGGGTAAAAGGTACCCTTGATGCAACAATGGTGGGTCTTATTGCTGAGCAGGTTAATGGTTTTTCTCCCATCCCTTTTTCCCCTCTCCAATTTCTGTTGGCTGGCTTGGCACCGGGCAAGTTTTTGCATATAATAAGGCAGGCCTTAATGATCTGGAAATGGGCCCATACTTTTTATAATTATCCTGGCAGGGATGGAACTACCCCAATTTGGTTTAACAACAGATACCCGGAATTACAGAAATTGTCAGAGGACAATATATGGGTCAAGCAAGGGGTTTTAGAATTGGGTCAAATATTTAGTGAGAATAAGATTAAGACATTTCAACAATTGAAAGATGAATATGGAGTCCCAAAAAATGCGTTATTTAGATATTTCCAGTTAAGACACGCCATAGCAGCCCAGTTCCCAGAAGGACCACCATTAATATTAGATTCACCAGTAAAAAAGCTGTTATTGAGGTTAGGGCGGAAGGGAAAGATCTCGACACTATATGCGGAAATGAACGATAAAGGTGTACCAGATCAAATAACAAAATTGAGGAGGAAATGGGAAGTGGATTTAGGACCGGTTACAGAGGAGATGTGGAAACAAATGTTGGAATCCTCGGAAAATGCAACCCCGTGTATTAGATTTAGGCAGATTTCATTTTATATATTGCATAGGGTATATTGGACGCCGGCATCTCTTTTAAAGGCAGGGTTAAGGGATAATTCTGAATGCCCTAGGTGCAAAAAGGGAAATACTGGATTCTGGCATATGATATGGGAATGTCCGAATATATATGCTTTTTGGAGGGATGTTTGGAGAGATGTGCGGTCAACAGCTCCAACATTGCCAGAGATAGATCCATTAGTGTGTCTTTTTGGTGTTGGGATTGAGGAAACACACTCAAAAAGTATGTACAATTATGCGTTATGCCTTAGCACAATGGCTAAGATAGTAATAGCCAGAAATTGGTTCACAACAGAAACTCCAAATATTAATAAATGGCGAGCCTTAGTTAATGAGGTGGTACGTCACGAAAGGCACATGTTTAAAGTACGAAGGGCAATCCATAAATTTGATGAGAAATGGGGGAGATGGTGTGTATCCAGAATGAGCAGCGAGGTTGCTACGATATAAACTATGGATATAATACTGGAAAAAGGAATATAAGGGGAGTAGGATATATGGATATGGTTTAAAAATATATATTTCAGATGATCAATTGTTTGGGGAGTGGGATTAAGGAAGGAAGTAAAAATGTATTGTCTGCCTTTTGGGGTTTATTTCCCCCCTCCTTTCTCCCTTTTGTTTCTCTCTCCCTCTCTCTCCCTTTTTCTGCAAAGGGATTAAATAAGTACAGAGGTAAATTAAAATTAAGTAAGAGTGAAATATCATAAAGCAAGATAAAAATGTACAGTTATAGTATAAAAGAAGCAGATGAAGAAACTTGCTTGGGATCCTTTTTTTCCTATTTCTAGAGTTTTTTTTTTTTTTTTTCTTTAATAAAGGATGGAAGTGCACAAATATTGTTAAGTTATATATATAGAGTTGGAGAGAGATGGAGTCGGAAGTAGGGGGGGGAGGGGAGAGGGAAGGGAGGTTTAAGGTACGCAAAATAGATCAAATTGAAATTCACCTCACTAATCACAAGAACATAACACATACACAGGGGGAGAAATATAAATATATATATATAAATAACACGTAAATAGACACTAAACACAACCTTACACAGTAGCTGCACAGAAAGGGCACACAGTAACTACATATAAGTATACACAAATACAGGGAGGGAGGGAAAGAGAGGGAGGGAAATAGGTAATAAATAGGGAGGGGGGATCACGGGGGGGGGGGGGGGGGAGGGAAATTAAATAAGGGGGGGTGAATTTCCGACCCCATGTCTCTCCATAGAAAGCACATAGACAGTTGATAGGCCAGAATGGGTTTAATGAATAAATAGAACAATGGAACCAATAAGAACTGCGGGTGCCATTGAAAAAAGGACTGTCAAAAGTGTATGGTACACTCCACCTTTTATAAATGTTAAATGTATGATGTGTATATATATGAAATGTATGTATATGAAAAAATCATAAATAATAAAAAAAATTATATGATTTAAAAAAAAGAAACTAAAGAAACTGAGCAAACACCTAATTTGAGCTCTTTCTGTTTATAAGTTATTTTAGGTGCCTTTATGTGATTGTTTCTATTACAGCAAGTAATGTTCCTTCTGGCACAATTATAGTTAGGAAAGTTCTGTTCCTGACAGGTGTCTGTTTTTTGTATGTGGGCATTACTGGAATAAATACTGAGGATTGAAAAGTAATAGGTTTAAATAAACTCATGCAAACAGGAAAAATACATCAATTTGAGTTTAACTTTTGTGCTGATAAGGAGATGGCAATGAACTTGGATAAAAATATCAAAAGGCACTATGGCCCTTATTCAGATCTGATTGCAGTACAAATTTGTTTGGAAAATGGGCAAAACCATGTGCACTGCAGGTGAGGAAGATGTAACATGTGCAGAGAGAGTTCAATTTGGGTGGGGTGTGTTGAAACTGAAATTGAATTGCAGTATCAAAATAATGCAGCCAGTATTTACCCTGCACAGAAACAAAATAACTCAACCAAATCTAACTCTCTCTGCACATGTTACATCTGCCCCACCTGCAGTGCACATGGTTTTGCCCATTTTCCAAACAAATTTGTACTGTGATCAGATCTGAATAAAGGCCTATGTGGAGACTCCTATAAATTATTTTGGGTATTGTCACCATGACCATTGCTAACTGGTTCATGCACTCTCTATAGTCTTAAAACTGGTCATATACCTAAAGAATTATTGTCCAATCTGGTTGGTTGGAACAAAATCTGGTAATATATGGGTGCAAATGACAAAAGAGATAATTTCCTCCAAAATACTGAAAAACAGACAACATGGTCAATCATACAAATTGGTTAAATCCAATTTGTCTGAATGACCATTTTTGGACATTTTGAAGAAAATGGTCAATTGTCATTTGTTCCCATCAATTTCCAGATTTTTGTTCCAGCCAATCAGATCGGACAATAAATCTTTAGGTATATGGGCAGTTTTAGCGATGGAATGGATCATATTGAAGAGCTCAGTGACTTTCACATTGCACTATCATAGGTTCCAGTCAACAATCAAAATGTTAACACCAGAATGTTGAATTGCTGACAGAATTTCAACATTTCAAAATATCAACAGTAACAATGTTGACACTTGCAATTAGGATAAGACTGTGCCTAGCTAGGCTGCACAGCCAGGGGGTAGCCGGTACTGTGGACATTAGCAATGTGCTGACAGAATTTCATGAGACATCATGGTTGTAACTGGCGGGTGGGGCGTCCTTGCCTTGTGCTGGGCAGCCCCCCTCAGTCTGCTGCCACGGGTGGTAGTTTTGCAAAGTTTCGAAAAACCACAACCCACTCTGAATCAGTCCTTTAAGCACAATGCTATTGGAAGTGTGTTCTCAGGCATGATAAATGAACCATCGTGTAGTTTAGCCTGGATTAGTCTATTTGGATGAACAGGACCAGAGACATGTTTGTACGCACTGTGATTCCAAATAAAGAACTGGGAAATAAGGGAGATATGTGGGTTGGTTCCAAGTTTCTGGTTCTGAATTATTTAAAAAAAATAAAATACACATAGGTTTATACAAAGCTATGCACCTCTTTCATAGTCTCAACATCAAATTTTGGGAGAAAACTGTGGGGTGGGTAGATGGGTTAAATGGGGAGTGGACTGTTTGCCCTGATTTTTCCGCTGCCCACAAGTGCACATACTTTAGCATTGTCTGTCTCATATGTATAAAAGTCCTGATTCATAGTTGGACACAAACACAATTTTTTTGCAGTGTAGTGATTATTGGAGGTCTTTGCATATGTCTTAGTCGCACGGACTGCACATACAGTATGTGGTGATGGTCTTGTGGCAGTTGCTGCCAATAGTACTGATTTTACAGTAACTGACAGGAGGTGTTTGGGAGATGTAAGTGAAGTAGTGTCATATTGTAACTAGGGACATGTCCAGGGGTGGACTGGGAACTAATAGTGTCTGTGGAAAATTTTCTAGAAGTGGCCTCAAGTGGGTGGCACCAAATGAAATGTAGGCAAGATTATTACATGACTACACCTGCGTGGAAGCTGTTGGTACAAACCACAAACCTCCACATTTCAAATAATACCCGACCTCCCCCCACTGAGACTGAATAGAGACCCCGAATCCTCCATCATTCAGAAAAAAACTCATTACCATAATCCCCAAATATCTAAAATATCCCCACCCTTCCCCCAGTGGAGCCCAGAAACACCCCATAAATTGTTATACCCCCAGATACCACCACTTCTGTCCCTTTAACAAATGTCACAATGGGTGCTCTGTGAATCAACAGAGGTTGTTTTGCCCTGATTACTCTGAGCAGGGCCACATCTTATGTCCCCCATACATTAGTCCGACTTGTCCTAAGGACAAGTCGGACCTGATTTCCCCTGCAGCTCCCCGGGCGGGGGACACACTATTAGGCACTTGATGTGGCAAGTTTTGCATATGATACATCACATGCGATGTATCATATGCAACACCCAGAGAGTTGCAAGGTGGAGGTCGCGGTGGCGTGCGATTGGCGCTGAGGCAGCGGCCAGGGGATGCTGCAGGGGACAGTGACACAAAGGCGGCAGTAACGTAGAGCCGGGCAGGGGGAGCCGGGAGCTGTCAATACTGAAAAAAAAGCCCATACAATGAATGGGCAGCCTGTGATTAGCTGAGCGCTCTCTCAGCCAATTGCTGACTGGCTGAGAGAGCTCTCAGCCAATCACAGGCTGCCCATTCATTGTATGGGCTTTTTTTTTCCAGCGCTGACAGCTCCCGGTTTCCCCTGCCTGGCTCTACGTTACTGCGGCCTCTGTGTCCCCCGCAGCGTCCGCTGCCCTACTATCAGCGTCCCCGCCACCCTGCTCCCTCCACCTGCCCGGAGCACAGCCACCTCACAGAGTCCCCTGCCCGGCTGCACATAAGATTTAGCAAATGTTATGTGCAGCCGGTCCGACCTCCCGATTCCGATCCTATGCGCACGAGACTGTGCATCGGTCCGGACGAGTGTCTAAACATGCGATTTGGCCCGATTTCACTTCCCGATCCATCGAAATCGGGACCAAATCGCATAGTGTATAGGGGCCTTTAGAATCTTCCCTTTCTAGGCCAATCGGCCCCTGGACATGCCTGACCCTGCAACTGCTTATCCCTTACAAATTTGTAGTCGTTCAGGCATACCTCCCAACATGATCATCATAAAAAGTAGGAATCCGGCGCTCCTAAATGACCGAAGTGTAACTTTTGCTCTATACGTATATAATATACTATATGCATGCCCGGCTGTGTGTGTTACAGTACTGTAGTGTGCAAGGACCTTATGCAGTGCAGAGCATCAGGTCCTTGTGTATAACACATTTCCCTGCATTATGCCCCGGGCCCCGCCTCCAAGTCCGACCACTTCTTCAGTAGAGTAGACTGTTGCTGCGCCATCTCGGCAGTGCGCAGTCTGTACTACCGCTGCGACGTCGAGTTTCTTTGCCTGGTTATAGGCTTCTGTCAAGGTAAAGTATACCCATCTCTATTCTAGGGGGAAAAAATTGCTCATGTTGAAATACTGACACTAATAGTTGCCTGGGTGTCTCATTATCAATGGCTATACCACGCACAGCCTGGCAACCATTGATGATGATGATGATGATGACCATGTAATCATCATCATCAATGGCTGCCAGGCTGTGTACCATACTAGCAGGATATATCATCAATTTCTTGGGTTACAGTGTGTATAACAATTATATGATTACACTAAACGCCCGCTAGGCAGGGACAGCACATGATAACTAAGCAAATTGTCAATGCTCAGCAAAAAAAGTATTTTCTTTGAATGCCGTCCAGAATGACTTACTGTAGATCTGATTAGTGGTATTGATGTCTGGCATACTAGAACAAGCAGTGATAAGCTAATTACAGCACAGCATTTCTTATAGGTCTCAAAGGTCACTCACGGACTGCTGTGACAGCGCAGGAAAAGTGTCCAACTGGGATACAATGTTGCAGGTGCAGAGTTTAATGTAAATTAGTTGTATACGATGACGATCGCCTCCACTGTGCTACTAGTCATTATCATCCATGCACACTTGCAGTTACCCTGCACAAGATACTGTAGAAGGCATATTTCCACTTACATCCAATGCTGCTCTTTGATCTTTTGGCATGCCTTCACTGAACTTTGCCTATATGAGAGATAAAAAAAGGATTTTTAGTGCTGCGGAGAAACAGGAAAGCGGAGGTAGAGGTGGCAGCAGGTAATCGTCAACCGATTCCGCTCTACAGCCCCAAGAGCAGGCCATTGCACCCAGAGGTTCCTCTACAGGCAAATACCATGAAAAGATGTCAAGATGTGCTGGTCCGTGGAAAGACATGGCTATTATGTGATTCACATAATTTAGCCCCTCCATATGGACCCAAGATTCTTCCTTTATCTCCCCCGTCCTTCATAAGGAAGTGGTTGGGATGCGGGAGATCTGGCTACTCTTCCAGGGATGCAGGGGACTAGCTTAAAAATCACGAGTCGTCTGCAACTCCCGGGAGAGTAGCCAAGTATGAGTTCTATCAGACTTTACCTATTGGGTGCCCAGAGCTATTTAGTTACTGCCCACAAATAGTTTGACAAAAGGGTACTTGTGTATTTTGGCGGCGCCCCCGATGTCCATCGTACGATGAACGTATCGCATCGTATCGCATGCCATGTACCCGATGGCATGCGATGCGACGCGATTTTGACCCCCTATACGATAAAAAATCGTATAAGCACCCTAATGGGTGCTTACAATGTTAAATGCACCCCCACGCCCCCCCCCCCACTATAAACGTGAACCCGAAGCGTGGCGAGCGGCGGCGGTACGCGTCCTGCGACCTTTTCATACCCCCACTATCGACGTCAGCGTGGAGTTGAGAATAGAATAGTGTGGCGAACGGACGCGGATACCTTCACAGGTAAACGCGTCCGTTCGCGGGCTTCACAGGTATCCGCGTCCCCTCGCGGGGCTCGCTGCGCTCGCCACGCTTCAGGCTCAGTGGCTCGCTGCGCTCGCCACACTATTCTATTCTCAACTCCACGCCGACGTGGATAGTGGGGGTATGAAAAGGTCGTAGGACGCGTACCGCCGCCCCTCGCGGGCTCGCTGCGCTCGCCACGCTTCGGGTTCACGTTTATAGTGGGGGGGTGGCGTGGGGGTGCATTTAACATTGTAAGCACCCATTAGGGTGCTTAACATTGTATAAGCACCCATTAGGGTGCTTATACACTGTTTAATCGCATTGCATCGTATGGCATTTTATGCCATGTACAATGGCATACAATTTGAAAATTGTATGCCATCGTGCACTATCGTACGATATCGCGTCGCATCGCATACCATCGTATGCATTATGGTATGCGATGCGATGGGCGCCGCCAAAATACACAAGTACCGACAGAAGTATTCAATTACTGCTATAAAAATCTGCGGTATGTGCACCATCAGGGATAGTCGCTGGATTACTGCGGGCAGAAAGGACCTTATTCTGGTTGACTCGCTAGGCTGCGAATTGCGAGTCCACCAGATGCTGACTGCAGTGCTGGCCGCCCCCCCTCATTCTGGTGATGTCTGCTGCCTGCCCCCCGCATCCTCGTCACTGGGTGATTACCATGGGAACGCCCAGCGTTTTCATGGGAATGCCAATGAAACGCTGGACGTTCCCATGGGCCGTGCCACCCATGCCCCCCGCCGCACTGCTATGTGTGAGTTGGAAGTCGAACATGTAGTTCGCCGTGCCCGCTCGCACCCTGTGCCTGCACATGCACAGAAATGCAAACGCTCGGGGGACTGAAGCATTCAGAATAAGCCCCTAACTGAATACCTCTGGGAACTTCTCCCAGAAAGTAATGCCTGTGGCTATAGAATCTGCCCCTCATTCTAAATTGCCTACCACTCCAGCACATACACTTTGACAATGATATTCAACATGCGGCCCTCCAGCTGTTGTGGAACTACACATCCCAGCATGCACTGCCACAGTTTAGACCATTTCAATGCAAGTAAATTATGTTTAAAATCAGCGGAATATGTTCAGGAAAAGGCTTCAGTTCCCATGTATATTGGATATATCATTTCAGAGAAAACATTTCCCAGGTTACTTCTGTCATTAGTAGTAATATAAATAAAGGATGAAAGGACCAGATGTTTGGAACATTGACTTTCTTGTTAAGTGTTCAGGTGGTGTCCAGTTCCTGTCTGTGTTTATGACATGAGGTCTAGGGAATTGTTATGCTTGCATAAACCATTAATGAGGTCAGTCTTAGAAGTTCATGTGCTAGTTGAAAGTTAACGGAAATGTACTAACGTATCTGTGTTTTTCCATTTTACATAGCTGATTGATTATTTTTTTTTTTTTTAATGAAGTCAATATGACAATAAAATTATCCAGAGACTTCTACCTTCAGGCATTTCTACTAGTAGGCCTCAGAGCAAAATAGGCAAAGGGGCTTATTAGATCTAAAACTTTTGCACCTTCAACAAATATCTTTTTCTTGGCCTCTACCTACAGTATATGTAGACAGATCAGTTAATACACTAATAATGCCTGAATTTTTGGTCTCCGGTTGATGCCTGGAGAGGAGAAGCGGTAAATGGCAATGGGGCAGAGGCAAGGCTTACTGCATCATTAGACTCCACCCACTCATGAGGATTAAGCTGCGATTCAGTCCTATTTGGACAGGGAGTGAGGCTAGAATGATGCAATTAGTATAGACTTGTACAAGTGGACCCACCACATACACAGGGACAGCACATTCACTGTACTTATCGCCCCATTCTTCCCTCTTCACTAGGAAGTGGGCAGAATGTGTGTCTCTCAATTGCTGAGGGAGACACCATATTTTGGAGACACCCAAAAATATGGTGTCTCCCTCAGCAATTGAGAGAGTAGGCAAGTACTCAATATTGCAAGTCCTCATTGACAGGTGTACGCACCACAATAAGCACTGATTAGTCATCAGGGGGATGTGGGTGGGGCTTCATGGAGAGGTGTCCACAACATTCCCCATCGGCAAGTCAGCAGCAACAGGTTCATGCACCTCAGTAGCAACCGATCAGTCATCAAGGGGCTATACAGTATGCGGGGCTCCGTGTGATGGTGCCCCCTGCTCTGCTTTCAACAAGTCAGCAGCAACAGTCATATGTGCCTCAATAACAACCGATCAGAACATTGCAGCCAGGGGCTGGCTGGCAACTTTTAGCCTGGGGAGCAAATGCAATCAAGTGGCCTCCCGGGCGCCTGAGTCAATTAGAATAACCCCCACTGTGCCAAGTAGAGCACCTAAGACACACTGCACCAGAATTACACACGTAATGCTCTTTACACATTGTCACACATGGCAATACCTATCACATATTACACAACACATCGTAATGCCCATTACATATTACGCCATACACCATAATAACCATTACATATTATGACACACACTGTAATGCCTATTACATTTTTATAACACACCGTAATGCCTATTACACATTATAACACACTCCATAATGCCTTTTACACATTATGCCACACACCGTAATGCCTATTACACATTATGCCACATAACTGCAGCTTAGCTACATGCTCATTGCCAGGAGTTACATGCATGTTGCCATAGGTTTCTTGCTCGATGCAAGGGGTTACATGCTCGTTGCCAGGCAGTTACATGCTCCTTTTCAGGGGTTTCATGTTCATTGCCACAGGTGTGTGTGGGGGGGTGGGGGGTAGAGTAATACATGCCAGGGGAAGTTACTTGCATGCTATATAGTGCTGGGCTGCGGGTTCCCTGCTGCTCACACACACAGCGTCTGACAGGGGAGGGGAGCTGCGCACTCCTCGTCAGCACTCCTGGAACCTGCACTTCCGGGTAGTGCTGGCACTCTGCATTCCCCACCCCTCCCCTGTCAGATGCTGTGGTTGTGTGAGCGGTGGGCGGCGAGCAGCAGGGGAGCTGCGGCCCAGCGCTATTAAATTACATGCTGCAGGTGGCCCTGGAGCAGAAAAAGTGAACTGGCCTGGGGGGCAAAAGTACTTCTTTGGACTGACATCAGTAGATAAAGGCCAAAGAACTATAAATAAATGTTTTAACCGGTTTGTCATCACCTACTTCCAGCTGGGTGGAGTCGGTTACTGCAGCTAGTAATTAATAAATGGTCCCCTTAAACTACTGAAGTTCCTGAGGCTATGCCCTAGAAACAATTGTTCCTCTATCAGATTCTTCTTACATGTATTACATCTGGAATTATAAAATAATTCCATGAACTCTTCATGAACTAATATGCTCAATGGACAAACTTAATCAGTCTGGAATGTTCTCTGTGGGAAGACCTTGTAACAGAACTGCGATCCAAGTTACTATCATTAACAGCTGGGCTGACCTCCTCCTTTGTGCATTTCTTCTAGGAAAATTGAGCTCATGCACCTGTTTGGGGTAAGCCAGGGAACCCAAACATTAACGTCTACAGTATTTCTGCTAAACAAAATACACATCTATAATATGATGTGAAGGTTGCTCCTGCACCGGCGTTTTGTATTACAAAGAATCACTACATTCTTATTTATTTATTTGCAGTTTCTTATATAGCGCAGCAGATTCCGTTGCGCTTTACAATAGTAGACAGTGATAAAACAAACTGGGTAACAACAGACAGACTTGGATGTTAGAGGGCCCTGCTGCAAGCTTACAATCTATAGGGATATAGGAGGGAAACACAAGGACAGGCACCAGTAATAGCGTAGCAGTCCCACCAAGTTACAAGTCCAGAAGGGAAAATATATAATACATAAGTGCCTCAGAGGGTTATGCATGTAGAACTTAAATATGATAGGCTTGCCTGAAGAGATGAGTTTTCAGGGAACGCTTGAAAGTTTGGAGGCTAGTGGAGAGTCTTATTGGGCATGGAAGAGCATTCTATAGGATGGGAGCAGCCAGATGAAAGTCCTGTAATAGCATGTTGCATGTAACATGATTTGGAGACAGATTGAATGTGTGGAAGAAAGGACAGTTCAGAGTCGATGATGACCCCTAAACAACAAGCTTGTGTTGTAGGGTAGATTGTTGAGTTGTCAACAGCGATGGAGATATCAGGATGGTAACTGTTCTTAGCGGGAATATAAGTAATTTCGTTTTGGAAATATTGAGTTTGAGTTGGCGAGAAGACATCCAAGATGAGATGGCAGAGAGACATTCAGAGACTCGGCCCAAAACCACTGGTGACAACTCTGGGGTTGATAGATAGATTTGAGTATCATCCACATACAAGTGATACTGAAATCCGAAAGAGATGATTAGTTTGCCAAGAGAGGAAGTGTAGATTGAGAAAAGCAGAGGACCTAAGACTGAGCCTTGCGGAACTCCGACTGACAGAGGTAGTGAAGAGGAAGTAGAGTCAGAGAAGCGAACACTGAAAGAGCAATCAGATAGGTAAGATGTGAACCAGGAAAGGGCTGTATCATTAAGACCTAGGGAGTGTAGCGTTTGTAGGAGTGTGATCCACAGTGTCAAACGCAGCAGAAAGATCTAGAAGAATAAGTAGTGAGAAATGGCCTTTAGACTTAGCAGTTACCAGATCATTCACCACTTTAGTCAGTGCTGTCTCAGTGTAGTGTTGGGAGCGAAAGCCTGACTGAAGCGGGTCTAAAAGGGTGTGAGAGTTAAGAATGTTTGTAAGGCGAGAGTAGGCAAGTCTCTCCAGTAGCTTGGAGAGTATCTACTTTTTATGGGATACGGTCATTGGGTCACCAGCAAGTTAGACAGTCATTAGGTCGACACCATTAGGTCGACATGCATTTAGGTCGACATGATTCTAGGTCGACATGGGTTAGGTCGACAGGGTCATTAGGTGGACATGGGTTAGGTCAACAGTCAAAAGGTTGACATGGGGTTTTTCACTGTTTTTTGAGCCAACATGTGTCGACATGCCCTACTAGGGTGTGGTGGGAGAAAAAATGGTACTTGTTTCCTAGCACGGCCACACCGATTTCCATCGGGGTGGTCGTGTCGTAAAAATTGCGTCGGTCGCATTGCATGCGATTTGGTCGCATGCGATGCGACAGACCCGATTTTTTAATTGAATCAAATGTGAATAGGGTCCCTGGGACCCGATTTTACATTGGATTTAATGTAAAATATTCCCTAGACCCCCAATTTTACACTGTAAACCCCACCCCAGGATTGACGCCAACCCGAAGCGTGGCGAGCGCAGCGAGCCCGCGAGAGGCGGCGGTGCGCGTCCTCTTACCTTTTCATTCCCCTACTATCCACGTCGGCGTGGAGCCGAGACTATAAAGTGTGGCGAGCACAGCGAGCCACCAAGCCTGAAGCGTGGCGAGCGGACGCGTATAACTTCACAGGTATACGCGTCCCCTCGCGGGGCGCGCTGCGCTCGCCACGCTTCGGGCTCGCTGCGCTCGCCACACTTTATATTCTCAACTCCACGCCGACGTGGATAGTAGGGGAATGAAAAGGTCGGAGGACGCGCACCGCCGCCCCTCGCGGGCTCGCTGCGCTCGCCACGCTCCGGGTTCACGTCAATAGTGGGGTGACGACGGGGACATATATAATGTGAAATGGGTCATATTGGCCCATTTCACATTTTTTACTATGTGAGATGGACTTAATCAAGTCCATCTCATCTTGTGCCATTATAATGGCACAAGACCGACGCGATGCTCCCGATTTCAATGTTAACAAATATTTTAACATTGAAGCCTATGGCAAAATCGTGGGCATCGCGTCGGGGCCATTGTTAATGATCGCGACCGACGTGATGCCCGCGATTTTCCCTTTGCCGGCAAAATGGACCTGATTTCAAAGGAAATCGGGTCCATCGCGGGCATCGTGTACCTTAACTTAAAGGTACAAGATGCCCGCGATTGTGGCCGTGCTAGGAAACAAGTACCAAAAAAATTAGTGTGCCGAGCGCAGCGAGCCATGCGAGAGGCCGCAGTGCACTTTAACCTGTGTCCATGTCGACTGTGTCGACATTCAGGTTAAAAAAACAGTGAAAACCCCCATGTCGACCTTTTGACTGGCAACCTAACCCATGTCGACCTAATTACCCTGTTGACCTTATGACCCTGTCGACCTAACCTGTGTCGACCTAGACTAATGTCGACCTTCTTGCATGTTGACCTAATGTTATCGACCTAATGACTGTTTAACAACTTGCTGGTGACCAACTGATCCACACCCCTTTTTATATTGGAACTAATGCTAACAAATATGCTGTAGAATGTGTAAGGCAATGGAGGTGTGATCAGCAGTTAGTGAGGACTACCTACTAGCAAATGCACGTGGAAAGTGATTGGTGACTTATACATGTATTTGCAGATCAGCACTGCTGACGTGTTCTGCAGACACTCTCTGGTGTTGTCTAGCTCCTAGTGAATGGTCATTCCTGTATTTTCTGGTTTGAACTTGAACTTCAAGTTCTGTCTTGTCAGATATTAGTATGGTATGCTTGTAAATGTTCTAGGGGTTATCTCCTTGTACAACCTTACAGGATGGGCCGTGGTGTTGTTTTACTATGGAAATAGGTGCCAAATGTGTAAGCAAAGACCATCGTACTAAACTAACAAGGAAGTGCTATTACAGAAATACAGATATTAATCAAGCTTGAGGGCTGTACAATTTACAGGATAATTTAGATAGTAATATAATTGAAATGACACTTATACAATTTCAGATCGCAAATGCAGAGTCGCACTGGGACTTTCAAACGGTTCAGTCCCGGTGCGACCAGGGCCGGTGCAAGGCACCGGAGCGCCCCAGGCGAGTCGGGGTGGGGGCGCCCCGGTGCCGGGGGGAGGGAGGGGGGGGTGGTACCTGTGTAAAAAAATTGCTGCCCCGGCGTCCCTGCAGTGCTGGGGCGGTCAGGGGTGTCCGTGCCGTAGGGGTACCTGCGGCGCCGTCATGTGTATAAAGCTGGCTGCGGCCGGCGGGGTCCCTGTAGTGAATAGCAAATAACTAGCACTTCCCGCGCCGCCGCACGCATAGCGCTAGTTATTTGCTATTCACTACAGGGACCCCGCCGGCCGCAGCCAGCTTTATACACATGACGGCGCCGCAGGTACCCCTACGGCATGGACACCCCTGACCGCCCCAGCACTGCAGGGACGCCGGGGCAGCAATTTTTTTACACAGATTGCTGGGGGTGAGGGGCGAACTGCCGCCCTCCAGGTGCCGGCGCCCTAGGCAAATGCCTAGAGCTGCCTAGTGGTGGCGCCGGCCCTGGGTGCGACCCTGTATCTGCCGTCTGTTCAGATTGCCTCTGCGAACCGGCAATATTGACGTTGGCGGAGCATCGCGTGTCATCAGGGGAGGAGGCAGCGCTTACAGCTGGTGCTGCTCCAAGCATTGCCTCCTCTATAGTGTGAATGGGAAACGGGTCAATCAACCCGTTTAACCCGTTCACACCACACAGCAACATGGCAACGAACCGGTAAGGACTCCAGGCTTGGATTGCCGTGTTGCTACCGGTTAGCTGTAACTGGTAACCCCTTTCACATCGTCAAGAAACCTGCTTGTACCCGGTAATAAGCTGTGATGTGAAAGGGGTATTAATGTAATGATATTAATGGGGGAAAAAAACCTAAATGAACAAAATGAGGGCCTAGGCTGACTTTTATGTACGAGCGCCTGGACGCAGATGGGGTGTGTGCGGCAGCCACCCGCCCGACCACTCTTCAGCACGCCTGCGTTCCCATGGGGACGCCCAGCGTTTTTCTGGGAGCACCCACTGTTTTTGAGGGAAGGCCCAGGAAACGCTGGGCGTCCGCATTCTCCAGCCCTCCGCCCGCACCACTGGGTGTGAATGTCTTGGTGAGTGATATACTCACCGAAGGCATTTGCAATGCGGGGCTGCACATGCGTATTTTTGCCGGTATGCATGCGCAGACCCGCGACATCGGTCCCCGGGCTGAATTTGCATCTTTAAGAGCCAACCTGAATCAGGCCCTGTATTGCAAAGGAATCGCTACACGTGTGCATTGACGCGCGCATAGTTTATGATAATCATTTATTTGCGCAAACATTGTATAAGCTATAAATCAGGCCTACAGTGCAATAATGTACACATTTGCATATGACATCGCTGAGAGTCGAGAACTGTGCTATTATGGGCTGTTGTGGGAAGTTGACATACAGTAAGGACATGGTGTGGGTGTGTAGTCATGACCTCGCTGTTACATGGATGATGGTTCATGGTTACTGTGACTGATTGGATGCACACAGTGAGAACACACCTATTTATGAAACATAACTAAAAGTGCTGCAACAGTCATTTAACACTCATGTACTGCCTCACAGCACTGTGGTCATGGGTTCGATTCCCACCATGGCCCTAAATGTGTGGAGTTTGTATATTCTCCCCGTACTTGCATGGGTTTCCTCCCGGTACTCCGGTTTCCTCCCACAATCCAAAAATATACTGGTAGGCTAATTGTTATATTCACCTTGCAGTACCTCTGTTTGGCCAGATGTGCTGCTGTCATTGTTTGGTCTGCGGTGCCTCTGGTTACACAGAGGTGCTGCTGTTGTTATGTTCACCTTGCAGTACCTCTGAGTGGCCACAGGTGCTGCTGCTGTCATTTCTTGGTCTGCAGTACCAGTGGGTGGCCAGAGGTGCTGCTGTTGGGTTCTGCCTGCAGAACTGTGGCTTCTGAGAGCAGTTCCAGCTGGTGTAATCAGCTGGACTGGGCTGTTCTCAGAATGCCATTCCCAGCTGCAGCACATATTGATCATTGAGGGGTCTGTCTCTGTGTGCTGCAGCGATTGGTCTGCTCTGGTTTAAAAACTGCATTTGCCCTGAGCTCAGGGCCAGTGATAGTTTTCCCAGCCTTGTCTGAACGGCTGAGTCCTGTTACCTGATTACTAATACCTGTTCCTGTTCCTGATTTATTATCCTGATAAAGCAGTGAGTTTCATCCATCCTGCCTCCGTTTGTCTGTTTCTCCAGCAAGTACCATTACTTCGAGTCGTGCAGTCCACTGGGACTCCTAACAAGAAGTCAGTGAAATCACATCATAAATAACCAATGCTCATCCCTCATCCCTCTCACATTGGTTAAAGGTTGCCCCAGGCTTGGTAACAGGCATGTAACACAGTATACTTAGAAAGTACTGTGCTTATACTATCACAATATTTTTTTAAGTGAAGCACAAGGTGCAGCTTCAGTTCATCCAGTGCAGTACAAAAACTGTGCTGGGGGCTTGGGTCCAAAAGGAGAAGAAACCATCCTCTCCCCATCCCCTCAGATCCAGATGACCACAATGAGGGGAAAATTGAATCTTTGGGTCTCCTTCTAACAAAGCTTAAATGAAGCCATTGAATCCCAGAACCCCCCCCCCCCCCCCCCCTTAGGAGGCAAGGGCCTTTCGGGCTTCCTTCCACCACAATCTTTGGGTCACCCCCTTCTCCCCAGGGTAGGCTGAAGCTTCTCGATTGCAAAAAGGTTCATCAGCAATTCCCAGAAGAATAGTGCATAAGGAGACTAGGAGAGAGGGTGGGAATCCAGGGTCAATGGCTTTGTAGGAGCACTCACAAGTGAAATCGCTGACAAATATCAGTTTGATTTTTAACAAAAAACCTAAATGACAGCAGGGGGGGCACAAGGTGGTATGGCATACCTGCAACATATTTACACATAGGCCCTTATTCACATTGACACGTTCGCATGCGAATTTGCATGTATCAACCAACTACTCTCATTGCGCATGTGCAGTGTACGCAACGCGCATGTGCAAACTGCTAAATTCCTATTCGCAAGCAATCTTCCAAGCGGTTTCTGTTGTCCGAGCGAAGGATTACCCAGTAGGCGTGATGTGGGCGTTTGCATGGGCGCGTCCAGTATAATGAGCAAAACTGGGCGTACACATGGGCGTACACCTGGGCGTTCACTTCGAGTGGTGGGTTTGGTTTCGCATGACTGCAACAGGGATTGTTCCCACACAAACTCCAAAACTTTCGTAAGCTCAAAGCAGGTTTTCAGTTTCGCACACCATACTTCTTGTGAACTGCTCATTCGTACGCTTAAAACACAGTAGCGAAATGGGGAAATCAATAGCACCTGAACACCATTGTGACCAATTATTGGTTGATTGTTACAATCATTTAACTCTGCTCCACTTCAGGTTGCATCACAAAACCAAACAAGTGTTAGCAGACACATTTCAATTATTATGGTTTGGTGAAATGTATGCCACAAATGCAAATGCACTTAACACATTTATTAATTGGCCTTATATAACAGACCTTTATGTACATTTTTACTCTGCCATGTGTAGCATGTTTGCACTGTCAACATTAGTATATATAATATATCAGCGTAAAATCACAAGAAAACGCATGGTAAATGTTAGTATATTTTTATTCGCATATACTACATAAATAAAGTAAAATAAAGTAAAAATATCCAAATTTGTTAGCACAAAAAGTCAAATGAAAATATTTTATTTACGCACTCGCTTAGGGACTCCCCCTTTTGTGGGTCTACCACACCTGCGTGTACGCATAAGTGGGGGTGCATTCTGACCTTCACCCTGTGAGGCCGAAGCTGCTGGTGTGGGGGCAGTGGAGGATTGTTGTGTGGCCATATGTTCATTGAAGCGTCTGGCTTCATGGTGGAGGCCCTCTAGACTCTGTGCCATTTTCTGCACCACCTGCAGCATTTGATCCTGGCATTCCACAGTGGTGCGGCCCTGCTCACGTATGTCCTGCAGCACATTTGCAAGGGAAATGTTGTCAGCTGGAGTTGTTGGTTGAGCAGCATTGTTTTCAGTTGGTGGTGGTGGTGGAGGAGCAGAAGCGTCAGCCTCAGTGTTTCATCTGTGAAGAAACAACAAACAAGAAAATATCAGTTGCTGCACATACACCTGTAAATCTATACTGTGCCATTTCAATTTGACATTTACCTCCGGTATCTGCACCAAACTCATCTGGCCCCAATTCACTGTCCATGCTGGAGACACCTTTAATCTCCTCCTGAGAAATACAGTCCTGGGCCAATTCCTCCAGTGACGTTAGCTGGAGGTGTTCTGGGAGATTTCCTCCACCTGTTTTCTGGCTGGCTTTCCATCTGTTTGACAGTTTTCTTTTAAGGCGTGATTTGAAATCTTGCCACCTGCACAAATATTTTAAAAATAATATTCAGAAATGATACATATATGTATGCGTTTAACATGTCTATATATGTCCACTGGGTTATGATGCACATGGTTCAATGTCTATAAATATAAATATATAATATAAATGTCATACCTTCTTACAAGCATTACACTACATTTGCATTTGAACAATTACACATTTACTTTATTTACACATGCACTACATGCCATTACACATAAGAAACACCTTGTCATCTTCACCCCTGAAAGTGTAACCATGACCACTATTTTTCAGACATTGGACATGTGCTTATACAACCTCTCTTTTCAGCTGCACATACATCAACATACCCATGCCTTCTACATTTGGTATAGTTTAAAAAACTGGCCTACACACTTAACAACACACACACAGACACACATACAGCATATCACACTTGCCTGCGCTTCACATGTTGCCAATCCCGGGCCTGAGGGGAGATGGCATTGATGTCCTCTGTGATTTGTTGCCACACCTTATCCTTGGCATTGGTACTCATTTTTTTGGGCCCAAATTCAATCAGGTCTCTGGCGTTAGGCACTAAAATGGCCAATTTGGTTTTGGTGAAAGGGGTATTGCGGCTTCGGTTAGCCACATCTGTATTTGTGACATTACTTTGGCTTTGACCCCCAGCACTTTGGCCTGCCACTGCAGCACCCACGGACTGTTGTGCTGAGTTTGGTGGAATGGCTAGCTGTGAGGATGAGGATGAGCCTTCCCCTTCTTCTCCTCTCCTCCTCTCCATAAGGGCTTCAGTGATGGCAGTCAGTCTTTGAATGATAGCCTCGTGGTCTGAGGTTACGTCTCCCTCTGATTCTGAACTCATTGAGCTGCCAAATGTGTTATGCATTCATGTGTCCATTTGTAGGCTGGCTCGTGAGCTAATTGTTTTTTTCGCACGCGCGCTAATTTTCACAAGCGCGCGAGCACGCGTGCGTCAGCAGTGAAAACCTGGCTGTATGGTTATTTCGATTTGCTAACGTCCATCACTATCTTTTGGTGCGTTCTCACATGTCTAAGTTATTAAGCGCATGGCAAGAGTAATTTTGTATTAAATCTGCACTGTGGGTTCTGGAAATTGGATTGTGTCATTCTCAATCCATGCCAGTGTTTAGTGCGTGCTTGCTTGCGCATCATTTGTGTTGTTAACCGCAATCATGGTGTGTGCCTATAAAAATGGCGAATGTCGCGTTTGCTAGCGGCTGATATATATTTCGCCGTTATTCGCGTATGTTTCTTGAACACACTGTGTAAATTGTTTGGCTATTTTTCTAGTGTACAAAATATTCGCATGTGTAATGGTGTCAATCTTTCTATTGATTGACACATTTTGACTTTAAGGTGTGCCATGCATACAGAACATTCCATCTGTAATGTTACAATGCATGTCTGCACTGATGTTTTCTACTGCTGTGATTGTTATTGGGCCAGATTGTAATGCTATTTGTATTGTCTACTTTTACTTTAGGATTGGATTACTGTTCAACTACTGTGGACAATTATTGCTTTCCTCAGTATTGTATTAAGGTAAATCACACCTCACAGGACATTGGTGTGTGGTGTTTACAATTGCAATTGTTTTTTTTATGTGTGGGAGTATGTTTTCGGTGTGTAGCCACACATCATAGTAAGGTGCTCTGTCATTATCATACAAAATGTCTAGTGCTTAAGTCATGCAATCATACCTAAGTTTTGTGGATTGTTACTTAAGGAGATGGTAATGTTATGTGATGCATGTGTGGTAATGTTCATATTTGAATAAATCCCCTTTTTTAGGACTAGGATTGGGTATGGATCTCTACAGGCATCCTCTACCCGTATGTATTTGACGTGTTGTGGGTGGTGTGAGTGTGTGTGTGTTTTTTTTTTACAATATATTTTTTATTCCAGATGCAAATGGTGGCCATGGAGGTGGGCAGAACGTGTGCCTCCACCTGTTCGAGGAAGGAGGCTGGGGCGTGCACAAATCTTCCGCACACGTGTGACCCTCTTTGGGATGCCGGATGATGAGGTACAAACAAGGTACCGGTTACCACCACATGTGATCGTAGACACTCTCTCATTAATAGAGAGTGATCTTGAAAGCAGTCACCGGCTCCCAACAGCAATTCCGCCTCTCACACAGTGGTTGGCGGTGTTGCATTTTTGCGCCTCAGGGTCATTCCAGCAAGTGGTGACAGTGCTTGCAGGAGTTTCCCAACCTACTTTCAGTAGTATCCTGAGGCGTATCATGTCGGCCATGTTTAGACGCAAGGGGCACTTCATGGCCATGCCATTAGACCAGGATAGCCTGGATAGGGTAAAGCTGCAATTTCAACACCTTGCGGATTTCCCTAATGTGATAGGTGCTGTGGATGGGACACATGTACCATTCGTGCCACCATCACGTACTGAGCACATCTTCCGTAATCGTAAGATGTTCCATTCCCTCAACGTGATGGTGGTGTGTGGCCCATCCATGCAGATCCTGGCCTTTAACTCCAACTTTCCTGGAAGTGCCCATGACTCCTATGTCATTAGGCAAACCAGGATCTGGCAAAGATTGAAAGAGTTGGAAGGACGTGATGCGTGGATTTTGGGTGATTCCGGTTACCCATGTACACCCTGGCTGCTAACTCCTTACAGCTCACCAACACCAGGCCCACAGGAGACATATAATGCGGCCCATGTCGCCACCAGGCAAGTCGTGGAGCGCACCATTGGCCTCTTGAAGGGCCGATTTCGTGTGCTCCATCGCACTGGTGGTGACCTCCAGTATGCGCCAGCCATGGTGGCAAAGATTGTGGGGTTGTGTTGTTTGTTACACAACATAGCTGTAACGAGGTCTGTACCCTTCCCCGAGGAGGAAGTCCATCCACCTGAGGCACACGACACTGCCCCCTGCCGCTACAGACACCCAGAAAATGTTTGTGGACACACCCTCCGAGACTCTGTGGTGGGCCGCTTTTTCAGGTAGGTGTAGTCTCATTCAGTTACAACATATTGTCAACTACTAACCATCTTCTATTGCCAGATTGATGTGTCACCAAATAAGATAGATTGAAATACATTATCACAACTTATGCGTATTTACTTGCACCAATATATATGTGATGCTTATCATTTAGTTTGCATTTGATGTTTCGTTTCCAGTATGTATATCCAAATGCTTTGCCTTTTCCTATCCTTGTAGGTGAACTCATGAAGGTGTTGTGGTGAGAGCTCAATGGTCACCTAAGGGATGCTGCTTGGTGTGTGTACACATTTATGATGGCGACTGCACACTAATGGAGCTGCTGTGTCTTTTATGGAGCAATTACACATTTTGAAAAAAATGTGGTCAGCAAAATAAAACTTTACCATGTAACATACATTTGTGTGGCTCACTATATCTGTATTGACAATGGTTATGGGGGACTAAGCAACGTTACAGTTATGTGGTTGTGAACAGGTGAATGGCATATTTCTTATAAATAACACAGACAACTTTTAACATTATGCTAACTTTTTATTCTGAACAAAAAAAACATTCAGGAACGATGCAGTTGTTCCTGCAGTTGACCAAAAAGAGTGGCCAGGTAGAGGAGGGTGAGGTGTATGAGGGCCAAAAGAACTTGTGCATCTGGCTGTTTCTCTTCAGTTTCTGTCTAGAAGGAAAAATATGAATGTGTAAATGTACTATAATAAATGCATCTTTGCTGTATATTTGTAAAAACTAAGAAGTTGTGATTTAACTGTGAAGACCACACCAATTGCACAAATACATTGTACATGGCCCTACAGCTGTTTGAGTCATGCATGCCTCAACATTGGCTAACACACTATTAAAAGAACAATATGAAAATGTATGTGGTTCATCATGCTGGGAACTACACTTATAGAACAGCTGTGCCCACAAGTCTCCAACACCACTACTGTAGGATATGTTATGAGCTGCCCCTATAGATTGTAAGCTTCTGAGCAGGGCCCTCCAGCCTTTTGACTGTCTGTAAGTACCATGTTTGTTGTATCACTGTCTCCTTTGTAAACTGCCACAGATTATGCTTTGCTATAGGAGACACTGATCTAAAATAAAGGAAACGATGAAATCAAAGTTTTGTCCTTGTAATTTCTGTCATGGTGAGGCATGGCCACACACCACAAAACAAAACCTACGGTGCTGTTTGAACCTGGAGGAGGACACCCCACAGGTTAGGCTAGCACTGCAGTGTATATGTGGTACAAAGAATGATGTGGGCGTCACATATGTGGGTGTTGTGTTTGGTAATGTGTAGAAATTTTGGTGTCCACATTATGCACATTCTTTACTTATGGGTGCCATTGTCATCCTGCTCTCTGGTGGTGGTTGGCCTGTAGCTGGGGGATGGAGACAGGAGGGATGCTGCAGGGATGGGTGTTATGTCCAAGGTGTTGGGGTGTCGTGGGGTTTGGGGAGGGTGGTGGGGAGTAATAGGGTGGATCAAAAGGGGGTAGTGGTGGGTTGAAGGGGGGAGGGGTGGTGGAGGGGGAAGTGGAGGTGGAGGAGGTGTGGGAGGTGCATGTGGATGGGGATATGGGGTGGTCACCAGGGGGTCCCAAGGTCCCTGAGATCACAGAGTGGGAGGGGGAAGTGGAGGTGGAGGAGGTATGGGAGTGGGAGGTGCATGTGGATGGGGGTATGGGGTGGTCACCAGGGGGTCCCAAGGTCCCTGAGATCACAGAGTGGGAGGGGGAAGTGGAGGTGGAGGAGGTATGGGAGTGGGAGGTGCATGTGGATGGGGATATGGGGTGGTCACCAGGGGTTCCCAAGGTCCCTGAGATCACAGAGTGGGAGGGGGAAGTGGAGGTGGAGGAGGTATGGGAGTGGGAGGTGGATGGGGTTGCGGCAGGTGACGTGGGTCGTGCAGCTATGGCCTGGTCCATGGCCTCCCTCGCAGCCTCCTCCTGACGGGCCCTGATGCGTGCCCTGGCCTGAGCTGAAATGCCCATGATGGTTCAGGAGTCATGGAAGGTGGCAGAATATGAAAGGGAAAAGGAAAGGATAATTTAGTATAGATTACAACATACACACTGTATATATATGGTAAAGGTGTGATTTTTGAACATAAAACAATTTATATCAAAATAATGCACACTGATCTACATCCATATAGGGACATATACACACTACCCATATATACCACTACACAACCATATATGAACCGATCATCCCATATAGGCCCACATACCATAGACATAATACACCCATAGACTAATGCACATCTAAATATTAACTCAAACTGTGCTATAAAAACAATATCATATTTTGAATAAAAAAAAAATTGAGAAAATACTCACATTGGCTATTGTACCGCTGAATAGCGCATAGCAGCTCCGGTTGTCTTCTCCGGAGGTCGGACCACCGGCGCTCAACCTGTCCTAGGGTCCTCATGACGCCCGTCCGGACGAATATTCGGCGGCGGGCTGCATTATACGCCCGACGCTTTTCAGCATTAGAGACATAGAGGCCCCTGGCCCCCAGCCGCTGATCCATAATCTGAACCAGGGCCAGGAGCTCCCTCATTGAAAAGGATGGTGCCCTTCCAGATGACATATTGGCAATGGTGCAGTTATTAATTGCAGGTACATATATAACTTTGGCTGGTGTCTGATTGGTCAGCAAAAAAGAGTTTCTTTTCTCTTTTCTTTTTGAATATTTAATTTAAACTCTATAGGAGCACCGCCAGACATGTTATTTAGTTTATAAAATAATCCTGTATAACATGGTTAGGGTCTCCATAAATTAATAGGATATACCCTTATTTTTCCAAAAATTCTGGCTGAATGAAATTGTTTTAGCCTGTGCATAGTAACAATCCCCCCCTTTTTTTGGTCAAAAACATTGTAATGTAATAACTTTATTAGTCCATCTTCACAAAACAGTATGTTTGCGAAAATTAAGATACGCTGACCGTACACATATGCACGACTATACATACAATATGCATTACATGGAGACGTCCTGTATATACAGTATGCGCGTGTATTGATGCAACGGCTCAGACAAGCTGAGGAGCTGTGGCAAAGGCAAGAGCAGCCTGCCCCACCACCAACACAAGCACAGGCAGGGAGCAGCACACAGGCTACTCCTGCCCCTAGTTTGCCTAATGGTGGGCAAACTATCAACCAGCCTTAAAAAATATTGCCTACTCCGGATGGAATAAAGAAGTGTGAAAATTTAAATAGCATGTATGCCACATTTCACAAGATTTCAGATACAGCAGAAAGGTGTATGAGTATGTGGCTGTACATTTTTTACGAATGACATGTGGAACAATATTGTTAGTGTGTTATATGTGTATCTAACATGTGTTTATATGGTGATTGCTACACATTCAACCATATTCTATATAAATGTAGTGAGAAAGCAACAGATCTAACATTATACACTTTATAAAGGTAGAAAAATGAGTTAATGGAAACCAATAACGAGTTTAAGGTGTTGTCTGCGTGAGTAATGAGGTTTGCAGATTGAGGAGCGTGAAATCATTAATTGATGTGTGAGTGCATGTGTCTTGCGTGCTTTTAAGTATTTAGTACAAACACATTACGCACAAGAGCATGTTCGCACGCACACTGTGGTGCGTGTGAAAATGTGTTGGCGCGTGCAAGCAGTTTTAATTGCACGCCATGAAAGGCCACACCCTTTTTTGTATGGGTGCGAACGAATGAGTTTGCAAGCCCTATAGGCGTGACTCTGCAAGATGCGTACGTGCTGTTATAAAGTGTAACACTGCGTGCGTGTGTGCATGCGAACGAATGAACCTGAATAAGGGCCATAATGTACCGCTTACACATAATGCACAGACAATAGTTGTGCCCCTTACTCACATAATACCCACAGAAAATAGTAATGCCCCTTATACACATAATTGGTAGTACCCTTTCACATAATGCCCACAGACAAAAGTCATATTCCTTACACACATAATTGATAATGCCCTGTACTCATAATGCCCACAGTAGAAGCCAGGAGACACAGAATGAGGGATGCCAATCCCTGAGCATTTATTCAGTCCCACTATCGGCCCTCCCTTAATCCGGCTGTGGAGGGGTGGCCTATGAGGGTCTGACCCAAACCCCCACATATATGGAAAGTAAAGAATATAAATAGGCCTCACCATTTTGGCCAGGGAAATAAAAAATGATCCTTGTCCCATCCAGAAGGCTAGGACAAAGGAAATATAGTGCAACATGGAAAGAATTGCATAGTGCAAAGGGTCCTTCTTAGTGCAGACGTGCGGGCCTTTACAAGGGCATTTTTAGGCTCAGGTGGCACCAGTGAACACATAGCAGTGGTGAATCAAGAGAGTAGGAGGGAGAGTGGGTGCAATCTCCTCTGGGCACTAGAATCACTAAGGGGTTCCAGAGACCTAATGCGCATGCGTGAAATGCAGGGAAAATGGCCACTGCGACATTGTCACTTTGATTTGTGTGGCGCTGCTGCTGCTGATGTAGGACTCAGGAGGGTAAATCTTGAAAAAAAAAAATGGATGCATGGTGTGCAGTGTGGACCTCCCAGGACCCCCGTGTACCACACATCCTGCACTCATTATAGATACACTAGTGTTACCTATTGATTCAGGCTGCCAGTGTCTAGACCAGGGCTGGGCAACACCGGCCCTCCAGATGTTAATGAACTACACATCCCAGGATGCTTTGCATTAGTTTTTCTATGTGGCCATGCTGAAACTGATGCAAGGCATGCTGGGATGTGTAGTTCATCAACATCTGGAGGGCCGGTGTTGCCCAGCCCTGGTCTAGACCATAGGAGCAGAGAATGGTGGCCCATCACCTACTGGAGGCGCATTTAAGCCCCACAGTGTACAAATGTTTGAAAAGGCATTTATTGTCGTCATTAAGACAAAAAGCAGTTCCCAGTGGTAAAAAAAAAGTCACACATAAGCATTACATACAAAACTGCAATACACGATAAAAGGTGTACATTACAATACATATGGCATAAGATATCCCATACTATACATCATGCACAGAGCTATTCATTCATTGCTTAAACAAAACAACAGTCATCAAGGTCATTGGGTGTGGCAAGGGAAAAGGGGGAGGGAGGAAATCATAAGCCCAAAGCTTTATTGCAAGACAGATACATAAGAGAGAGGTTAATAAATACAATAACAAAACAATAAACCATCAGGAAATGAAAAAAAAAAAAAAAAAGTGGTTGAAGGCCACCTTGGTCATACATTGGGAGAATGGTCATACATTGGAAGAACTTCTGCCTCAGGAATGTCCATGATGGAATAGTTTCTTAGCAGTTAATGCATCAGCCTGTATGAGTTCTGGGTAGACATGTTTTTCCTCCTCAGAATGAGGTGTTGTTTGGGAAGCCATAAAGCATCCTTAACACAGTTCACAAGACACCAGGCCTCCTGGATTGCCCCATGAGTATGGGTGCCAGGAAAAGATCCATAAGTACTGCGTACTGTCTCTGCGTTCTTGTTCCGTGGCATCTAACATTAATTAGAAACAAAGAAACATAGAATGTGACGGCAGATAAGAACCACTTGGCCCATCTAGTCTGCCCCTTTTTTTAAACATGTTACCTCAAACCATATTTGATCCTTATTTTTTTGTAAGGATATCAATATGCTTATCCCAAGCATGTTTAAATTGTACTACTGTATTTGCGTCTACCACCTCTGTTGGGAGGCTATTCCACTTATCTACTACTCTTTCTGTGAAGTAATTCTTCCTCAAATTTCCCCTGAATCTTCCTCCCTCTAGTTTCAGTGCATGTCCTCGTGTTCTGCTGCTCCTCTTCCTGTGAAGAATGTCTCCCACCTGCACCTTGTTAAAGCCCTTGATATATTTGAAAGTTTCTATCATGTCCCCCCTTTCCCTTCTCTGCTCTAAAGTATACATATTAAGATCTTTTAGTCTTTCCTGGTACGTTTTGTGATGTAGGCCATGCACCATTTTAGTTGCTCTTCTTTGTACAGTCTCTAATGTATTTATATCCTTCTGGAGATATGGCCTCCAGAACTGAACACAATACTCTAGGTGAGGTCGTACCAATAACCTATACAGTGGCATTATTACTTCTTTCTTTCTACTGCTGATACCTCTCCCTATGCAACCAAGCATCTGACTTGCCTTCTTCATTGCTTTGTTACATTGCCTACCTGCTTTTAAGTCCCCTGAAATAGTGACACCTAGATCCCTCTCTTCCTCAGTAGTTTCCATTATAGTGCCATTTATACTATATTGAGTCTTTGGATTTCTGAGACCCAAGTGCATGATTTTGCATTTTTTGGCATTAAACTGTAGTTGCCATTCTCGTGACCATTTCTCTAATCTGCCTAGATCCTCAATCATTTGTTTTACCCCTCCTGTTGTGTTTACCCTGTTGCATACCTTTGTGTCATCTGCAAAAAGGCACATTTTACCCTCAATTCCATTTGCAATATCACCAATAAAGATATTAAAAAGCACCGGTCCAAGTACAGATCCCTGGGGTACTCCACTTGTAACCTTTCCCTCCTTTGACTGTACTCCGTTTACTACAACTCTCTGTTTTCTGTCCTGCAACCACGCTCTTATCCATTCAACTATCTTAGAATCCAATCCCAAGCTTTCAAGTTTATTTAACAGTCTGCATAGGTACAGTCCTTAAAGAGCTGCGCAGACGTTTCCTAGTGGATGAGGCAATACCTGCAAAGGTTTCAGGTGGGCATGAATATGCAGATTGCATTACCATACCTGATCTCACTATGCTATACTGGTGCAGGTTTAATAGGAACATTGGTTTTGACATAAAGAGGTTTGCATTCTTCCACACGGGGGATCCCAGCAGTCATAGTACCCAAACATAGCCTTAGGTGTGAGCTGGCTATACAGAAAGATGAGATCAGTCAATCCATGGGCATAACTGACAAAATAGGCTAAGTTTACAAACATGTAAGCTGGGTCAAGGAAAGAAGCCATGTCTGTAACAGACAGCAGACTAATACACTGACACATCTACTCAAGCACCAGATAGTACACAGAGAAAGATTAAACAGAGGAGTGACTCTAATCACCCGAGCACATATGTCACAGCAAGAAGCCGCTGAGAGACCGGCAGCTGCAGAGCTGGTTCATGTATGTCTGTAAGTTAAGTTCAATGTTGGTTATACAGTAAGTGATGAACTGAGGATTACGCGTTTCATAGGTTATACAACCAAATACACTGTTCACAATACGCGCACCAATTGGCACTGATATTGTGCTATTGAGCATTGGCACAGATAAAAAAGCACTATATAATTACCAGCATGCAATACAGTCATAATACAGATTAATAACTTTATAGTTCACCCTAAATTTGATAGGAAACACAATAAAATGCAATAAATGGGATGCACAAGAATTGATAATCAGTTAAATTATTGTGTATTATACTGTATATGTGGTAAATATAATTAAAGGATGTATACCCTATAAGAAATTATATTTTATATAGAACACTCCTGGAACTTACTCAGAAATGGAATGAAGACCGTGGCTAACATCTGTAAATGGCATAATCAGGGGCGCGCTCACTATAGTGAAAGTACCTAAAAACAGTTTAATTCTCACAGATTGTATTAAATTCACTTCAAAAGTGCATATATTTATTTCTTTTGTTTCTTATATAGCGCAGCAGATTCCGTTGCGCTTTACAATAGTAGACTTTGATAAAACAAACTGGGTAATGACAGACAGATTTGGAGGTAAGAGGGCCCTGCTGCAAGCTTACAATCTATAGGGACATACAGTAGGAGGGAAACATAAGGACAGGCACCAGTAATAGCATAGCTTGTAGGTCCAGAAGGGAAGCTATATAATACATAAGTGCCTCAGAGGGTTATGAGTGTGGTACTTAAATATGATAGGCTTGCCTGAAGAGTTTTCAAGGAACACTTGAAAGTTTAGAGGCTATTAGAGTGTCTTATGCATGGAAGGGCATTCTATATGATGGGGGCAGCCCGTTGAAAGTCCTGTAATAGTGAATGGGAGCTGGTGATCTGTGCAGAAGACAGACACAGGTCTTGTGCAGAGCAGAGTGGTTGAGATGGGAGATATTTAGAGATAAGCAGTGGCAGGCTGGGCTGGGGGCAGGGTGCCATGTGCCCCCTGGGCTGCTCTTTTTTAATGGGCCACTTTATTTTAGCAAAAGGGCCCTGTTCAGCTGCTGACACGCATGACGTGGGCTACTCGGGCAGCGGGGGCTAAGCATCTGTCCGGGCCAAGCAGTATGTGTGGTCGGACATGGAATGGATGCAGACATGCTGCGTCTGCATCCATTCTGCCCAGGGACTGGTCTCCAGTAGCCATAGCTCTGAGGCTGAGCACACAGCACAAGGAGGAGCAGAGGAGCGACATGAACACCCGTCAGGTAAGTTAAAGGGGAGGGGGAGCCGCTGACTGATATAGCCTTATATAATGGGGGATGGGCTGGGGGCCGCAGAATCACATTTAAATATAACGGGGTGTCACGAAAATAAGCAAAACATTTGAGGGGGGCACAAAAATAAAATAGAAATATAACGGGTCCAAAAAATTTACTAAAAATATAACAAGGGGCACAAAAATAAATAAAGAAATATAATTGGGTCCAAAAATCAATTATATACCACCGCCGCAGTCATTTCTGTTTATAATTTTTTTTATTTTTAAGAGGTGGCATTATCCTTTGTCACATCTTGTTAGCCAGGTCCAGCATACCTCCAGTCCGCGGGCCAGCTGTGAATCCATTGTGGCACCATATAAATAAAAGTATAAAAATAAGGATGTGCTGTTACCAGGGCCGGATTAACAATGGTCCTGATGGAGCTACAGCTCCAGGCCCACTCTCCAAATAGGCCCATTTTGTAGCTGAGGGCCAGGGCTTTCCAATGAGCCCAGCCCCGTCTCGCTAGCCCCCCGGGAACCAGAGATACCGCCAGGCAAACCTGGAACGTCGTCCCCATAGGATAACATGGGACCCGCTAATTCCGACCTCCACCCGGTTCCAGCGTCTGCCAGTTCCCACTCCGGCATCACAGAAGCTCGAGGTTGATCTCAGTCTAACCCAAATCGCTGGGCCTTCAATCTGATACCTGGTCCATATGGGTTAATTGGTTCTGGAGATATTGTGGGTAAACCAATTTTTTTTTTTTTTCATTTCTGAAATGTAATTTCATGGCTGTTCATCTAGTTTGAGGACAGATTTCTCTGGAACCAAATGGCCCAGTTTCACGGGACCAAAATCATTCGAAGCCTACATGTAAATGGGTCAGTTGGTTCCGAAGATATAGCTGTTTGTTTAAAGGGGGTGGCGGTGGTTTTCTCTCCCCCTCACACCAGAAAATGCAGGGATTAGGCTCGTGTAAAAGGGGCCAGTCCGAGAATGTCCCTGCATGATCCTGGGACCATATTCCCTGGTAAGTCCCTGCATTTTCTGGTGTGAAAGGGGTATTATTTCAAATAGCCGGGACATGCAGTGCTCTGAATACAGCCGGGTAGCCCCCTGCTCTCTGCCCGGCTGTCAATCAGTGCCAGATTAAGCCTTCGGGGGACCTGGGGCACTTTAGACAGGGGGACCCCCTTGCACTTGTCATTACTGGCCACAAACTGCATGAGAGAATATTATACTGTCAAAACACAGAGTAAAGTGAGTATAAACTTGGTCAATGGGTAACTGCTTACTCTGTAGGACTGTAGGAGACCTCACAGTGTCAGTGCTGCCTCTGATTAAAAACCCTCCCATGACTAGGCTGCTGCTGCTGTCCTCCATAGGCCTGAGAAGCATTTAATGAGCTCCACCACTCAGAGCTCAGCATAAACCTCTCAGCCTCTGCCCTCTTGTGCAAAGTGTCATGGGACTCCCAGTAATGCACTGCACACTTGTGCAGTCAGTGTGCCTTGGCTCCCGATGCTCAGCACCATTAATCATTGTCACATTGGCAGATAGGTGAAGCTGCAGCCCTACCCCACTCCCATGCACAAAACCTTTAGCTAAAAAAAATAATAATAATGTTTTTGTTAAAAATATATGCCAACCACAGGGCGCCTCTAGCTAGATGGGTACTGACCCCTTTTGCCCCTGCTTTAATCTGGCCCTGCTGTCAATGGCTGTAATTTCTGCCCGGCGGTGGCTGTCCCCCAGTTACCGCAAGCATGTATTCCCCCTTGGCAATGAGCATGTAATCCCACATGGCAACGAGCATGGAACCCCTGGCAATGAGCATCGAACCCCTGGCAATGAACATGTAGGTAAGCAACACTTATGTAGCATCATTTTTAATAGGCATTATGGTGTTTGGCATAATACGTAATGGACATTATGGCGTGTGGCTTAAAATGTAATGGGCATTATGGTGTAAATTTTTAATGCACGCCTTTTGCATGCAATGCCCCTATTTATGAAGAATATTGTGCATTATTGCTTAATCTGTTTGGTATAGTGCAGGCATGTCCAAACTATGGCCCTCCAGCTGTTGTGAAACTACAAGTCCCACCATGCATTGCCACAGTTTTGCTATTAGGGAATGCTAAAACTATGTCAAGGTATGCTGGGACGTGTAGTTTCACAACAGCAGGAGGGCCACTGTTTGGACATGCCTGGTATAGTGTGCATTTTGGCTCAATCCATGTGGCAAAATGTGAATTTTGTCTTAATCTGTGTGGCATAACGTGAATTTTGATTCAATCAGTGTGTAATAGTGTGAATTTTGGCTCAATCGGTGTGAATTTTGGCTCATTCCATATGTCATAATTTGTAAGAGGCAAGTACAGTATAAGGGGGTTACTATTGTGTTGCATGATTTGTATAAGGGGTATATGGTGTGGTAAACTAAGGTGACCACATAAAAGGTGCTGAAATGTTGTCTACCAAGTTTCGGCTTTCAGTATTTTTTTATGACTGGAGTGCTGCCTCACCCCGCAAGTATTTTAGGACGTCGACATCCTGCGGGTGCACCATTTGGAGGGCACCCGCCAATATATCTCTGTGCATTTTTCTTATGCCAGCCCCCTGCCTTTTCCAGGCATATATAATTAGTTGAAAGCATGTACACAAATACAGACACACCCATGGGCAGACCACCCAACCAGAACACTGGTTACACCCCCCACATTATGAGGTTCTGGCCACAACCCCTATTATTGCGCATAATAGGCCCTTGATCATTTTCAGCTCCAGGCCCATTTAGACCTTAATCTGGCTCTGGCTGTTACTTATAGGCCGGCTCTCTGGACTTGCCCCCCAGAGTAAAAGTTGCCAGCCCCTGAAGATAAGTAAACTTGCCTACTTTTGAAAACTAGTTTCTGGGAGATTATAGTTGGTAATAGAATTTTGCACAGCTCCCCATTGAGGGAGCGTGTCATGCTCCACCCAAAGGGCGTGTCTAGTTCCATATATGGAGAGATTGTGAAGAGATTGTGAACGTGGCACCTAGAAACGTGGGTGTACTGCTACATCTGAGAGGAATCTTTTATAATGACTTATATATATAAATGTAGATGAGCCCCAAAGCAGTTAGTGAGAACTACTATACTTGCTGAAGTGCTGGGAAATGGTGCTGATGATTCAGTGTAAATGTATCTATCTCTCATTCCTTTTCCCCCCAAAAAAGTAACAGTGTAATGTGGGCTAGGTGAAATGAGGGAGATTGCTAGACTAATGAGGGAGAGAGGGAGATTGCTGTTATTTCAGGGAGCAGGAGGGGAGGCAACTATGATGTAACAGTGTAATGCGGGCTAGGTGTAATGAGGGAGATTGCTAGACTAATGAGGGAGAGAGGGAGATTGCTGGGTACTTGTTTCCTAACACGGCCACACCGATCAGAATCGCGGTCATCGGGGGTAAAATCGGGGCCATCGCGGGCATCGCGGCCGCTAAAAAAATCGGGTGCGATGGCCAGACGCGATGCCCGCGATTTCCCCATAGAGAACAATGTTAAATGCCTCAATTTACCTGCGATGACCACGATTTCCCATAGGAAACAATGTGAAATGGCTCAATTTAGCCAAATTATCATAGGGAACAATGGTAAATGGCCCAAAAACACCCCTGAACATTGAAATGTCCCCCCAAAAGTTATTGACGCCACCCCGCCATCAACGTGAACCCGAAGCGTGGCGAGCGCAGCGAGCCCGCGAGGGGCGGCGGTACGCGTCCTCCGACCTTTTCATGCCCTACTATCCACTAGGGCGTGGAGTGAGAATAGAATAGTGTGGCGAGCGCAGCGAGCCACCGAGCCCGAAGCGTGGCGAGCGCAGCGAGCCCCGCGAGGGGACGCGGATACCTTCACAGTTATACGCGTCCCCTCGCGGGCTTCCCAGGTGTCCATGGCGACGCGGACACCTGGGAAGCCCGCGAAGGGACGCGTTTACCTGTGAAGGTATCCGCGTCCCCTCGCGGGGCTCGCTGCGCTCGCCACGCTTCGGGCTCGGTGGCTCGCTGCGCTCGCCACACTATTCTATTCTCACTCCACGCCCTAGTGGATAGTAGGGCATGAAAAGGTCGGAGGACGCGTACCGCCGCCCCTCGCGGGCTCGCTGCGCTCGCCATGGCGGGGTGGCGTCAACTACTTTTGGGGGGACATTTCAATGTTCAGGGGTGTTTTTTGCCCATTTACTATTGTTCCTATGCTGATTTGGGTAAATTGATCCATTTAACATTGTTTCCTATGGGAAATCGTGGTCATCGCGGGTAAATTGAGGCATTTAACATTGTTCCCTATGGGGAAATCGGGGGCATCGCGTCTGGACCATTTAAGCATTTTTAGGTGTACACGACGCGACCGACCCGATTTTTCACTGTTTTCAATGCATTTCAATGGAAAAATCGGGGGCATCGCGTCGGTCGCGTCGCAGGTCACTCAAATTACCCCCGATGGCCAAGATATGTGGCCGTGCTAGGAAACAAGTACCGATTGCTGTTATTTCAGGGAGCAGGAGGGGAGGCAACTATGATGTAACAGTTTAATGCGGGCTAGGTGTAATGAGGGAGATTGCTAGACTAATGAGGGAGAGAGGGAGATTGCTGTTATTTCAGGAAGTCTCCTGCAGGAGGGAAGGAGGTATGTGTTTGGAGATGTTTATATTAATTTTTTTACAGATGGGATATTGTATAGAAAAACTCTTGGAGGTTACTGATTACGCAACACTTCAGATGTTGAACTTTCATGTCAGTGTTCCTGAGAGTCCTGGAATGACTACTTCATTATAAGCTTCATGTGAGCAGGGCTTGCTTGAACTAGTTGCAGTGCATACATACAGTATTATGGCCTTTAATGCCATTAATTATGTTGTGTTCTAAAACTAAACAAAACTAGTGTTGTTGTTTAAATAAAATAGTCACAAGTTAAGTTAAAATTGTGTACTTATACAAAAATATATTTGTATTTAGATCTGTGGAAGATATAACCGAACATAAACCCTGTGTGTTTATTGATAGTGATGAAATCAAGATATTTTTCTCATTGCACAGAGGCAAATGAGGGTAACCTCGTCATTAGCATGTACAGTACAGTAGGTAGCATATATAAGCCAAATAAGACTGTCAATCAGGTCCAGCATGTGATACATGGTAATCGGGATGGACGGTATCTTCTGGATTCCTCAAAGAATAGTGCTGATTGTTCTGGCCACATGCCTGCCAGAAGGAAGACGTCACGCTGAGAATGATGTATACTTATGGTTATCAAAGCTTGTAAATAGTTCATTATTCCCGAGGCAGCAATCTAATCACCATGAAACAATGTCAGAAAAGCAATATATCATGGTGCTAACACAGGCAAGTGCAAGTGGGCTGGGTATACAGGTGCCTAGAATCACTCTCTAAAACAGAGTCACGTCACTATCGAATTACCCACAATTCCATGTGTTATTGCCTGATTATGGGCCATTTAGTGCACAGTAAAAACTGCTATGATTGAATAGCCCGATAGCATTGGCGTTTCTAGTGCAATGTGTGTAGTGTATACGGGCTCCTCATCCCAGGGGGGCCCCACACTGCACACACTGCATCCGTGTTTTAATACTTACCTCTCCAGAGTCCTGTGCCGGCCTCTGCATTCTCGGCTAAAATCGATGCCATAATGGCCGCCACGCACAATGCACAATGCCAGAGTCTACAGTAGTGTGGAGAGGAGGGGGCTCATTCGGAGTCTGCGCATGGGCTCCCTCCTCTATTAAAGCACCACTGCCCTAAAGTACTATCGGGCTAAAAGTCAGGTTTTACCATGCAGTTAATTAGCACATGTAGTTGGATATCCCCCATAGTAACATTTAGTAAAGTAGTAAAATAAAATAAAAATGTGTGTAATCTTACCAAAATTGTTATTTTCCCTCCAATATCTGCCGTGGCCTTATCATTTTGGACCGCAAAAGCATCTACCATAGAAACCTATATGCTAGATTCACCAAGCTGTGGAATGAGACGCATTGCTGAGCTTGGTCCCAGCAGCCAGTGCCATCTGAAGATGGCATTGAAGTCTATTGTCTGCCACTGTAGGAGTAGGAGCTGCCACTGTATCCCAGTGAGATGCTGTGAGGTCAATGACTGAGGAGGCACTGGCCAGTTTTAGAACCTAATTTACATACACAGATATAATTTGGTGGTGTGCAGGGGCTTAACCAGTAGCAAGTAGTGTGTCCCCCGTAGCAAAATTTTGAAAGGGCCCCCCTTCTACACAGACATGTACAGATGTGGGGGGTAGAGGGGGCCACACACTCAGAGGAAGGGGGTGAGAGGGGAAGTTTCACACACACACACACAGGGATAGTGGGGTAACACACCGAGGATGAGGAAGATAGGGAGGGAAAAGGTGACTCACATACAGGGCTAGGGGTACAGGGGGGGGGGTCACGCTGTGGATGAGGGTGGTAGAGGGGATCACACACAGGCATAGGAGGTCAGGAAGTCACATAACGGGTATAGAGGGTCACACACACACAGGGTTAGGGGGTACAAGGTGTCACATACCTAATTAGTGGTACAGGGAGCCACATACTGGGGATGAGGGGGCTAGTTGGGGTCACACAAACAGTGGTAAGGAGTGGGGGGTGACAAGGCATCTCTCACACACGCACACATACACACACAGGGGTAGGGGGTAAAGAAGTTAACACAGAGGAAAGGGGCACACACTGGGGGGTAAGTGGGTACCTGGCTCCTCAGGCACCTATCAATCTGTGCAGTGCACTGCAGCCTCCAGGGTTACAGTTAATTAGGCCCGCGAATCCAGGTACAGGGTGAAGACCAGCGAAACATGGAGCAAATTAAACGCCCAGCTGGACACACTGACATGTCATCACTGCATGGGAACACCAGCGGCCTAGCTCCTCTACTTCCCCCTAGTGATGGCCATCGATGTTTAAAAAACATCAGTGGTTTATGGTTGATGTTGAATAGTTTTGCCATCGAAGGTAGAGAACCAAATAGTTTCCCACCATCGATGTCAGGATTAAACAAATAGTTTTGATTTTCTTTTTCCTGGGACACTGAGCATAGCTCCGCCCAGAACACACATGAAGCCCCACCCCCCGTATTCTGATTGGTCCACAGGCCAATCAGTCAAAGAAAATGGATGATCATCGACATGTAAAAACATTGATTGTTATCCTTAGCATAGTTATGCACCATCGATAGTCAGTTGCACTTTTGCCATCGATGGCAAACGTCGATGGTAAAGGCAACAATGGGCATCCCTACTTCCTCCATGGTGCTGCTGCAGGAGGAGGGAGGGACCAGATCTGCTGGACCGGGGGAGAGGAAGGGTCAAAGCTCCGGCAGCATCAAGGTGAAGGGGGAGGGTGGTTGTGCTGGGTAGCTGAGCTCCTGCCTCCAGCAGTCGATGGTGTGGTATGCAGGGGGAGCTGCGGGACCTAAAAGCATCTCGACCCCCTCTGCACCCTCGGTAGTTACGCCACTGATGGTGTGTTTGGACTATATAAATGATTAGAATAATACAGATATTATATGAATAATACAAAGATGATCTTTGTCATTATAAATATGTCTTTGTATTATTCTAATCATTTATATAGGGTATACTCTGCCTACCCTGAACGCACGTCACTGCTGAGCAATGTGTGTCCTATAAAAACAACCATTACAATTCGTATTTGCTTTTGCTGTAATGCTCCAAAATAAATCTCTCAGAGAACATAAATGTATATTGGGCCTGATTTAGAGTTGATCACTGAGCAGCGAATACACAGATCGAGTGATCATCGAATGACTGTGCCACTCTACTCAAAAACAGGGTAGAGCAACTCCAGGTAAAGAAAGACTTTTGAGCAAACTGACATCAGACAGCTTAAGGTAGAACAGAAGCATATGAAAGTACTGTACATGATTTACTCGCAGTACCATACATACGAGCCCCAGTTCTACCCCAACTCCTCCTTTAGGTATGGAGCATGGCAGCACTAAGGCCCATACACACTTGACGACTTTCAGCTTAAAATCGATCAAAACAGCCGTTTCGAGCGATTTTCAAGTGAAAGTCGCCTAGTGTGTATGCCCCACCGATGGCCGACTAGCGATGATGTGGCTCCTGCATAATCGCTAGCGAGGTGGGCAGTCGGCTGGTTTTACCAGCACATCTAGCGATGGCTGTTTTTTTATCCATCATCGCTAGGTGTGTACGGACGCCACGGCCGCCGGCCTGAAAGATGAGAGACTTTCAGCCCAGCTGACCGCCCACTACATCTTCCTGCTCCCCCGTACGGCGCCTGCAGTTATACTCACCATTTCCTCCTGGCCGCCCACCCTCTTCCTCGCGTCCCTGCTGATCTGTCCGGCATCAGAGGGAGCCCTGCTGCACCGCTCCACTCCAGTCCTGCTTGCCCCGCCCCCCTGCCCTGCTCCATACGGAGCATTACACTGGCCACCAATGTTTTAGTGTTAAAGCCAGTAATATATATATTGCTGGCACAGCAAATGAAAGATTTTCAGCAAAGTCTTTCGCCTCCTGAAAATCTCTTGCTCTTTGGGAAAATAGCTCAGTGTGTACGCACTACTTAGGTGAAATATATATCTATCAGAGTAAAGTGTTTTGAAATGAAAATCTTCTAGTGTGTATGGGCCTTAGATCAGGGCAGCAGAATTAGTTGGTGAACCCAGTAATTATCTATTTTCCTGGTTACAATGAAAAAAATGGGTACTTGTTTCCTAGCACGGCGCCCGTCGGGTCCCATCGCATACCATTACTTAAGGTATGCGATGGGACCCGATCTGACCCAATATTCGTGTTTTAAGACCTTCATATACAATTTTAAAATCGCGTCACATCGCATGCCATTTCAATGATTGATTTTAGATAGTGTGGCGAGCGCAGCGCACCACCGAGCCCGCAAGGGGACGTCGATTACTTCGCATGGCGTGGCGTTAACAATGGGGGGGGCATTTGACATACTAATTACCCATCAGGGTGGGTGTACAGAAAAAAAACGGGTCTGGGGGGGCATTTAACATAGGAATCAGCCATCATGGTGGCTGTACAATTAAAAATCGGGTCTAACCGCATCGCATCGCATGCGATCTGGTCACATGCGATGCGACCCGATCTCATAGACCCGATGCCATACAATTAAAATCGGTGGCGCCGTGCTAGGAAACAAGTACCAAAAAATGAATAATTGCGATGGAAGCAGGCTCACAAATGGGGCAACTGTTTATTCATTTGACTGGTGAACCTCTTTGAAGGTTAATTCCACATACAAGTGAAAATAGTTTTTGGTGAAGTTAGGAAAATATGATATCTCCATTAAAGACTGAACTTTTGGATTCTTCTGTGAATAGTTCTGCTTGTTCCAGCTCACTGCTGTCAAAGACCAGAGGTCAGTTATATAACATGTAATGTTCCTATGCTTATCAGAGCTGTTCTTAGCTAATTAATTCTGAGGCAATCAAAAAATGATTGATAAGTAATTGCAGGGATAGAGGGGTAAAGTAATCTCGCAGGTGCCCAGAACCACCCTCTTATCCAGACAAACGAGCAGAATTATAATCTCTTATTCCCGCTATTTGATAAGAATTAATGGAAGGCCTGGCCATGTAATGCGTTAGACATGAACTGATGACTAATGCTATACCTTCTCCTTCGAGTCCCCAGCATAGTTCTGGTCAAGCACTTTTGGCAGACTATGCATGTACAAGTGGCCATTAACAGAAAGGGATCCTATACATCCCTTTCCAGGCAGGGCTGCCAGGTCCAGAAGCACAGGCATCTTCAATGCAGGACACTGGCGGCCAATTAAAGTGCAGCACCATCTGGTGAGCCAATCAGGGCTCATGTACCGGCAGCCACTCTGATTGCAGCATCCTGTTTGTGGAGAATTTCCTTGATGAATGCAAGTTACTAGTAATATGTGAAGAAAAGGTACTTATGTAGTATCTGGGCTGCCGATTTTTTGATTGTATGCCTTAAGTTAAGGCATACAATCAGATGCGATGCGATGCGATATCGCATCGCATCGCATACGATGCGATGCGATGCGATGACCCGATTTTTCCATAGGATTCAATGTTAAAATGGACTGAGTCCATTTTAACATGAAATTCAATGGGAAAAAGGGGTCCTTTTCATACCCCTACTATCCAAGTGGGCATGGAGTTGGATATAAACCTGTGGCGAGCGTAGCGAGCCACCGAGCCCGAAGCGTGGCGAGCGAAGCGAGCCCCGCGAGGGGACGGTATTCTGTGTCCCCTCGCGGGGCTCGCTACGCTCGCCACGCTTCGGGCTCGGTGGCTCGCTACGCTCGCCACAGGTTTATATCCAACTCCATGCCCACTTGGATAGTAGGGGTATGAAAAGGACCCCTTTTTCCCATTGAATTCCATGTTAAAATGGACTCAGTCCATTTTAACATTGAATCCTATGGAAAAATCGGGTCCATCGCATCGCATCGCATCGCATCGCATCGCATGCGATTTGGTCGGGTGCGATGCGATGCGATGGACCCGATTTCAAAATCGGCAGCCCAGTTACTACATAAGTACCGAAGAAAAGTACTCTTGTGTTAGTATCTTGTTTTTCTAATGTTTCCAGTTTTGGTGTTCTTTCGGTACTTATGTAGTAACTGGGCTGCCGATTTCTAAATCGGGTCGGATCGGGAGATCGCATCGCATCGCATGCGACCATGCGATTCGATGCGATGCGATGCGATGCGATGACCCGATTTTTCCATAGGAATCAATGTTAAAATGGACTGAGTCCATTTTAACATGGAATTCAATGGGAAAAATGGGTCCTTTTCATACCCCTACTATCCAAGTGGGCATGGAGTTGGATATAAACCTGTGGCGAGCGTAGCGAGCCACCGAGCCCGAAGCGTGGCGAGCGAAGCGAGCCCCGCGAGGGGACGAATACCGTCCCCTCGCGGGGCTCGCTTCGCTCGCCACGCTTCGGGCTCGGTGGCTCGCTACGCTCGCCACAGGTTTATATCCAACTCCATGCCCACTTGGATAGTAGGGGTATGAAAAGGACCCATTTTTCCATAGGAATCATTTTAACATTGATTCCTATGGAAAAATCGGGTCATCGCATCCGATATCGGATGCGATATCGGATGCGATGCGATGCGATATCGCATCGCATCGCATCTGATTGTATGCCTTAACTTAAGGCATACAATCAAAAAATCGGCAGCCCAGTTACTACATAAGTACCGTTCTTTCTTATGTCATGTGAACATCAATATTTATACTACCTTGTTCTATGCTTGTTCTATAAATCCTGTGTCACTCTTTGTACCTTATGTTTTTACTTGTAGTTGTACAAGAAAATAAGATGTATTGCTAATCTATGCGCCATAACTAGACATTTTGGTGCCCTGTGCCAGAAAGGGAATTGGTGAAAACTCTCCAGATACTCAAAAAGGGACAGTGTGTGCTGAAATTAGGGGCGTGGCTTTAAGTAGGAGAGGCGTGACCACATAATAGTACCAATTCACATTACACCACTCAGGAGTGCCCTTTATACACATTACACCAAACAGTAATAGCGCCTGTTATACACATAATGCCACACAGTAATGCCCCTTATACATATGTCCACATTAGTAATGCCGTTATGCATATAGTACCACATCCTTTCTGTTGGGTTACTGTTCTCTAAATGTGTGTGCACTTTGAAATTGTTCCTCTCTATATATCACTGGAGGCAGGGTGCCAGTCAGCACTGACTGGTTACCAACAGTACACTCGGGCGGCGTTTACCTGTTCGCTAGGCTGCGGTAATATGAACAGGTCCGAATCAGGCCCATACTTCTGAAGGGAGAATTCATAGCTTTGAGAATCTACAAGCAACTAAGGGGTATATTTATTAAGCTCGGTGAAGTGATAAAGTGTTTGGTCTTTATCACCGGCCAATCAGCTCCTACCTGTCATTTTTAAAACCAAGCCTGTTCACATTTAAAAGCTGATCGGCCGGTGATAAAGTACCAGCAACATTATCACTTCACCAAGCTTAATAAATCTGCCCCTATGAGTCATATGCGTATTAGCCGCATCTCCACTTGCAACAGAATCAGTGGGTGTTTGTACACTGGTCAGCCATAGGAGGAAGCAGACAGCTCTCTTGCACTGAGGATATGGCAGGTGTAGGAGCACTCAGACAATACGGGCGGCGGTGCAGTCACAGATATGGCTGTATGCCGATGTTTTTTTTCCCCGATTATTATTTTTACAGGACAAAATGGGGTTGGTGATGGAAATAGGAAACTAGAGGCATTATCAAGATGTTATCATACACTCCCTACTTCCATATACTGTTCCTGAATAATCTCATTAATTACTCACATCCTTTCCACAATTTCCTTATAGTATTAAAGCCAAGCTGACTCCAGCCCTTTCCAACACTGAAATAATATACACCCATTGTCATTATTTACTCAAGAGTTACTATAGTGGGGTGTGCAATAAGTTTCTATTTACATTTACATTACATTATTTTTTAATTCGCTGAAGGAGTTTATGCAAGGTTGCATGTGCTGAAACCACTTAGTAAAGCAGTTGGAGCAGTCCGAAGTAGGTACGGTATGTCTTCTACATCCTGCGTGAAGGTCCCCACTGCAACTTCCTGTGACTTAAAATGAATCCCATACAACTTGTGTTTACTTACTGTAAACATGAAGAAGCGACACTGAACCAGATCTGTACAGTGAATGTCCTAGCTCCTGGATGAGTTCATGGACCAGAAATTCACCACTTTCCTGAGCTTGTGGGCAGGTGTATGACTTCCACACGTGCAGCAGGCTTTGGTTGGCATAACAGGCCCCATTGATGATGGGTTGTCTGGTCCACAAAACAGCCGCCATTTTCTTGACCATGCTGCGTTAGAACTTCTGTGGCAGTGCACCTCCAACTGGGGTCCAGTGCACCGAAACGCGTTGGAGAAGCACTGGTATTGAACACGAGCAGCGACATCAGGAACGGAGCGGGACTGGGTGAGTAGGCGGATCCGTCAGCAAGGAGAATAAGTGGCTGGCTGCGGTAAAAGACACCACCCGCTTTGCGCCCTCTGCTAGAGGAACCACATTCTCCCCCCAGGGGCGGCAGCCAGTGCAGGAGTCTCCCCTGATGGCCTGCACGGGCAGGCTCACCCACGGAGGGAAACATAAGGTTCTTCCAGACCTGCCACCACCAATACCAACTCCACAGACACCAACAACGGGAAACCAGTGCACCCCCCTCCACAAGCAGAACCTTTACCCATCCCGCACTCGACACCAGGCCCCATGGCGACATCAAAACCGACAATGGAAGCTGCCGACTAAAAGGACGCCGCAGATGGCAGAAATTCAGCATTGATCACCAACAAACATTAACATCTGGACTGGAGAAGACCGCACGTCCGTTTACTAAGCCCCCGCAACCACCGATCCCACATATCCTTGTCTGTTCTGGGTGCATGACCTCCCGCAGTGAAGCGAGTCTTTGACCACCACAACTCCAAAATGGTCAATCTCGCACCCGAACCCTCATCGCTTACTTTTATGATATTGTATGTTAGTATTCGTCATATTGTGTTTGTATTGTATATTGTATGCCACACTGTAACCAAGATTGTATGCCAAACGCATGTTCTGTTTTATCCAAAGAAATTATTTTTCACAATACACATTTCGTCAGTTATCACTAACACATGCAAAAGGAGCGGAGCACAGCACTACAACCACACTCTAATACCCCTTTCAGACTGCACTTTTTACCCTTTATTTTGCCGTTTTTTTACTGTTTTAAAACGGTAATTTGTGCAGTCTGAAAGGTGCAGAGTGAATTTACCAGTTCTATTGAACTGGTTTTTCTAAACGGTAATAAAGCAGGCTCCTACCCATTTCAGACCCGTTTTTTTTTCATCCACTGTTTTCTATGGGTTAAAACGGGTTCAGTGTTGTGAAGAAAAACTGGAATCATCAGCACTACATGAATTGCAGGAAAAAAAAAGAAAAGAAAAAATGGGTACTTGTTTCCTAGCACGGCGCCCACGATATTAAGTCGTATGACATCTTATGCATTGTATCGCATCGCATGCCATATGCCTGCATGCGATGCGATGCTATGCGATTTTAAATTGTATAAACAACCTAATGGTTTTTTTCAATGGTAAATGGCCCCCCTATTTGATTTTTAATTGTATAAGCACCTTAATGGGTGCTTACAATGCTAAATGCACCTCCACGCCACCCCCACTATCAACGCCAACCCTAAGCGTGGCGAGCGGCGGCGGTACGCGTCCTCCGACCTTTTCAAACCCCCACTATCCACGTAGGCGTGGAGTTGATTTTATATAGCGTGGCAAGCGCAGCGAGCCACCAAGCCCGAAGCGCGGCAAGGGGACGCGTATTACTTTACATGTATAACATCGGCTGCCATCGCGTAACACCATTGTATGGCTTATGGTATGCGATGCGATGGGCGCCGTGCTAGGAAACAAGTACCAAAAACTGATATCAGAGTGTAATGTTTGGTGACAAGTAAAACCTAACATCACATTACATAAATAGACCCCTTGGTCAGTCTACACTTTTCTTTTGATGCAGCACAATTACCTCTCCGTAGCAATTTAAGTCAATAGCAATATGTCTGCATATGAGTCCTGCTAACAGTGCATGAGCAGCCTCTGGTCTCTAATGCTAAGGCTGTTTCCAGAACCTTAGATGCTAAGTCATACTTGCTCCTCCATGGTAATCGCTAATTTGACTAAGGAAGATCCAGCAGGATTGAAACGCATTGGGGGTAAAGAGGATCCTTTCATTTGTTACATGCACACCCATATGGAGAGCTCCTTGGCAATTAGGTGACTGATCAGTAGGAGATCCAGACACTTTTACATTTTTACCATGTACAGTACCTTCTTGGTGTCCTCCCATTTGGTGTGTATGACTGAAGTGCTACCTGTATTGTATTGTATTAACTTTTTAAAGTTAGCTCACATGTGGCTGAGCCTTTTTGTACTTTTTTGTTTTAAAAATGTACTCCTTTGTTGTGCATTTTTTGGACTCAATTTGTGACAAGAGAAAAGATACCTTTATATATATGTTTCAGTGATCCTTATTCGAGTATGCCCGTGTCTATACCAAGTAATACATTTCAAATTTCTATATGGTGATGGGATTTAAAGAAACCTTGATACACATGTCCAGTCTCATTTTATTGTGAGTTTAGGTACGTCATCCCTGATCTCCACGTGACTTAAAGAAACCTTTACACATACACCTGATCTTATTTCATTGTGAGTTTGATTACGCCATTCATTTATCATTTCTGTGATCCTGGTACAACACCTCCTACCTTATTATTCTTATTAAGAAGGTGGAGGGTCTTTTATCAACAATGAATATAGAAAACACCATATGGACTTTCTTTTTCATATTTGTATTATTGTAGACATACAACATCATTTTGTTCCCTTGCTCTTTTCATGTCATGTTCTGAGAACGTACATCCTAAACACAAGGAACATAAGATATGGACACCTGTCCAGTGGGGTGTGGATCATTTTATCGACCATAGTTAGGTCAACAGGTGGGAAGGTCGACAGGTGTCTAGGTCGACATGGGTGAATGTCAACAGGTGGCAAGGTCGACATGGGTCAATGTCGACATGGGTTTAGGTCGACATGGCGTTACGTCAACATGGGGAAGGTCGACATGTTTTCGTTACTGTTTTTTTTACCTGAATGTCGACACGGTCGACATGGACACAGTTGGAAGTCAACCGTAGCCCCACGCATCCACCAGGCGCTGGATCCGCCCGGAAGTGCCGCCATTTTTGGATCCTCTGCGCGTACAGACGGCGAGAGGAGCGTGACCCGGAGACCGCGAGTGGCACAATTTGGAATATCAGGGTCTCCAGAACTCCAGGCCACTTGCAGTCCTTTGAAAATTTAGAGAACGTTAATGGTCAGAACGGAGAAGCCGGGACGGAGAGAAGAGACCGCGCGCCGCAAGCCAGCATAACAACTGACAAGCGGCGAAGTGAGACTCAGAAATCCTCCCACAAGTCCGGAAGAGGACACAAAGGTATGATAGGGAAAGCTTAGTATACAGGAAACCTCATCCACCAACGGACTTTGCCTACCCCCACCTAAATATCCAAAAAAGAGCTGATAAACAGACATTATCTTGCATATTTTTTACCCATAAAAATATTTTTTAACCCAATTTTATTACAGGTACCATGCTCAGCGTTCAAACCATTCTTGCACATCAATTTATTGATAAAAACAAGCGCTCTCTCTTTTTTCTATTTATATCCTAGTGGATGGTAGGGCATGAAATACTGCCTGTCGGCTCAAATAAACAGTAAAAAAAAAAGGTCGACCTTCCGACCTAACCCATATCGACCTAACGCAATGTCGACCTAAACCCATGTCGACCTTGTCCCATGTCGACCTTGCCACCTGTTGACCTTTACCCATGTCAATCTAGACACCTGTCGACCCAATGGTGTCGACCTATAAGTGGTGTCGACAATACGACTGTATCCCGTGCAGTGAACCATTAAATCTAAGGGGAAGTATTCCTGTGTTTTCCTTGTTGTATTAGCACTTGTATAGTTAAAAAAAAAAAAATAGGGGGTTATTCAGATCTGATTCCATTTGGGCTATGCGCAGACTGCACACACTGGAAAAATCTTTAAATAATGAACGGCTTACCAAAGGATTTGCAACGAATCGCCGATCCAAATAATTTTTGCAAACCATGCTAAGCAATACACACACTTGCATGTGGCATGATTTCACACTGTCTGGGTGGTGTATACAAGGCAAATTAGCAGAGCACGATCAGGTCTGAATAACCCCCATAAGCACAATAACACTGCATGGGTACAATTAAGCATAGTAAGAAGTAAGAGAATACTGTACTAGTTAGGACGGCATTGAAGCACCAGTTGACAAATGTTTCGAGAAAAACTGCATTTCTTCACATTGTGTAATGTAAGTATCACACCCATTTTGCTTGCCAAGTGAAAAAGAAAAGGCAAGGAACTTATGACGGGGGTGGGAAAGTCTCAGTGACTCACGCTATTGTGCATGTGAGACTGATGTACTACTCACTTCCTAATTATCCATCACGTGCCCTGAGGCTTCAAAGCTTCTTTTTTTTAAACCTGATTTTACATTTTTTAGATTTTAAATGTTAATGTTTAAATGTGAGGTCAGGTCTCATAGACCTATTATACACTCATGTTATCTAGAGTAAAAAAAAAAAAATCAAATTCAACCATGAATAGAGGCTTGTTCCTACATTGTCTCTGTGGGGTAAATTTACTAATAACCCTTTCACACAGAAAATGAAATACCTGGGTGAAGCAGTTTCACCCGGGAATTTCATTAAATACACGGGTCCTTTTTCTGTGTGAAAGGGCACACCCGTGTCGTCATTCCCGTGTCTCCGACCCTGGAATTGACCAGGGTCGAGGACACGGGATTTATGACCCGTGTTGACCCTTTCACACAGAAGAAATACCCGTGTTATTCAGCAAATTACCGGGTAGAAATTTTCAACCCGGTAATTTGTTCTTCTGTGTGAAGGGGGGTCAGGCTGCTCCCGGCAAAATGACATGGCATTTGAAATATTTGCCGAGATTTTCAGACTTTTCTGATTTTCACCCGTCCTAGAGGTTTTTCACAGGGAGTAAACCACTTTCCACAGTAGGAGGCGGCATTTTAGCTGAGCGGGGCGGTGTTTTAACTGAACGCTGGCTGATGCAAATTAGCAGCCACGCGATAAGGTCTCAAATTAGCCTCATAATCCCTAGCTCCACAGGTGTGACTGAGGGCCAGATGTATCAAGCATACAAAAAGTGATAAAACGGAGTGATTAACAACCAGCCAATTAGCTCTGAACTGTAATCTTTCAAACCCGGCCTGTAACATGGCAGTTTGATTGGCTGGCTGTTTTAAGCTGGCCATACATCAGAAAGATCGATCTTAAGATCGATTGCACTCATGATTGTGTACAATTTTCCTTGAAATCCCCGGCAGTCCTTGGTGGTTTTTGGACACACAATCTACACACAATCGATCATATGATCAGTCATACAATCCATCTGCTGCATGATTGTGTTCACAAGATGTGCACACAATCTGCATACAATCCATCATACAATCAACTGAGATTGTATGATTGGGTACAATATCTTTCTGATGTATGGCCACCTTAACACTCTCCATATTATCCCTTTTTGAAGCTTCATACATCTGGCCCAGTGTCCCGAAAAGTGCAGCAGATTGTTTTTGAAACCAACCATATTGACCGCTAGATCAGGTGACAAGACTAAATTTCCTGGTTTTCCAGCGAAAAGATACTGGCAGCACATTGGAGATATTCGCATTGGAGGAGACACTGGATAGTGACACCTGGGACATTTAGTGATGCTATAGGTTCCTATGGCAGTGCTAGTGACCCAGGTGCAGCAGCAGCACGTATGATGTAGCCTGCTGTTAGCGCTAGCAGGGTAGAAACAGAAAAGCCCTTTCATTCTACATAATGAGTAGTGGTACATACAGGTATTTTCTCCTTATATGCCCTTAGTACATGGACCTAAAATTTCCATTGTAACACCTGGGTCTCTGCTGTAGCTGAATCTTAGCAGGCAGAATGCAAATATCTAAAAGCGATATATACATGTATTTCCTCTGTTTACCCCCTTATCTCTGATTAGTACATGGACCTCTTTAACCTAGTGTATATCCGAACAAAAGAAAGAAGAAACTGAGAATTAGAATATTTACTTTATATATGGCGGATGTGACGCATGGGTTTCCGGTGTGTGGGACGCAGGCCGGGCGCTGGAGCGCACGCTGCCTGTCACCACACTAATTCAATAACGGATGGGCGGGAGATGTGACCACTTCCTGCTAATGGAACGCAGGCTAGCGGTGGAACGCACGCCGCAAACGAAGCGCTAAATAGGGATGTGGATAAGAGTCACTTGCCAGTTTTACACGCTGTCAATTGGTATGGGTGAGCAGCATCTAACGATATGTAAATGTTTAATCTATGTGTAACATAGGAGCCTTTATAATTGATTTAATGAATGATAGGCACTTCCGGAAAATCAAAAGTGGGAGTTGTCCTAGCACCTGTGTTTAAGCATAAAAGGTCCATAGGGATACTGTTGGTTGTGCACTGGTGGAGGCAGGAGTAAGGGGGTCTTGACAAAGGTCTATGCTTAGACCGAAACGTTGACCATGCCCACTGTCACCTGAGAATATCGGCTGTGGTATGTAAATAAAAACACCTGCATTTTGGATGAAGTCCGGTGAGTGCACCCATTATTTCTATGTGGATGTTCTGTGGAAGCACCTGAATACAGTTTGGGACTTTCTGGTTTGTGGCACCCTGGCAGTTGGATATTTATGAGGAGTGTGCTGTTCGACCTGCATGGATACAAATGAGGGATCTTCTGAAGATTTCTCTGGACTGGCACCCCGATATATATTGTTTTTGGATATATGTTGCTATTTTTTGAGGAAATGGAGAGAGTATGCATATATTTTTTTTGAAATTGCTCTTATGTCTTTTTGTCCAGTGACAATCTACAATTTTTTGCAATAGATAATTATATTGTCTATTTCGATAGGTTTATGTATTTATTACCAGGCGCAAATGTTGAGTGGCTGCCTTGTAAGGGTGGTCTGTGAATCTGCTATCAAACATCTGTGGCTTCTTTGCTGAAATTGTCTGATACTTTGTGCTGCCATTTTTTCTATCTAGATTATGTCTCAATTGGAAGGGTTTCTGGATGAGAACGCCCTAAGTGAAGCTGAAAGTGTGTTTGTCAGTCTAACCGATGATGAGGCTGATAGAATTTTGTTTGATCAAATTGATTTTGATAAATTGCCAGCTCAGACCCCTTTGGACCTGCATCATAAACTGACCAGGTTGAAAAAACGTGAGGTGGATTTGATCCTCCATGGTCAGTTTTTATCAGAATATTATCGTAAAAAACGCATCCCAAGGGGTTTCAGGATTGCTAATGCACCAACTATCGGTCGAAAAAATTCAGCTTTTTGCATCAAATGGTGCGGAATCCTGAATAAATGTTCTGCTGCCTTACTCATACTTGTTGTGGAGGAGGTCGGAGCAGAATTAAAAAAGGTTAAGACTGAGCTCAAGGAATTTGAGAAAAAGTGTAAAACTGCTTTAGCCAAAGACAAAACAGAGGATTGGCTTGCAAAGACTCAGACACTAGTAGACAAATATCGCGCAGACTTGATAGCATTTAAACGTAAAAAGTGGGAGACTGTAGAAGGGGACTACCAACACCATACGGTGTATCGTTGGTTAAGTGGGGACACACAGGCTAATAGATACAGACCGAGAGGACGTAACTATCAGAGGGGACAGGGGTCATATACCCGTCATCAGTACTCCAACTCCTCCCCGGATTCCGACACCTCAGGTAGTCTACCCCCAACTGGTCGTGAAAGAGTCGCTGGGTCTTTTTTAGGCCCCGACGTCAGACCCAAGGGCGCCAGGTCTGGCACAAGAGACCGCACCCGAGGAAGGGGGGGGCGCCGGAGGAAGAGGAAGAGGAGTGAGGTAGAACAGATGATATTTAACTTGTCTAGACATAGACTGACGGTGGCTGAAGAGTCCTTGCTGAGAAAGGGTTTAAAATTCATACCCACTTGTAAATTTGATAGGATGGAATGGTCCATCAATCAATACAAGATGGGTAGAAAGCTACGGCTAAAGGAATTCTTCGCCAACAAAAATGAGGTATTGGCACAAAGTGAGACACCCATGTTTAAAAAGCCCAGTACATTTGACCCCCCTTAGTCCAGCGCAAGCTTAAAAACCTTTTTAAGGAAAGTGGATTTGGATGTCAAAGAGGGTGTAAAAAGCCACCAGAATTTTGACAATTTGTCTATTGCTGAGCGGCGTGCTCTTAATGACTTAAAAAATGACACATCCGTGGTAATAAGGAGCGTGGACAAAGGGGGAGCAATTGTCCTTCAAGACTTTGATAGTTATGACAAAGAGATCAAAAGACAATTAAGTGACGTTGACACATATGAAAAGATCGACTTTAACCCTATGCCTAGGGTGAAAAGAGAGGTTGATCTACTTTTGAAGACAGCCCTCAATATGGGCTGGATTGCTGAAAAATTTTTTGGGTTCCTTGTGGTTGAGTATCCAAGGTGCCCGTTGATGTACACGTTGCCGAAGATCCACAAGACTCTTGTTAACCCCCCAGGAAGGCCCATTATTTCGGCTTGTGGGTCTATATTGCAGCCATTGGCCCAATATGTAGATTTTTTTCTACAACCGTGTGTCCAATCTTGACAAAGCTATTTGAGGGACACGGGTGACTTCCTGGGGGGCCTTCGAGATATTGTGGGTTTGTCTGAGAATTGTATCTTAGCCACACTTGATGTGTCATCACTATATACAGTGATTCCGCATATGGAGGGGATTCAAGCGGTCCGTACAGCACTAACACGTGGACCATATGATGGACCACCCATCGAGTTCATTTGTGATTTGATTGGAATGGTTTTAAAACTCAACCATTTTCAGTATCAGGGCGGGTACTATATGCAAATCTCCGGGACGGCCATGGGTTCTAACCTGGCGCCGGGGTTTGCTAATTTATTCATGGCTGAATATGAGCAGATTCACATACTAGACAGGTACGCCACCAACATTGTACACTATAGGAGGTTTATAGACGACCTGTTTCTAGTATGGAGAGGAACAGAGGACTCTTTTTTGTCGATGGTGCAGGAGTTAAACTCGCTTAATAGTCCCATCAGATTTACTGCCAAGGTGGACAGCACCACAATTGATTTCCTGGATGTTTCGGTGACACTAAAGGATTCACATCTTGAGTATACTCTCTTTAGAAAGCCTACCGACAGGAATGCTCTACTTTGGGCTAACAGTCACCACCCTGACAAGTTAAAATCTAATCTGCCGGTGTCGCAGTTCCTGCGCGTGCTCCGAAATAATTCTGAGGCCTTACAGGCTGAGGTACAATTGAAGGAATGTGCCGACAGGTTTAGAGCCCGAGGATACTCCGGTGGAGATATAGAGAAATGCATGTTGAAAGCAAGAAAAATCCATGCTAACTCTGGCACAGGGAGTAAAAGGAAGGCTGATGGCGACAGGATGACAGTGGTCATGAAGTGTGACAGTGACTGTTGAAGACTGATCCTGCATTTACTGGCATTTCAAATGCCCCCCCCATGATTGGAGCCAAGCGAGGCAGAAATTTGAAAGATGTACTATTTCGCCCTGATATAAGACCACCCACTGGTGGAGGAGGCTGGCTACAGAGAAAGATGGGGTGCTTTAAATGTTTAAAATGTACGACCTGCAGAGCCCTTATAACTGGATCCACGTTTTGTCACCCACATTCTGGACAAAAAATCAAGATCCAGCACCATCTGGTCTGTACAACAGATCATGTTGTTTACATCCTAAAATGCCCGTGTGGGCTCATTTACGTGGGCAAAACGATTAGGACTTTTCGTGAGAGGATGAATCAGCATCGCTCCTCAATACGGTTAGCCTATGCCACCAAGACAACTGACAAACCGGTGGCGGCTCATTTTCTCAAATTGAACCACTAAATAGCCTCGATGTCATATATGATCATTGACTGTGTCCCGCCATTGGAAAGAGGAGGAGACCGAGGTCTCCTATTATTGCGCAAAGAGGCGAGATGGATACAAAAATTGGACACTATATCCCCTAGAGGACTTAATGAGTATAACTCATTAAGTGTATTCCTATAAAATGGACCCTGACTTTCTCTACTTTTTTCATTCATTCATTTTTTTGCATTTTTTTTGCATTTTTTTTGCATGTTTACATTGATGAACAAATAGTGTATTAGTGCGCCTGGTAATAAATCTTTTTTAAGTTTTTTAGTAAAATATAAAAATAAATAAAAATGGAACTGTTTTAAGTCACACTTATGGACCTTGTATGCTAAACACCATGTGCAGTTTATTTGTGGGTATGGAATGCTGATATCCCTAATTTGCTGATATCCCTAATTTGTGGGTATGGAGTGCTGGTATCCCTAATCATTGCGATGTGGGAACAATATGGCAGTGACAGTATCTTAATAGTGGAACGCAAGCTAGGCGTTGACACGCACGTCGTGGCCGGTTTCCTTAACAACACAGTAGTTATGATGCACACACTTCCGGTGTGTGGAACACAGACAGGGCGCTGGAACGCATGACGCGACCAGCGCTGATCTTACCACCTATGGCGGATGTGACGCATGGGTTTCCGGTGTGTGGGACGCAGGCCGGGCGCTGGAGCGCACGCTGCCTGTCACCACACTAATTCAATAACGGATGGGCGGGAGATGTGACCACTTCCTGCTAATGGAACGCAGGCTAGCGGTGGAACGCACGCCGCAAACGAAGCGCTAAATAGGGATGTGGATAAGAGTCACTTGCCAGTTTTACACGCTGTCAATTGGTATGGGTGAGCAGCATCTAACGATATGTAAATGTTTAATCTATGTGTAACATAGGAGCCTTTATAATTGATTTAATGAATGATAGGCACTTCCGGAAAATCAAAAGTGGGAGTTGTCCTAGCACCTGTGTTTAAGCATAAAAGGTCCATAGGGATATTGTTGGTTGTGCACTGGTGGAGGCAGGAGTAAGGGGGTCTTGACAAAGGTCTATGCTTAGACCGAAACGTTGACCATGCCCACTGTCACCTGAGAATATCGGCTGTGGTATGTAAATAAAAACACCTGCATTTTAGATGAAGTCCGGTGAGTGCACCCATTATTTCTATGTGGATATATATATATATATATATATATATATATATATATATATATATATATATATATATATATATATATATATATACAGTATATATAGGGCCTTTCTCCAAAAAGCCTCAAGATACTTTGCAGAAATCATGAACATAATGCAGAGGTTTAGATTTGCAGAAAATACAGAAACCATAAAAATAATATAGCACAGTGGTAAAGAAAATAGGGGCTGATGTATGAAGCAGTGATTGGGGAGAAGTTGCCAATGGCAACCATTTAGCACTGAAGGAACTATAATATCTATAGTTTGTAATGCTCTATAATGTGCATAGTATAAAATTACTGGTTGGTTGCCATGGACAACATCACTGGCTCACTTCCTCTCCCTTATCACTGCTTCGTACATCTACCCCTTAGAATTATGAATACAAATCATATTCTGTTTCATTTTTCACCATCATTTGAAAACAATTAATACAAAATGTTTGCAGCCCTGGGGCCAGATGCACTAAGCTTCAAAAGTGATAAAATGGAGGGTGGTAAACAGCCAGCCAATCAGCTCCTGCCTGACATGTCACAGACTGTGTTTGAAAAATGTCAGGCAGGAGCTGATTGGCTGCCTATTTATCACTCTCCATTTTATCACTTTTGAAGCTTAGAGCATCTGGCCCCTATTCCCTAGCTCTAGTACAATCATACAGTTCTGCACAGCCTACTTTCCAGCATGAGTTGTGGTGAGTAGGATTAGTTTTTCTAGTCCTTAGGTTATGCAGATTATTTCCCCAAAATAACCCTTATTGTGGGAAGTTGCTATGGACACGCATATTTATAAGGGAACACTTTCAAAATATCCATTTAATTATGGGACACCTAGAACTTGTGTATATCATAGATGACCTGGATTACAGGGATATGTGGCAAACCTACATATCGCGGAACATATTAAACATCTTATTAGGGTACATGATACTCCTCAGCGCACTGATCAGCGCTGCAGTTACAACATCTGCTTTGCATGATTACACCGATAATCCTGTCTCCATTGCACAGACCCAGATGTTATAAAGTTACAGGAAAATTCTGTAAGGTCATCAGCTGAACATCTGGAGCCACGGAGGCTCCATTAAGGAAAGAAATGTCAGCATAACAGCCACACCTATCAAAACCCTATTATGTAAACCCTTTGAGGCTCCTTTCTAAATGTGGACTTGGCAGATTACCCAAATGGGCTCAGAAGGAAATAAGAGACAAGTAGAGGCTGGAGGAGAGGATGCTATACAGCAAAACTTCAACCTACTGCTCCCCCATACCCCTCACTGCCACCAATACCCACTTTCCAGCCCCTCGTGTGCAAGTATGGAGATGGCATCTTAGAAGTTCAACAGCTGCCACCTGCATGAACTACAACAAGGATGTCTGCCTACAGCCGCCTTATGGTCGAACCGGCCCTGAAGTTAGGAAACACTAGCATAAAGGCTTTGACTACAGGAATTGTCAGAAAATGGGTGGAGGTAGCCATTTTGTTAGCTCAAGCCATGAGAAGCCTAACAATTTACTAGCCATTAGAGCAGCACTTCTCCAATCCAGTCAGGACATGACCATATATCCTTGCTGGAGCACAAGTGTATTCATTACAGATACATTTTTTTAAAAGATCCAGAGGTGATTCTAATTATTTTACTTGGAATTCCAAGTAAATGAATTGTATCTTCTCAGGAATATTGGTTCAGCTGACAATATGGCTGGTGATTAGCTACACTATGCAGATGACACAGGTTGGAAAACCGTCCTCATATGAATGTAGGTAAAAAAAAACACGGGCGGTTTTCCTACCACAGTAACTAATTGTGTACCTGTACACTGCACAAGATTCCATCCATTTTTACCTGCTCTTTATTCCAATATTTGGTGTTAAGTCCTATCTTTGGATAGCCAACTTCTTAGAAGAGACAAGGATCCTGCATTTACACATATCCAAGAATGTAGCTGACCCAGGTGTCTCTTAAAAAAAACGGTACAGCAGACACTGGGCCAGAGTCCCACTGCCACTTTTTATGTTAATGATGCTGTCAATTTAATGTTAAACTGACACGCCCACTTGCAGCAATTTGCTGCTAAATCTTGGTGCGTCTTTATACCTACAGTAGATGCAGTTGCTCTGTCTGACCAGCGGCTGCTGTGTGGCTTTGTGCCTGAATGTAGCCGCCCTCAGCAACATACCCGCATCTACCTAACCATTCCACTTCTTCCCTCTCAGGTATACCCCGCTCACACTGCACCCAAATGTGTCCTGCGTCTCCATGTTGTAATAATGAGAACACATGCACCGTGTGACGCAGTACTCAATAACTGCCCTACTACATCAACATTGTGTGCAGTTAGTGTGACTTGGAATTAGGCCCATAATGCAGGTGACCTATTACCAGCATTTCAGGTAGCCGTGCCTGCATCTCATACAGCGTACCACAACTTTATCATGCATATCTATGGTTGCCATGACAATTTTGCTTTCAGTGCTTTTTTGATTGCATTTCGCACTGACATATGTATAAATGCAAATACATTATTGACAATTAAGACAGGCTCATCCTTAACACACCCTCGGTGTCCTTAGGACGCTGCAGGCAGTGCCTTAATTGCCTGATATGTCAGCCCCACCCCCTAGGCATGACATGTGTAGAGGACACAGGGTGGAGTGCCAATGGTCTTAAACATCATTAACTACGGTTACTATATGAAAAGAACATTGTGCCATAAAACTGAGCAGGAAACTCTTCTTCATTTATTAGTGGTAAGTTTTAATATGCAATGTACTGCTGATGCGTACAGAGCTCTGAAGTGTTGGCTATTTATAAAACCACAACTTTGAAACAGGAAATCGCACACTTCCTGCAGCCAGTATCAGTCAGTGACACTTTAGGTGCTTACACACTGTCTTTTTTTAACGGATTCAGTATGAAATCCCGGCGTTCAAAATCCCGACAAGGGGGGGGGGCGTGGATCGCCCCCCCCCCCCCTTGCGGGCTCGCTACGCTAATTTATTCTCCCTCCAGGGGTGTCGTGGACACCCACGGAGGGAGAAAGTGTCGGGATTTCGGCAGTCGAATTCTGTACGCCGGGATTTAAACTGCATCCCTTTTTAACTGTATGCATGATATCATGCATATTATTATTTATATGGTGCCACAAGGGTTCTGCAGTGCCTAATACATAAATGAGAAAAAAAACAAAAACATATGAATTATAACAATGCAAATACCATGTACTTTTCCTAAAGACAGTTGCATCAGGGGACATTTATTTTTTTCCAGTTTCTTACATAGCACAGCAGATTCCATTGCGCTTTACAGTAGTACTACATCACACTAAAGCAGTTATTAGAGTGGCAGAGATATATATTCTGAAGGTGCATACACACAGGTGCGATTATTGCAAATGTCGCTGGAAATATGGTTGCTGAGCGATCATGACAGCGAAGGGAGTGTGCACCGGCGATAAATCGCCAGGTGCGCGCACCCGTTTTCTGCCCATAGTGATCACTGGTCGTAGGAGCTTGCTCCTGCGAGCAGCTAATTTCCACCGCCAGGCTCCCCCGGCAGTTTTTTTCATCAGCTACCATCTCTGGTCGCTGATGCAAATGGGACACCAATCGATATATCGCCCAGCTTGGCGATATATTTCCGCGTGTGTACAGGGCTTAAGAAAAGCTCATGAGGAGAGCAGACCCTGCTTGTGAGAGCTTATATTCTAAAGGGGAGCAGCAGACACAGGGGTACCACAAAAGGAATACACATCATCCAGTGTGTAAGCACTTCATCAGTAATGATGCTTGCTCCCGCAGGTGGTTAGTAACCCCATTGTGTGAACATGACTAAAACCTGCCTATATAGTTAGCGACTGCTTGCTCAGTGGGGTCAGGAATTAACCCTGAACAATAATCCACCATGTATTCCACTCATCCAGAGATACCAGCTGTAGAGCTCACTTCTACATGCCAAAATGTATAGCAAATGCATATTACTGGACACAGACTACCAAGAAGCTCCGGCATTACAGTACAAAAGCAGGAACTTTAGTAGTGGCCAGAAGCAATTCTGTATATTTTTTTCTCCTACGTAGATGTGGCACAGGTCAAACTCCCTATAAGTCATTAAGGGTGATGTGTACTAAGCCATGAATAGTGATAAAATGGAGAGTGATAAACCACCAACCAATTAGCTCCTGTCATTTTTTTCAAACATATCCAGTTAGGAGCTGTTTATCACTTTGAGCTTAGTACATATTTACAACTTCAATGACTAAGACAATGCCAGCACCTTTAGCATTAAATGTGTGTTACACTCTTTGCTAAATTACAAACAATAATTAATTATTGGCTTTCTAAATGGACAGGGGGCCAGATGCACTAAGCTTCAAAAGTGATATAATGGAGAGTGGGAAACAGCCAGCCAATCAGCTCCTACCTGCCATGTAACATTTGAAATATGTCAGGCAGGAGCTGATTGGCTGGCTGTTTCCCACTCTCCATTTTATCACTTTTGAAGCTTAGTGCATCTGGCCCATGATCATGGATACATTAGCCAAAGGTTTAAGTTATCCTATATAAAAGGAAGGCTAGTGCTGCAGCTCACCTCTGTGGGGAGAAGAGAAGTGTTTTGCATACTGGTTGGCATAAAGCACAATTCAACCACACAGCCGCCGGTGCTACCATTACTATTAGGTAATATATCAATTTGACAGACTGGGAACTAGTATGGCTACACTTCAGATTCACTTACCCATGCAGTTTACATTATATATTCAGAAACCTAACACACACACACACGGTGTCAGTTCATAGGTTTTAGTTGGTGAAGGCCACCCGTTTGGTGTATTGGCAAACAAATACAAAAAAGGAGTTTTGTATATAGCAAGTGTCCTCCATTTCTAGTACATAGGCAAACATTAACACTGTAAGAGGACCGCATTCTGATACTATAGGATACAGAATATAATTTAAAAAAAAAAAGTTTAGGAACCACTGACTTAATCCTACAGTTTCCTTGTGCTGTAAGGAAAGGACAACTCAAGACATAGAACAATTGCTGCTCTTTAATTTGTAAAAACATGTTAATGATACAAAAACCCTAAATACCAGTGTGTACATTGTACACAATCAAATGACTTACGAGAATGAAGTTACATATATACACACACAAACTGAGGATCTGATGTTTATAGGGCTTGGGAACAGTCTCCAACCAGAAGAGAAAGACATTGCTGAAGATAGCGGATGGGTGACAATCATTTTCTGCTACAATGCCACTGGTACTAAAGCTTTTGAATTAGTCACCATGCGAAGACTAGAGAATAATAAAGCAAGCAAAGAAAAAAGAAAAGCAATTTTATTAAGTAAAAATCTTCTCGGGCTCTCGTGGTCACTCCTCATTGGCCATCTTACACAGGTACTCTTTGTCAATTTTAAAGAGGCGCCACCCTTCTTCGGTAGAGAGATCAGAAGCTCCGCGCCTCTTGTAGAATTTAATGGATGGTTCGTTCCATTCTGCCACCAGGAAGTGCATGCTGCTGCAGCGACACTTCACGGCAATCTAGACAGAAACCACAAAAGAACGGGTTAGAAAAGGACACTCAGCAACAATCGTTAGATGGAATAAAATGGTTTGGCTGAGTTTCTCACTCAATAAGTGCTTTAAGAAAACATCCAGGGCCACCAATAGGGGGTGCTGTGGGTACAGCTGTCACAGGCCCTGACAGCTCATTTTGCCCACCCCAACTGCCCCCTGTGCTGCCTGCGCTGAATAAAGTACAGGTTTCTTAAATGCAGGATGCAAGGTGCCCATTAAAATGCTGCACCGGCTGTTCAGCCAATCAGAGCGGCTGCCGGTACACGAGCGCTGATTGATTTTTAATTGGCTGCAGGCGTCCTGCATTGAAGCCTGTGCTTCAGGGGATTCGGCATAAAAAGCCGGCGGTCGGGATCCCAGCGTTCAAAATCCCGACAGAGGGGGGGGGGCACGACGGACGTGGATCGCCTCCCCCCTGCGGGCTCACTGCGCTCGTCACAGCGGGCCTGGTGCCTCGCTACGCTCGGCACACTAATTTATTCTCCCTCCGAGGGTGCCGTGGACACCCACGGGGGGAGAAAGGGTCAGGATTTCAGCAGGGATTTTGATTTCAGCAGGGATTTTGAACACCGGGATCCCGACCGCCGGGATTTAAACTACAACCCGCTTCAGGACCTACTGCATACAGCAGGAGGGGATGAGGGAGCAGGAGTCGGGCGGTAAGTGAAGAGAGGGAGGGGTGCCTGGGCTATAAATCCGTTCCGGGCTACAAAATTCCTAGTGGCAGCCCAGCAGGTGGCTTTGTCAAAACAAATTGACTGTTAAAGGATAATTTTAAAACCTGTACTGTAATTGGTGGAAATTTAAAGTTCTCATTTGTTTAGCACAAATACCACCATGCCAGTGCTAGGACCCAGTCAAGAAACACTGAAGCCGCCACCCTCCCCCCCTCCCCTTTTTGCTCTTCCACAGGAAGCTACTGTAGCAGTTGAAGGTTGGTACCATTGAATGTGTCAGCAGGGCGATCAGACAGGGACTAGGACGCAAGGTGCATGGATGATCAATAACAAATAAATGTGCTGAGATCACCAGCAGTTACTTGGCTGTGGCAGCTTTACCTTGCCAAGAACGAAAGAGAATTAACAGGAAGTACTCAGACCAGGAGTCACCCGATAAGGCATTTGAGGACTCCTTTAACATCCAAACACTGCTTGTGTTTATAGGAGTTGTATTCTTTAACCCTCAAGTCTTCCCAACAGGACATGTTTTAGGGATCTCTGGAAGCATATGGACTGAACCACCAAACCACAACTCCCCTGTGCAGGACTAAAGAAATCCACAACACATGATCCGCTTGTGGTACATGACTAGACGGCAAACAGGAAGTCTGCTATGCTCTAAAGTACTCTAACTGCATAGATCTCAACCAGTAATGTTTGAGAACATGCTGATGCTATATTAGGGAAAAAATAAAAAAATAAAAAAATAAAACTCACTTGGCTCAGGTGCTTGAATATTTCTGATCCAATACCAGACCCTAAGAGGGAAGGAGAAAAATAAAAAATCTTAACCTACATGCATTGTAATATACTGTTTAGGGAAATATATAAGTGTATATAATTCATACCTCTAAACTCATCCATCACATAGAAGTCTTCTAGGTACAGTAGTTTTCCTATCCACGGGTCATATGTGAAGTAGTACATGGCAAAGCCAACAATTGTGTACCCTGCAAAAGAATTAAAGTTATTTAGAATTAAACCACCCAGTGTACACTAGGGCCATTTAAAACATGCAAATATTAATTCAGTCAGAGTCTACCACCACACAATTCATAATATTCCAATACTCCAGGCCTGATTCTGATCTAGGAATAAAGCAAGAAAGTAACTACCTAGTACATACCTTGTCGCACTGCAAGGGGTGCAAATTAGGGAAGGCCATTGGACACCCCATCGATTGTAGCAAGCTATGCAATGGAGGACCATCAAGCGTTTCACCTATTCATGCTCATAGGACTAACCTTATAGCCAATGAGAGCCTGGGCTACGGCTTTGGTTACAGCAGGGGGTGGAGCTAGCCTTCCTGTCCTGGCAGCAATAAGGGAAGGGGGTGGACATCCCATCAGGGTTATTGTACCACTGATTGTGGAGGGCTATTGGTTCTCAGACATAAATAGCAAAAGTAATAAGTGTTGATAAATGGTTTGTAACCAATTATTAACCCCAACGTAAGCTCATATTTTGATCGTAGCCCACAAAAACAAGGTTTACACTGCAATTCAGATCTGTTTTGGACACATCCCTTAAAATCTAAACCTCTACATATTTTTCACCAGCTGCAGTGCAAATTTTTTGTTACTTCCTCATCTTCGCGGCCACAGCTTACAAGTCACCTTCGCCACTTTCTGAATTGCACCATTGTCCCCTTGCGAGCTCGCCACAACTTTAAGTTAACCGATGGTGTCGTGGACACACGAGGGTGGCGTGGACCCAAGGTAATGCGGATTACGCTACTCAAATTCAGTAGAGTAAGTTGTGGCCCCAAAGATTAAGTACCTCCCCCCCCCCCAGGATGCAAATTTACATTCTCTTGTTTTACTCCTAACTCAGTAGAATCAGGCCTCAGTGCGGTAACAAACTGGAGCAAAATTATTAAATGATAAACACATAAAAAAAGGGAGCGAGTTCCTTTCACACGGCAGTTCAGAACAGTGATTATTAATGCAAAGTTTTACTGTAGGCTTTCAAATTCAAAAAACTAAAATAAAAAATCATCTAAAACCACAACTTTGGTCGAGCACTTAATCCCAAGTTGCAAAGACTGATAAAACCAAAAAAATTAGACAATAGTGTTACAAAGTCCTTCCAAAAAGAACCCCATCAGGAAAAGGATGTGAAGAGGCCACAAATAGGAACCTTCTAGCGTAACGGTGGGGCAGTCTCACGAGACACTGCTGCCCCTTGCATCAGCTTTACATAATTTGGGAACAGGCTGCTCTTGAAAACAAAAGACAAATGGTGGAGAATGATCTGTGGCTCGAATGAAATAGTTTCATTTACAGCAAAGCCTTCTGCACACCAGTCCTTCTCCCATCAACTGCATGGGATTTCTGATCTACCGTGTTTGTAGATTATGCTCAAATGGTAGCCCCTGGTGGCCTTACCTCGTTTCATGCTCATCTATGTTATTGTGTAACGGATCTTTTAGTTACCTCCCCGCCCACCCATGTACACGGAAGGGCCATCCATGTACATGGCGAAGCTAGAGACTGTAACCTGAAGATTGGGGACAAATTAAAGAGAAAAGGATTTAACAAATATTGCATCGGCTTACAAAGAGGGTCAAACAAGAAATGCCACAAGGTTTAGCTAGTGGAAGATCAGGTTACAGATAAAACGGGAAAAACTCATTACCATCAACAGTCTTGTTCTCCTTCGGCACTTCAGCAACAAGACAGTGGTAGAAAGGATGTTCCCCAAAGCCATCTTCCAAGAGATCTGCATGGGGAGAAAAACATATTGGAAACTCTAGCATTGATCTCCGTAGGTAACACTGCCACCCCCCATAGTGTCTATTTATCCAAGCAGTGTTCCAAATCGCTCATGGGACCAACTTGGCAGACAGCCCATTCTAAGGCTTAGCGGCTGCAAAACAACGCCAGGATTTGGATCTAATATAACCAAGTACAGTCTAGTAAAAACAGGTGTCAAAGCAACAGTGACAGGTGGACGTTACCGGAGTTACTAGATTTGGACAGAACATACCTGTCTCAGTTAGCACTACTTGATTCTCCATATCTTCATATTTTGCCAATTCCTAAAAAAGAAAATAGTAATTTGTAGTAGTTTGTAAGTATAAAGAGTTTCCCTTTTCAGTTTGAGGATTCTATAAGTCATAGCCTAGATTGTTAGCTGTAGGGCCGATTCAGAGATCGTGTATAGCCTCCAAGGGGTCAGTAAAAAAAAAAAAAACGCTCCATCCAGCAAGCAGAGGGTGCCAACCACCAACCCCAGTGATTAGGGGCTCAGGGGAAGGGAGGGGGAGGAACACACAAGGCTGTCGGAAACAAAGGCCACCTACTACTTCCTGTACACTGCAGGGAAGACAAGTGACAGATCGCTACATCTATGTATATATTTTATACTGAGACATCAAAGCAAGGTGTAAAATCATGAGCGATTTAATCCAGAGCAGGGCCGGCAGTCACCTTTATGAGTCGCAGGATGTCCTTACAGTCGCCGGGTATAGCTGATCGGATATTAAAATTGGCCATTTTCGTCTCTTGCTCTTTTTCCCTTTTCTGACGAGTCCCCTGTACGTGAAGAGTAGTAGGAGGTGTTTCTTCATTCGCTTCCCAGGGGCTTTCGCTCCTTAGTCAGTCTGGGAGCCTGACTCGGCTGAGAAACCACAGAGCAGCCACCGTGCTCAATAAACTCCAGCGACGAAGTATGCGCCCAGCTGGCAATCCACCGTAGTTATAAATGTCAGGATTTTGCTGGCCACCCCCCCAGCTGTCTCCGCTGACCAATCACACACCGGTGTTGCACAATTCTTTCCGTTCTATCCCCGCCTCTCCGAGCAATAATCTCTAACGTCATTGTCCCGGAAGTTGTGACTCATGGCTGTGATCTAGCCTTTGTTTTAGCACCACCTAGTGGTACTAAAAAGATGGCAGTGTAGAAGAAATAACCAACAGTAATAGAAGAAAATGATTTGAATTATCTCTCTTTCCATCTCTCTCTTTTTCTCCCCTCTCTTTGGGGATTTTTCTAGTCCATTCGGTCCTCTTGGTTTGCACGGAGGACCGATGGTGCGTGTTTTTATCCTTTTCTCCCCCCCCCTCCTCTTCTCTCTCTTTTTTTCTCTCTCTGGGCAAGATTTATCAAGTTTTAAAAAGTGGTAAAATGGAGAGTGGTAAATAGCCAGCCTGGGGACGTCACTGAACGATACAGTTTACTGATATTGTTCAGTATGTACACTCAATATTGGAAATCCGCAGCCGATATTATTACCTATATCGGCGGCTGCCAAGGTCGCCTAGTGTGTATGGCTTAAGAGAAGAAAAAGCACATGAGGAGAGAGGGCCCTGCTCGTGAGAGCTTACATCCAAAATGGGAGGGACAAACAGACATTAGTGACACAGAAGGGGTACAAGTGAACTATACCCAGTGTGAACACATTTTCCTGTACCCCAGTGGCTAATGAACAATGTTGTGTAGAACACTCACTGAGGTGTTCAGTTTGTCAACCATATAACTAACTGGAACTGGCCTGGCCTCTTGAATCAGTTTTCATCTTGAACGACTGTCCATGACAATGAAATAGCGAACATTACATACATGACAGGTTTTGTTACCTTACTTATTAAACCATCCTCATAAAAGTCAAAGAGCCTTATGAAGAGTGCAGCACATCGTAATGTGGGTTCCGAAATAAATGAGAATGTCTTTGTGTAATTACATTTGGCTATAACTGGTCGTTAGATAAAATAAATAAATAAATAAAGTCTCAGATGGGTGCGCAATAAAACCAAAAGTACAGTAAAACGTGCACAGCAAATATACATCCAAAATATTAAAAGATTCAAATACTGTATACATAGTACAGTACAATAGGTAAAGTTGAATAAAGACGTTTATCCATCAAGTACAACCTGACTCGTAACTAGGGCTAGACTCATTGGTGTAAGCCCTGGATGTGATATCCTCCCCCAGGATTATACATTTCATTCAATTGTTGGCATACCTGTATGTTGTTTGTAAAGAAAGCTTTACTGCTAAGGGCCCCATTTATCAAGTAATATTTGCGGCTAAGGTTAACCGCAAATATTAAGGGTACTTGTATTCTAGCACGGCGCCTATCGTATGCCATCGCATATCACTAATTAAGGTATGCGATGGGATGCGATGGGACCTGATTTTCGGATCCTAAGACCCGCACTGTACAATTTTAATATTGCGTCACATCGCATGCCATTACAATGGCATGCAATGCGATTTTTAATTGTACAGGCACCCTGATGGGTGATTACTATGTTAAATGCACCCCCATTGTTAACGCCACCCCCATTATCAACGCCAAGCCGTAGCGTGGCGAGCGCAGCGAGCTCGCGAGTGGCGGCGGTACGCATCCTCCGACCTTTTCATACCCCCACTATCCATGTTGGCGTGGAGTTGACTTTATATAGTGTGGCGAGCGCAGCGAGCCATCGAGCCCGAGATCCATCAGAAATCAGGCAGATTTCTCAATACGCTCAGGGCTATATTTCAGGGGGAACACTCTGGAATGCCTGAAGGGGTTTTGAAAAATGAAGAGCCGCTAGGAAGATACAAGAGGCTGTGGACGTTCTGAAAAGTTGGCGCCATGCAAAAGATCTAAAAGGCAGGTGAAAAAAAAAATGTATTCCTTAGCCCAGTGGTTCCCTGGAAAAATATGAATTTGTCCTGGACCACCAACCTGAGGCACCCCTGCAATTGCCCTGAGGCACCCTAGTGTGCAACGACACACAGTTTGGGAACCACTGCCTTAGCCTATGTGTTGACAAATACCTACTTTTGTCATTCCTAAATTGGGCACAGCCACCCCGAAGGCGTGCCTGCCTAAAAAAAGGGAGGAGCTACAGGCTGAATGGGCGAAGCTCAACGGCGCAACCCCAGCTCCCTCCCTGCACTGAAGAGATGCCCTGCACATGCGCATCACATCTCTTCAGTGATCACCGGCTGCTTAGTGGTGATATCCGCCTCTCCCCAACTGCCCCACCACCCGCGGTACATTGTCACCCACGTGAGGAACAGCAGGACAATCTCCAAATAGCCGAACTGTAATCGGGACAGTTGGAAGGTATGACTTAGCTGTAAGTGGATGTAATTGCCTATCCACAGTATAAAAACCTGCAAGATTCACCCGCAAAACAGACATTACTGCAACTTTGGACCAGGCTCAAATCTTTCACATAGCTAAATCTACGGGAAAACTGCTGTTACAATAGCAGCAGGATGGTGATCTGTCATTTACATAACACTGACGTACATAGACTAATACAAACAAATCTGAACCTGCTCTCCCTGCAATTTCTATGTAACACATCTGCGTCTTCTGTTTTGTTTGGAAAATGTATGTAAAAAACCCCAAAACTCCAATAGCGGAGGATAATTATGTGTACCTTGTCCTTCCCGGTGCGCTTCTGTTATGTTAATATATAGGGGTTATTCTGGTTCACTCGCAAAGGCAGATTCACTCTCAGATGGACAAAACCATATGCACTGCAGGTGGGGCTGATGTAACATGTGCAGAGAGAGTTAGATATGGGTGTTATTTTGTTTCTGTGCAGGGTAAATACTAATATTTTTGCACTGCAATATAGATATCAGTTTGAAGTACACACCCCACCCAAATCTAAAACTGTGTACACACGCATCGATTTTTGGCTATTTTCGATTCGATTTTGCTTATAGAAGCAAAATCGAATCCACATTGAATGGTTTTTAGGACACTTTCGATCTGCATTCGATTTGATGCGCGCTCCCGTTTTCTCAAAATCGAACAGAAAAATCGGTACTTGTTTCCTAGCAGGGCGCCCAGTTTTCTTACGTACGCGAACGTAGTGAAATCGCATCGCATTACGTTATAGTAGCATGCGATGCGTTGCAATTTTCCCGTTCCCGCTCCCTGTCATTCCCGCCCCTCTGTCAGGAGAAGACGCATACCTCAAAGCTGGTGGTCATTTAGTGAAAGTTATTGAGATGGCTGCATCTTTGACCGTGTTTACGCTGCCTCAGACAGAGGAGGAGGCTATCGCCTTTTTTCAAGGATGCGATCTGCTTCCGGTGGCGCAGAATTGCGCAAATGGTCACGTAATGCGCCTTTCTTTGAAGGAATGCATGTTGCACTGCCATGTAAAAGCGTGCCGGCTGAAGGTGAGCCTGAGAGCGACCCACTGGTTTCCTGGGTGCCGCTTGTCCTTTGTTACCATGCTGCGGTTCATCTATTCGTGGGCCCAGGACCTCAGTATTGCAACCAGCAGCTGGACATTTAGAAAAAAACGGCGGTCCTCTCTAACTGCTGGATGCGGGAGGCGTGCGCAATGAACATTATGGAGCAGCCCCAGCGGAGGTTCAGTGGACCTGGTCACATTGTGGAGGTAGACGAGACGCTGTTTGTGAAGCGGAAAAATAATGCAGGCCGCATTTTACCACAGCAGTGGATTTTCGGTGGGATATGTCAGGAGACTGGACATTTCTTCCAAAAAATGGTGCCCAGGCGTGATGCCACCACATTAATGCACTGTATCTTGGAGAATATAGAGCCGGGCACCACCATCTATACAGACTGCTGGAGGGCATACAGCACCGCACAACTGGAATTGGCTGGTTATCAGCACTTTAATGTAAACCATAGCTTCAATTTTATTGACCCAGCCACAGGGGTCCATACACAAAATGTTGAGCGACTGTGGGGCGCATGTAAGTGGCGCAATAAGCGCCAAAGAGGCACTGCGCGACACAAGCTCCAGTCGTATCTCACTGAATTTATGTGGAGAAAGACATTGGGAGCTGATGACCCATTCCACCGCATAGTTCAAGCACTGAAGCTCCTCCCTAAGGACGATTAACTCTGATTTTATTTCTTGTTCTTTAATCATTACTGTTTTTGATTTTAAAGTTCTTATATTTAATTATTAACCAATGTTCTTAAATATTTATGCTTCATTCATGAATTTATTTAAGTAAATTACAGTTATTAGTTAACACATGTCGTCATTACGGTGTCAGCTGTATGATTTTGCAGGTGTGAATGTGTTCCTAAAACACCACCACTATCCACGCCACCCTGAAGGGTGGCAAGCGCAGCGAGCCCCGCGAGGGGCGGCATAACGCGTCTTCCCGACCTTTTCATACCCCACTATCCACGCTGGCGTGGAGTTGAATTTATTTAGTGCGGTGAGCGCAGCGAGCCACCGAGCAGGGACGGCGCTACCCGCTCAGCAGAACCTGCAAAGCAGGGAGGCGCCATGCTGTATAGGCGCTCCCTGCTCTGCGGCTCTTCCACTATGTGCAGGGAGGGATGTGCGGTGCACCTGTCACATCACAGGCAGCAGCGCCGGCCGGGATTAAAGCAGCGGCAGCAGAAACACGGACTCAGGAGTCGGGGCTGGAGGGCAGCAGCAGGGGAAGTCCCTTTCCTTTACATGCTGCAGTGCTGAGCCCCGCCCTCTCCCTCCAGTGATGTTAGTAGAGGCCTCCGCCTGCATTCCCGGAGCCTGAGCTGCTTCCTCCACTTACCCTGGACCCGGCAAACACCTGCTGCTGGTCTCCGCAGTGCTGCTTCTGCTGCTGGCGGGCCCTCCACCTAGCACCAGTGGTATGTTAACATTATTAATAATACCTTGGGGATATATGTATGGCTGTCATTTTTGGGACATATGTATGTTTCTATGAGGGAGGCAGTGTATGTATGTATGTATGAATAAGGGAGGCAGTGTATGGATGTATGTATTGTATGGATGTATGTATTGTATGTATGTATGCATAAGGGAGGCAGTGTATGGATGTATGTATTGTATGTATGAGGGACGCAGTGTATGTATGTACTGTATGTATGTGGAGGCAGTGTATCTATCTATGTATGTATGAGGTAGTCCGTCTATGCCCGCCCCCCAGTCTTTCGTTCCATCCCAGTGCCTACCCCCACCCCTTGCCCAGCATCTGTCCCCGCTCTACCTGCCCAGTATCTCCCCACCTTCGCCCTGTCTAGTATCTTCCGCTGACTCAGTGGCAATAATCTGCCTCCCCACTATCCATGCCCAGCATCTGTCCCCCCTCTCCCTGCCAACCATCCGTCCTCCTTCTGTCTGCCCACCATCCATCCCCTCGTTCTCTCTGCCCAGCATCTTTCCTCCCCTCTCCCTGCCCACCATCCGTTCCCCCTGCCAACTATCCATCCCCCTCTCCCTGACAACCATCCATCCTCCCACTCCCTGCCCACCATTCATCCCCCCTCTCTCTTCCCAGCACCTGTACTCCTCTCTCTCTGCCCAACGTCTGTCCCTCCCATCCCCAGCATCTGTCCACCCTCTCTCTGTCCATCCTCTTTCCCTCTCTTTACCCAGCATCTGCCCCATGCTCACTTCCCAGCATCTATCTCCCCTCTCCCCACATCTGTCCCCCTCTCTCTGCCCAGCAAATACCCATCTGCCCCCTCTCTCCACAGCATCTGTTCCCTCCTTTCCTTGCCCATCATTTGCCCTCTCCCCAGCATCTCTCCCCCTCTTTCTCCTGCCTCCCTTTTATTATTCCTCTTCTTTTCTCGTCACATCTTATGTCACTACTCATGTGGGCATTATGTGTATAAGGTGTGTTACTACTGTGGATTTGTGGTACTGTATGGTGCAATTTAATTGTTTTAAATATGGGAGGGAGGGCGCAAATATAGAGTTTGGCAGGAGTGCGCTGGACACCGTAGCACCGGCCCTGTGTGTACGCACCTTTAAGCCAAAGCTTCTTAGTGGACTGGACCTAAAAGTGACACTTATATTGGGTTCAGCATTCAGGATCAAGACAGCACGATCCCGACCGCTAGAATGCCAACAGCGGGGTAGTGCGACAAGGCCTCTTGCGGTCTTTTTTTTTTTCCCGCAATGTAATTTTTTTATCAAGGGTTTTGTTCCGTTTCACACGGAAGGGGAGAAGGGTACAGAATAAAGAAGGGTGGGGGGGGAGGGGTACAATCCAACATACAGCAGATTTTACAATTGGATACATTACTTACAAAAGATTACAATACAATTACAGATAAGAACAATGCAATACTGAGAGTATTTTGGCGATGGAAAGGAGTGGGACAGGTAGGTTTATCAATACATTAGGCCATGTCATATAATAGTGTTGCCCCTTCTGGAGTGGCCACATACTCCCGCCAACAGGACCATGACACTAGAGGAGAAGATGGTTTTGATGAGGAGACCAAACCCATAGTTTCCATTTGGTAAGAGTGGTGGAGTTTCCTGTCAATTGTACTTATAGGAGGGGGGGATGGTTTTTTCCATTGTTGGGCTATTTCAGCCCGTGTGGCTATGAGCAGCTGACCTATGGCATAGCATTTTGCTCTTTGGGAGGGCCGGAGGGTATATATGTAATAGCGCCGGGAGGGGGGACTCTTCCATCGAAGCACCACTGACTTTGGAGGCAAGACTAAAAACCTGTCCCCATAGATGTCTTATTTTCGGGCAGGTCCAGAAAATGTGATAAGTATCACCAATCTGTCCGCAATCTCTCCAGCACATTTTGGAAGCCGAGGACCAGATTCTATGGAGTTTGGCCGGGGTGAAGTAAAGGTCATGTAGGAGTTTGAAGTGCATTTCGAGATGGTTGTTACATTTAGATATTTTGGGGGAAATTTACTAAAGGAAATTTGTAAAAAATAGGTGTATTTGTATCCAGAAATACTTATTTTTGACATTTACTATCCCGAAAATACGGCAATTCGTATTCGTATTGATAGCACATCAATACGAATACGAATTGCTGTATTTTCGGGATAGTAAATGTCAAAAATAAGTGTATTTCTGGATACAAATACACCTATTTTTTTTTACAAATTTCCTTTAGTAAATTTCTCTTTTTATGTGAAGAGAGATATATTCTTTCCCATTGGTGTTGAGAGAAGGAACACCCCAGGGCCAATTCCCATTTGAGTTGAGTAGAGGATGTATCCAGTCTAAGTTATCAGCCTGGCTCTCTAAGTACCAAAAGCTTATTGAACCTTTCGAGTTACCGAGAGCTAGTTTTGATAGTATTCTGGAGGGGGGTAGCAGGATTGGGCCTGAGGTTCTCACAGCGCTCTTTAGCCAATGGACAATCCTGCCATAAGTGTAGAGTTCCTTATCTGGCAGAGAAAATTGATCCTGTAGAGAGCTAAAGGGGGTAATTGAGACACCATCTATCAAAGCTGCAATGGAGTCAATGCCACATGATATCCAGGTGGAGAGGTTCATATTAGGTAATATTTTTGATAGGGCATGTACGGAGAGGTTGCGAGAGGGGACAGAGACTATTTTGGACGATATTACTAATGTGTCCCAAGCAAGTAGGGAGTTAGAAATAACCCATGTGGAAGTGTGTATTGGAGGTCTCTGTTGGGTCGGAGTCCATAGAAGGTCTAATAAGGGTATCCGGGAAGCCAGTTGACTCTCCAGATCTACCCATTGTTTTTTACCTTTAGGTAAGGACCAGTCGTTTATTTGGGCCACTAAACATGCCAGTTGGTATTTCTTTAAGTCTGGCACCGCTAGTCCACAGTATTTTCGTAGTCTCGTCAATTTCTTATAAGCTATACGTGGTTTTTTTTTTCTCCAAATGTATTTCGGCCTCTTGCGGTCTTGCTGCACTCGCCACGCTGCAGGCACAGTAACTCATTTAGCTCACCACAAGGTCTTATTCCCGCTGTATAGGGGTCGGAGACCCCCACAAGGGAGAATGGACCCTGTGCTCCAGGATTATGGGTGAAGGGGCTTTGGTGTTGGCATCCTGACCTCCAAGATCCTGACTGTCGGCATATTAACTACATTTCCACAAATCCAGTATTAAGCATGCAAACTTTACACTGCATGCGAGTGATGCTTTACATTTTCAGCTCCAACCCGCTAATAAGCAAATCGCTGCTTCAGAGCCGGCCCTAGCCTAAATGACGCCCTAGGCAAGATTTTGGCTGGTGCCCCCTAGCACCGCCACTAGTTCCGCCTCTGACATAGCAGTCATCATTTTGGTGCTCCTACCCACAATATTTTAAATAGAAACAGTGCACACATTTGGTGCACAGCCCAAACAGGGGTGTGTTCTTGCTGGGAAGGGGCATGGCCACACAATTTTACCCCCACTTCAAATTATGCCACACAGTAGTGCAACTTTATTCACATTATATCATGCGATGGTGTCCCTTATTCACGTTACATCACACTGTAGTACCACTTTACCTTATATACATTATTCACATTATACCCTTAGAAAAAAATCCTGAGAAAATATTGTATTTTAAGCACCTCCATGGCCACACTGCAACCCAGCACAAAGCAGTGTGTGCTGGGCAGAGGAGAAGAGCTGCAGCTGCTGCTGTCACTTAAGAGGAGGGGGCCCCCACTGGGCCCTCCCATCAGATTTTGGCCTGGGTAATTTGTACCCCCTACCCCTTTCTCTCTGCACCCCTGATAATACCACACAGTAATGCCCCTTACACATGACACACATTATTAATGTCCTTATAACCATAATGCCCCTTGCACATTATGCCAACCTTTATTAATGCCCTTCATACACATAATGACACACATAATGGCCCTTACACATATGTTGCACATTATTAATGCCCTTATACACGACACACATAATGCCTGTTACACATATGTCGCACATTAGTAATGCATTTATACATGACACACATAATGCCCCTTACACATATGCCGAACACTATTGCACAACCAACCCACCCGCAGACAGCAATCGCACAGCCGCTAACACTGTGACCTTTGCCTCTGCTTGGATACAGATGTTTCCTCATACATCTTGTCTCAATAGGCCATGCAGCTCCTGGCCAGTTCTGCTAACGTTGGGTGCATTTTTCGCTGAAAATTTGTCTTTTTTGCATTGTTATGACCAGCACACACAAGGAGCTTCCGATGATTAAAATGATATGCGGCGTGCCTATATTTTGTGTGCGACTGTGGCTGTACCTGCATACGGAATGCTATGTTACAGTGATTTCCATGAATACACTATTTCAAATGCAGATACAGCCTCACTCACACACAGAATATAGGCATGCTACATATCATTTTAATCAGCAGAAGCTGCTGATGCCCCTAGGCATTCCAAATGCCCTAGGCAATTGCCTAGTTTGCCTATGCCTAAGGCCGGCCCTGCGCTGCTTTATAAATATAGCCCAGTGTGTCAACAGTTTCTCTGTTCATAGAGTTGACTGTCGACGTAGAGTCAATCTATCATGAGTCCAGATACCGTATGAAGCAGTGCAGTGCAACCCCCGCAGCATGATTCTCCTCCCCCCCCCCGCAGCTTGTCTCCCTCCCACAGCTTGTCTCAGCCCCTGCAGATCCCCCACCCCACGAGGACATGGACGGAAACTAGAGGGAGGAAGATTCAGGGGAAATTTGAGGAAAAATTACTCCACAGAAAGAGTAGTAGATAAGAGGAATAGCCTCCCATCAGAGGTGGTAGAGGCAAATACAGTAGTACAATTTAAACATGATTGGGATAGGCATATTGACATTTATTATTTATTTATTAACAGTTTCTTATATAGCGCACACATATTCCGCAGCGCTTTACAGAGAATATTTGCACATTCACATCAGTCCCTGCCCCAGTGGAGCTTACAATCTATATTCCCTACCACATGTACACACACACACAGACATTCTAGGGTTCATTTTGTTGGAAGCCAATTAACCTACCTGTATATTTTTGGATTGTGGGAGGAAACCGGAGTACCCGGAGTAAACCAACGCAAGCACAGGGAGAATATACAAACCCCACACAGTTAGAGCCATGGTGGGATTCGAACCCATGACCTCAGCGATGTGAGGCAGTAAGGCTAACCATTACACCGTCCGTACTGCCCAGATATCCTTACAAAGAAATAAGGATAAAAAATGGTTTGAGGTAACATGTTTAAAAAGGGGCAGACTAGATGGGCCAAGTGGTTTTTATCTGCCGTCAAATTCCAGGTTTCTATGGGGGTTATTCTGGTTGATTCACAAGGCTGCGAATTCACAGCCATGCAAGTCCACCAAACCCCGCCCGGTGAATGAACGCCCACCCGCCGCCCCCTTGAAGTGCGGCTTCACCCGCACAGGCTGCGAATGGATGTTTTGCATAAACATCCATTCGCATGCCTCGGGTAACCGCTCACATCTTTCGATGGTCGCCGCCCATTAAATGATGTTTAGCGTGCACGCATATATATAAGTGACTTTTAAGTTACTTACATATGCGTATACGCTGGCGCGGATACAGCCGGGCAGCTGACATCCGGTGATGTCAGCTACCCGCCCCCAGCACCTGCGTCACTGCCTCATTACCATGAGAACGCCCAGCGTTCTCATGGGAACGCCCATGGAACGCTGGGCGTTTCCATATGGTAATGGAGCAGCCCGGCACCCGCCGCCCATCTCCGCCTCCCCGCACGCTGCCATGGGTGTGTGCACCCGGCGAACCGAAAGTTTGCCGTGGGTGCACGCACCCTACGTCTGCACATGCGCAGAAATGCGCCTGCAGCATTGGTAATCCGTGGGAATGGTTTGTGACCACATTGATTAAACAGAAATCACAGGGGCTTTGCACTCACGATATTAACTGACAATAATAAACAGTGGAGATTTAGTTCATGTATTGATCAAAGCATTGTTAGCCTGCAGCCTCCGGCAAGGGACCCCACTTTTCTGCAGAAAAATACTGCTACCCATTAGAAATCGGGCCCGTACAACGTGCTGGTTGACCGCGTCAATATGATTAGCCCTGACACAACTTGGGGAATACATCTGTGTCATAGAAAGGAAGGCTGAGGCGTATGGGTCATAGGGTTGACAGTAAGACAGTAAGAATGTCGACAGTCAATAGGTCAACCAATATTGGTTGACAGGCCATATGTCGACACAGGAAAAGGTCGACATGCCTTAGGGCGACATGGTTGAAAGATTGACGTGTACCGCGTCCCAAGCTCCCTCGCCATGCTTCAGGCACGGTGCCTCGCTGTGCTCGGCACACTATTATAATCTAAGTCTGGGGTAGCCAACCCTAGTCCTCGAGAGCTACCAACAGTGCATGTTTTGCAGGTCTCCTCACAGAGGCCCTTATTCTGATCGGTGCGGATATATCCGCGTGCGTTCGGCTCGCCGATGTTTTGTGTCTGCGCATGTGCAGAGGCGTCTCTGCGCATGTGCGAGCGGGGCGTACGGCCAAATTCCGCATGATATGTGAACACTCCGAACAGGGGGTGGAGAGGGGCATGAAGGGCTATTTGGGCTCATTACCATATGTATACGCCCCGCGTTTCATGGGAGTTCCCATGAAAACGCTGGGCGTACGTATGGTAATGCGGCCGTGATGCACGTGTAGGGGGCGGACATATGACATCGCCGGATGTCAGCTGCCCGCCCAGATCCCTGCTTTTGCACGGAAAAATGTCAGTGTGGTCTGAGGTTGCGGGTGCTGGTGGAGCACTCGGTCCTGCATTCGATGGTCTGCGACCATCGAATGATGGGGGAGGTTCCCTTAGATGGAGGAGGCGTATTCCGTAAAAAATACACGTGCGGTCCGTTCGGACAGCTTCTTACCGCATACGGACGGAGTTGGCGATCCGTATGGAAGGCGGGGTTTCGCACGCACGGTCCTGGCCGCATAATCGGCTCCGGCCGCACCGATCAGAATAAGGGCCAGAATCACAAGTGAGCTAATTAGCTCCATCTGTGTATCTTTTAAAATGTGTCAGTGATTAATGATTACAGCTGTGCAGCAGCTAGGTTGTCTGGAAAATGTGCACTGTTGGTAGCTCTCGAGGGCTAGGGTTAGCTACACACTGATCTAATGCAGCCCACACACGCGCCGATGCCGGCGGTGCGATGCTGTACGATGGGGTGCGCGCTCCCGCGGCACCTCATCGTACAGTACAAAACGTATGTGCTGCACATACTTTTTGTACTAGCTTTTTCTAGCACAGCATCGCATCGCATGCACATCGTATGCACAAGGCATACGATGCGATGCTGTGTGTGCTAGTTAAGCCCACAACGCACGCTGGAATCGGTGCGTGTGTGGGCTGCATTAGTCTATGTCCACTTGGATAGTAAAGTATGAAAAACCACATGGGGAAAAATAAAAAAGGGAAAAACTCATGTCGTCGTTTTTCATGTCGAAATTTCCCATATCGACATATTGCACGCATCGACCTTTTCACAATGTTGACCTTTTTATGTGTTGACTTATGGCCTGTCAACGAATAGTCTTATTGACTGTCTATCTTTTAGTTGTCGACCTAATGACCATGTTAGTCCCTGGGACTATACCATAGTTGCCTACCCTCCTGCATTCTGCAGGAGACTCCCTGATATAGCAGCAATCTCCCTCTCTCCCTCATTAGTCTAGCAATCTCCCTCATTTTACTTAGTCCACATTACACTGTAGCATTTTGGGGGGAAAAAGGAATGAGAGCTAGATACAATTACATTGAATCATCAGCAATCAGCACCATTTCCCAGCACTTCACCAAGTATAAACTAACTGCTTTGGGGCTCATCTACATTTGTATATAAGTCATTTTAAAATATTCCTCTCAGATGTAGCAGTACACACCCACGCTTCTAGGTCAGGGTTACCGACTATAAGATTCTCCTCTCCGGGAGAAGCCCGGAGAGGAGAGTTTCAGAAGCCGCTCAGGGGGCGGGGCTTACGAGTGACATCACTAAGCCCCGCCCCATGCTATTAAAGCATCAAATTCGCATATCTCCGTGGAGGGGGCGGGGCTAAAATGACGCGATTGTGCCGTTTTAGCTCCGCCCCCTCCTCTGAGACCGGAGGATTGTGGCATTTTAATGCCGCGATCCGGGGGTCGGCGGGGGTCTCCCTGAATCCGGGAGGGTTGCCCACCCTTCCGGGGGGCCGGGAGGGGGTACCCGATTTTCGGGAGACTCCCGGAAATTCCGGGAGGGTCGGCAACCCTGTTCTAGGTGCCATGTTTACAATTTCTTTTCACAATCTCTCCATATATGGAAATAGACACGCCCTTTGGGTGGAGTATGACACGCCCCCTCAATGGGGCGCTGTGTAAAATTCTACTACCAACTATATTCTCCCTGAAACTAGTTTTCAAAAGTAGGCAAGTATGGACTAGACATATTTGTAAGATACAATATAAGAGTTATTGTGCATGAGTGTCCCACTCTAGTGTTGTCATTTTGCTAACAGGGACATCATTTTTACATAAAAAATATATATTGGGATGTATTTAATGCATAATGAGAGCAACTTAATCAGTTCCAGTGTTCTAATCATGTATAGAGAACCCACAGCCTGATAAAGTTATGTCACAATTTTTGTTATTTTTTTTTTTACAGTGTTGGGATGCATACAATAATACTATCTCTACTAGCATATAATGTTTAATGCTATTAGCAGAGGTGAATCCCAGGTATGGTCGTGACGGGGTTAAAACAACCATGGTTCCCCCCCTCTCACAACAATGACATTTCGCATTCAGACGCTCTGCCCCAGCATATCTATGGTGTTGGAGGACCGGCCTAGATTGGCAGGGAACACGTGGGTGTGTCCTGACAGTAACTTGCTGCTGCTGTTGTGTATTACAGAGACAGAGTATATACTGTGCTGCAGAAGAGGCTGGCTCAGCTCCGTCACTGTGTGACACCATATAGCGCAATATGCTGCTCACGTTCAGGTAGAAGTACTGTACAGTCTATATATATATATATATACATATATTGCATAGCATGCTGCCATGTATATGTCTTGCCAGTTATGCCACAGCCCTAAGTGGAGTATTGAAGCCCAGGAGGCAGCTGCTATTACATGTTTTGTGCAGTTTGTGCAATAACATACAGTGAAGACTATGTAGAAGTTTTTATACCATTAGCCATAGCTGGTAATGGTGACAATAGGGTAGTGGGAGCACTGAGGAACAGGAAGGGCAGGGATGATGGCATATAGTCAGTTTTTGTGCAGGGCGTGTACTGTGCTTGCTTGCTCTGTGGTTGGGTTGCACAGGAATGTGTGACTGTGAGTCTCTGACAGTACTTACGCCTGAATGCTGTTTGCATATACAGTATACATGTGTGACTGTGCCACTTTGTGGGACATCCTACCTATGCTCAGTATCCCACATCTACCTCCAATATCATGCATCTTAATGAAGAGAATGACAATTTACATGAATACAATTCAAACAAAAGTAAACCTTCAGCATTTAGCTATTGCTTTCCAGTTAATCTATTACCACATTACGGATCTTCCTGCTTTCCATTTTGCCTCTGTCTCATAATCCGGTAGCTCAGTGATTCCCAAACTTTTTCAGTCAGAAACTGGCATCATCTTTGCATTGAAGATACGAAATGTAGTCAGTTAAGCAAATTGTGCTTATCTGTCATCCTAAGGTTCAGTTATGGGGTGGTGGACAGGATTACACTTCTGGTGTTTGGTTCAAGTGTCTAGGTAGACATGCAAAAAAAGGTTGACCCTTTTTTTTTTTTTGTGTGTGTCAAATTGTAGGTTTGAGCAAGGTACCCGAATTAGTGTACTGCATCCCTAGGCCATAGGGCCTAATTCAGACCTGATCGCAAGGATGCAATTTTTGCAGATGGACAAAGCCATGCTGCACTGCTAGTGGGGAAAATATAAAATGCATGGGGGTCCATTTATCATATACTATTTGCCAATAATTCCCCGAAAAACACCCATTTTTGGGGGTTAGATGCAAATGTTTAGTATCCCCAGAATGTATGTAGGTGGGACTGCAGCAGGAATTGCCATTGCCCCAGTCGCATCGCCCATAGGTTACTATTGGGTATGTGAAGCTGGCCGATGTAACAACATCGGGGAGAATCGCAGTGGGTCCCATTGTAGCCTATGAGATACAGATCACACTACCGGCAGGGCAGTCAGCGGGGTCAGCCAGGGGGACAGCGCAGCCCCCCAGCACCCCACAATCCCCTGTTTCTGCATCTTCAGGATGATACATTCACCCAAAATAATTGAATATTACAATGCTATCCTGGATGGTAAATGGTGCCCAGATTGCATTGCATATGCAGTCCAATAATAAATGTGCCCCATAGAGCATTAGATTTGGGTGGGGTGTGTTCAAACTGAAATCTAAATTGCAGTGTAAGAATAAAGCAGCCAATATTTACCCTGCACAGAAACAAAATAACTCACCCAAGTCTAACTCTCTCTATACATGTTACATCTGCCCCACCTGCAGTGCAGCATGGTTTGTAACCCACCCCTCCCCGAGTATAACCTCCTGTCCTGATGTCTACTCTCACAAGCCAGTCATTTTCTTATGCTGTCTCACTCTTGGTCTTTTTATTTGTTTTCCAGACTTGGTGTGACCAGTCAGATGTCACGGTTTCTCAGTAGATCTCTGATGTCAGCCAGCACAATGCACTCTAAGGGCCCACTACCAGACATGACGGAAGGTAAATGTAGGATAAAGGGCCTTATTCTAGTTCACTCTTAGAGGCAAATTCCTTTTTAACTGGACAAAACCATGTGCACTGCAGGGGGGCAGATGTAACATGTGCAGAGAGATTTAGTTTTGGGTGAGTTATTTTGTTTCTGTGCAGGGTAAATACTGGCTGCTTTATTTTTACACTGCAATATAGATATCACTTTGAAGAAAAACATCACCCAAATCTAATTGTCTATGCACATGTTAGATCTGCCCCCTGCAGTGCACATGGTTTTGTCCAGCTACTGTAAGAAGGAATTTGCCTCTAAGAGTGAACTAGAATAAGGCCCAAAGTGTGACATTTGGGTGTAATCATGTGATAACATGCCAAAGCTGCTAACTGGAATCTTGTGGAATTTCTGACAGTTTTCACAATTAAAAAAATTATATTACTTTTGTTCTTCTTTGATTCTAGAAGAGATTTTTTAGAGGGAGTAAGTTAACAATTTTTTCCTTCTTTCCTTTTTTTTTCTTTTTTATCTTTTATTGAAGCTTCATTATGTGACAATACATCAATCTAAACTTCTGAAATAACAGTATATGAGCACAAATAACAGCAGAAGAGAAAATAACAGAAACTAGATCTATTAATATACAAATGTACACATTGCTTCTTTAATATACCGTAGATGGGAAGAACCTCCATGAAACTCTCAGGTAGCAAAATTTTCTTTTGCACGAAGTGATACCTCCAACCAATCCATATGAAAAATTAAACAGCGTTCCTCTTTTACCATTTGAAGAGTTGGCAAGTTTTTCTGTATCCATAGCATTTTTATGGGCAGCAGTTGCAATTGGTAAGAGCAACTCAATGTTCTTGAAATTCTGATTCCTGGAGACCCAAAATTGCCCTCTCCGGAGTAAGCGGGGCATATCTTACTAATAGTAAAACCCCAAAACTTTGCAAAAAAAAAATCATTTAACAAAAGGGCGAGACCAAAGGAAGTCCTAAGGCTCTGCTGAAGTTTTTGTTACATTAGTGGCAAGCGCGGCTCACCCGTAAACCCATAAGGAATCCCCTAGATGGAGAGATGTATGCGCAGGACAATATGAAGATATTGCTCTGTAGTATGCGCAGGACAATATGAAGATATTGCTCTGTAAATTTGGCTATCAGGAAGGTATTGATACAGTACAGTATCATATGAAGGAGGTCATCAGTAGATAAGGAAGGGAAATGTTCCAACCATTGGGCCAGACCTGTCCTTAAAGAGAAGTATTCCTTATGGGGCCTACACTTAGGTTGATTTCAGGACCTTTCATTTGATCTTACTAGATCGCTTAGAAAATGCCCCTACGCTCCGTGTGTAGGGGCATAGCGATCCGTGTCCCTGCACATTGCTATCACCTGGAGATTAATATCCAGCATGGCAAATAAATCTATTCCATCGCCGGTCAGGGACAGTATTCTCACCGGAGTACACTAGCCCTGACAGATAGCTCAGCACACACAGCCCTGTGCAGTGCTGTGTGCTGAGTGATCTTTCTGAGCGATCTCCCCATGTGTAGACCACTATAGATGTTTTGAGCAATTTATAATAGGAAGAGATTGTATAAAGGAGCTACTGATAGTGAAACTACTTATACTCTGTATAAGGGAGCTACTGATAGTGAAGTGTGTAAAGAGTTGTCACACTGAGCCTGAAAAAAAAGAAGAAAGGCACCAATGATAGGATATTTGGCAGTGGCTTCCTTTTGATACCTGGATTGATGAGTACAGGAATCAGTAAGGGTTTTTTTTTTCTTTTCTTCTAACATCAGTTCTAACCTTTTCAAATATGCAAATGTTTCTATATCTGTATTCTATTTACATTTGGTCTAGAGAGCTTAGTGTAGGTGGGTAGGCTCTATCACTAACCTCTATTTATACAGTGCCAACTTATTACGCCTCGCATTACAGAGAATTCTCATTCACATCCGTCCCTGTTACTGTGCAGTTTACAGACTTTGTGGCAGATGTACAATTCTAAAGATCAACAGACAAGGTACCAGATGCACTAAGCTTCAAAAGTGATAAAATGGAGAGTGCTAAACAACCAACCAATCAATCAGGTTCTACCTGCCATGTCACAGGTTGGGTTTTACAAATGTCAGGAAGGAGCTGATTGGCTGGTTTTTTATCACTCTCAGTTTTGAAGCTTAGTGCATCTGGCCCAAGGTGTTGTACACTGCAACCAGTTACATCAGTTTTATTAGTTATACTAGATAAAAGATTGGTTGCTGTGGGCAATAACTTTACTTTCCCTCTTTAAAAGGTTTGATAACTCTCCAACTAGATTCACTATTACACAAGCAGTCCAGGGGCTGGTGTAAAGGTTTTGTGCTTTGTAAACTATGAAACATTAGGAATTATTTTGTGTGAGATAACGCACACCTCATCACAACCCCTATATAACATTTATTATGGCACAGTTTTTTGGGTGTTAATAATGTAGTGGCACCAAGACTGGTGTAAGGCTTCCCAATACCCTAGGCCAGGCATGTCCAAACTGTGGCCCTCTAGCTGTAAAACTGCACATCCCAGCATGCCTTGCCATAGTTTTAGCATTCCCTAATAGCAAATGTGTGGCAAGGCATGATGGAACTTGTAGTTTCGCAACAACTGGAGGGCCATAGTGTAGACATGCCTGCTCTAGGCAAAACTTCAAGAGTGTCCTCGCCCCCTTCTCAAACCCACACTGCCACCCACTTTCCAGCCCCTCAAGTGAAAATGTGGATGTGGCATCTTAGAAGTTCCACAGCCACTGCCTGTATTAAGTAAAGTACAACAAGGATGACTTCCTCATCTACACCTTTAACTTTGTGATAGGCAGACATTAAGCTGGCCCTAATTAATCTAAATAATGATGCACTTCCATCTAGTCTGTATCACTGGGATGATACAGCAAGGCCCGGGTGTAGCTGAAGCCATGTTATGTCATCTGGATGATGTAATAGATGATTATGCCTACAGTTATGTTCCTTATTCCCGCACAAGGCTGGAGAATGTACTTGTGAGAACATACAATTATAGCACAGATAACACAGTGTTCTGCCAGACAAAAGTGATAATGCCTGCAGTGCTAAGTAGCTGTTTTTGTGTTCCATTATTTTTGCATGTATTAAATTACAGGTGCTGCACGTCGTCACACCCACGCATGTTGTTCTATCACAAAGCACTAGCAGGCGTGGAATCAGACGTCATCTTATATTCTCTGGTTTATAGAGTTCCACCCTAAATGAGGCCCAGGATGAATCCTCAGTAAGATGCCTTCATCTGTACTCGGGTAGTTTTAAAGTTACTTTAAGTTTCCTTATTAGGCTATAGGAAAATATGTGGATCAATCTGAGGTCCAGTTACTGAATAATATCCTCATCTGCTACCAAATTCTGTTCTTGATACTGCTTTTTAATGATTTCTTAAGCTTACAATTTTATATGTAGTAGATTTGTTTTATAGCGGTTTGAGAGATTTAATTTAAATTTATGCTGTCTATAGGCATTCGAAAGTTACTTTGAACTATAAGTATGCACGCCATCTAGCCAGCATGTAGTCCAATGGTTGTCCATAACCAACCCCTCTGCTCCAGCTAGGGTTACCACCTCATCCCTTTAATCCTGGAGACATATTAATCACACAGGTTCTGTGGCTGGCTCACTTCAAGACTCAATTTCAACAGTTTTTTTTTTTTTTTTAAACAGCCATCAGACTTCATTCCAACTGTGTTTTTTTAATCAGCCACAGAACCTGTGTAATTAATATGTCTCCAGGATTAAAGGGATGAGGTGGCAACCCTAGCTCCAGCTGTCTAGTAAAAAGGTGGTGCTCTCAAATGCCCTTTTGGATTTCAATGAAAGCAGGAACGCCTAGGTCTCCTGCTGTGACCGAACTTTCATATGGTGCCTTAACCCTTGTAGATGTGACTAAGCTTGGATAAAAGTCATGTTCTGAGGGAAAGAGACCTGGGTTTCTAGGCAGTCCTGAAGCCGCTGGCAGCAATGTACTTTTGGAAAGAGAGAACATCAGGTTATCACTGGTTGGCATTGGGCAGCAAGCATGGAAACATATTGTTATCATTTTGAGGCTGATGCAGAGTTGGCCATAATTGTGCCCATAAATTGTAGGCTTAATTGGAAAAAAAGACAAAATTCTTACCAGGTGCAAAGTGGCAACAATGTCAAGATGCACCCTTGTCAGTGACAGTCTGGCTGCAGCAGAACATGCATTAGTTACACTTGCATCCCAGTTCTGGCCATGTTAAGCCCCTACTTTATATGGGAAAGACAATTGCGATATCATGCATCAGTATAACTGCAAAGACCTCTAGTACAACATAAACGACTCCCTGTCTTGTGTACGACAAAAACAAGTTTTGTTTAACAATCTTGAAAAATGATAGCATGTGATTACATTATTCGTATCATGGGAGCATAAACTCTCTCTCAGCTGATGCCCACCACACTTCATCCTCACCAGCTCAATATATGTATAAGAAATAATGACTGGGACAATTGGCGTGAAAAGGTCAGCTTTTTTATTTGAGGGGATTTAAGATTTTAACTTAAAATTGGGTATGATGGTGGAGGAAGATTGGCGTAGCCGCTAGCTAACGCAATACATTGATAACATAACAAAAACCAAACGGGCCAACTGCCCACAAATTTGCAAAGATGAAGCCACCTCACCCCATCCCCACCAAACAGATCGCAAATGGAAAGGCCATCTGCCCAACCCCTTACGGGGACAACATCTTGCAAGGGGAAAGGCCATCTGCCCAACCCATTACGAGGACAACAACTCGCAAGGGGAAAAGACATCTGCTCAACCACTTATGGGGACAACCACTTGCAAGGGAAAAGGCCATCTGCCCAACCCCTTATGGGGACAAAAACCTGCAGAAGGGCAAATGCCATCTGCCCAACCCATTTGGTGACAACATAACAAGCAGATGAGGTCAACTCCTCCCCCATCGTTATCATCTTGAGGCAAAGGACCCACCTGGTCTGGTGTTGCCAAACTCATATCCACCCCTAGATATCTCCAGGGCATGGGCTGCACCCCAGGGAAACAACACAACTACCCTTAAAACCACATGGCCTTTCTGAACCTGGCCATAAGCCAACAGCTGACACAAACAAATGACAAAGACTTAATACGAAAGAATTTATTCACTCTCACAACCAGCTAAACAACATAAAGCCCTCCTCCATATCCCAATACACTAACTCTATTGTTATCGTACCATAATGTACACTGCCTATGTTAGAGAAACCCACTTCCCACCTATCGAGGAGTAATATGCACTGCAACAAATGAGTGTAGCCAATTTTCTTTGAATGTATGGAGCAGAGGGGTAAATGTATGAAGCTTGGAGAAGTGGTATCTAACTATCTATCCCCATAAAAAAAAAAAAAACATTATGTGCATGGTGATAATGCACCAGCCAATCAGCTGCGTGCTAACTATCAATTTACATACTGTAGCTGATTGGCTGGTGCAATATCACCTTGCACATAGTGGGGCAGATGTATTATAGCGGCGCATAGCACGCCGCTATAATACTTCCTGCTTCACCTCATTAACGAGGCGGAGCAGGAAGGGACATCAAGATCTGTTGAAGCGGGGGAGCGCTAACTCCACCCTCTGGCGATGTCCGCTCCTGGAGACAGCGCATCAGTTTACACTGATGCACCGTCTCCTTTCCCCCGGCCGGCTGGACTGGGCATGTGCGGGATCTCGCTACTCATGCGAGATCTCCAGCACAGCCCAGAGCCAACCGCAGGGACAGCGCTGTCCCCACAGTTGAGATAGGGCTTTGCCAGCCTGCTGCTGGCTAAGCCAAAACCAGCAGCGATTCTGACTGTTCATACATTCGGCCTGCTATCATTAATATAACAGCACCTGTCATTTACCGCACACCGGGCTCCTTCTTACATGGGGGAGAAGCGGTATTAGTGCACATAACGGTTCTACTTGATAGATACCACTCTCCGCGCTTCATACATTTACCCCAAAGTCACACAAATGACATAAACCGGCATATTGCTCACTCTACATCAGCGCCTTCATGGATCCATTGGACATTACAAGTTTCTTGATGTGATGTATAATGTTTGTGTAGCCTTTTTTTTAACCGTGTTTGTATAAAATCTATCTTTCCTTACAGGGTGCACATCTGTCCATGTCAATAATGGTGTGTGGTAACTTAAAGCACGTTTGTAGCCCATTACATTGCTTTCACCCTCTCCTGTGCATTTTGCTCTGGATCATGAGACACATTAGGATAAGTGTTACACTGTCATAGTCCTGATCACTCACACTGGGATTTCTATAGCTATCAAATCAAACGTGCGTAGGAGCGCTGCTGCAACTTATGGAACCACGAAGAGGAATGTATTGCTCGATAATAAATCTGATCATTTACCAGAAGTGAATAATACTCTAGTCCCAATACCGGCTTACTGATCATATCCCATCCTAGGCCACAAACACATGTACATTTTCAAATCAGTCTCTACTTTGTCCTGGTTCTGATGGGTGAACAGAGGAGCGTTAAACGCCCACGTAGAGGCCATTGATCTCTGTGGAGACTCGGAAGTTAGTCAGACGTGTGCCTGCTGCATAAGTGGATGAATATCAGGAATGGAGGAAAGCAGATCATTTATTGTTCTCCGTTGTACCTATTCTATCCTCAAATGTATTATACCGCGTGTGCTCAGTACATCCCTTCATACAGATCACCACAGGGGTAGGTTTCGCCTCTGACTTCCTGATAACTGGAATGCAGGACATATGTTACCTGTAAATGACTCCTAGAACATTCATCACTGACATTTAATCCGGGTGTGGTATACTGGCATAACATCATGTCAACATGGTCTGAATGTCATCCGGGTTAAAAAGTTGACTGTTATGTCAACATTCATTGAACCTGACATAATTTCAATGTGCTCAACCTGTCATCGGAATGTCGACAATATTATGTGATATTCACCACAGCCCAAGCCTAATCTGTTCATAATGTAGACTTGCATAATATCAGCATTTTGAACATGTTAATATTATAAAGATAATAGTCATTATTCAGAATCATTTGTCAGCCAGGTACAAACTGGCATGACCGGCAATCTTGCTGCTTTCAGGGTCAATTTTCCTTGATCCTGATTGCCGGTATACATGACTACGCAATTGAATACACAGTGGAATGATATATTGTTCCGTCCTTTATTAGCATACAAAAAGTTTCTTGCCAAATCGCATGTGAGTGTGCAAATCACCTGTACACACTAGGTGATGTAGGCTATTTGCCTTCATGAATGAGTTTATATATAATATGTAAATGAACTGACAGTCGTACCAATCAGGTGTTTCCAAAACAGAACCAGAAAGCAAAATGCATTGGTGCATGTGCTCTGAATTGGCTGCCAGGAATAATCGCTGTTTCCATACTATTTCCATGCTGTGATGTCTGCTTTTGTGCTGATTGGTGCTTTATGTGCTGTTTACTTCTGTATCTATTCTGAGCAGATAGGGTGGCTTGGCACTGCCAGTGTGGGCCTGATTCATAAGTGGTTGGAGGTACTATTGTTGCTGCTGCTGCTTACTTGCATACATTAGTGGTTGGGGATCACCTGAGACTCCATTGACCAATGGGGCTTCCAATCATGGTCCTCAAAGTAACCCCACAGATCAGGTTTATGGGATATCATGCTTAAGCACAGGTGACTTAATTATTACCTCGCTCAACTTGGTTATACCATCTGTGCTTAAGCATGACTGTACCTTTAAACCTGGAATTTTGGGGTGCCTTAAAGATCACGGATGAAATCCACTGGAATAATCGATGAGCATGACCTTTCATTGTTTTTTTTATATTTATTTATGTATATTTAGTCTTCATTCTCGCCCTCTGCATTGGTCACAACCTGTGAAGTTCCTGAAACCTGCCTGGGGTGTCACTCTCTGATCTGGTGCTTCTAGTATACTCTGGTTTTTATCTTAGTGCTGAGATACAGACTAAATTGTGATAGAGGCACCAGAGCAATCTTGTCTGTAGTTCAGCACTAAGATACAGACCAAAGTATACTAGAAGCACCAGATCAGAGTGACACTCCAATCAGGACATAGGAACTGCACGGGCTGTGACAGGTGCTGGGTATAACACCCAGCACTTGTCACAGCCCGTGCAGTTCCTGTGTCCTGATTGGAGTGTCACTCTCTGATCTGGTGCTTCTGAACACTACATATTTACTAAGTAAGACAGTGGAAATATTTTTTAGTTACTTGGAAATATCAGACTTACTGTAAAATATCAAGCGTCTGCCCCCTAAGCTGAAGGGAACGTCACCTATAAAATGATGATAAATGGATACGTGCAGACTAGATGGGCCAAAAAGTTCTTATCCGCCGTTGAATTCTATTATGTTTATCCGTACTGTATAAAAGTTATAGGCAGGTATGGAAACATGCCGCCATGTAAGAACAGGGGTTAAAGTGAGGGGGAACGGGCAGAGTGGAACTGAGTTCCACCACCTCTCATGGTGAAGTGGAACATTTTTACCTCCACATTGGCCTTACACAGTAATTCTCACAGAATAGCATTCTAGTTTGCAGGGGGATGCCAAAACACTATCCCTGGCTCTGTCTCTGCCTAATGGGGGTAGGGAAGGGGGGTAATTAGGTGGCATAGATAAATGAGTCCCCCCACCTCTGCATGACCACTTTAAGCCCGGAGTAAGAATGCTTTAAAAAATAGAGGTGTTAATAATAGTTTTTTTTATCAATGAACAAAATGTAAAGTAAATGAACAGAAAATAAATCTAATCAATATTTAGTGTGCCAATCTTTGAACTCAAAACAGCATCTTCTAAGTTTTGAAGGATCTAGGCAGGAAGGTTGTTCCAAACATCTTGAAGAACTAAGCACAGATCTGTGGATGTAGGCTTGCTCAAATCCTAAGGACAAGTTGGCCCAGATTTCCCCTGAGCTTTCCCTTAGTAAGCTCACGAATATTTGGCACTTGATGTGCCATTTTTTTTTTTTACATGTGATGAATCTGATGCGATCCATTGCATGAGCTGCAGTTGGGGGCAGCAGAATTGAAAAATCTTATTTAAAAAAAAAACTGGGCGGCCGTTGATTGGCTGAGAGAGCTCTCGGCCAATCAGCGGCCGCCGGTCTTTCGAATAGGATTTTTAAATTCTCACCACTGCACCGTATCAGATGTGATACATCGCTGGTGCTTAGCACCCGTGATGTGCCGCTGACGACTGCCCATCTGTCCTCCGATCCGATGTGCATGGGACCGCACAGCGGATCTGTTTGAATGTCATGCACTTGCGAATTGGGTAGATTTACCCCCATTTCTATACCGGAATGGGTGAAATCGTGCCCAAACCGCCTAGTGTATGGTTGCCTTTAGACAGACTTGATGATGTTGAGATCAGGGCTCACATCGTTAAGGTGACCTTTTTAACAATTCTTATTTCTAATATTGCATAAAATACAACTCAGACCGTTTTAAACCATATCTCCAATATTTCCAGTTTATTTTTTACTTTAGAATACAAAAAGTTCTCTATTGCTTTTTTTTTTTCAGATAGATTGGGAGATGTTGCTTGGTAAAGGGTTACGCTGCTTCTCTTGCTCCTCTTTTCCTCGTTTGCGTGTCTATCAGATTTGCTGACCTCTGCACATTATTTGTTTTAGCCAGTAACAATGTCTGTCTGATTCTCATTTCAGTGCGGAATAAACTGAGGGAGATAGTTGGAGCCTCTACAAACTGGAGGTATAGTCCATCAATGTAGTAAGACCTCTGCTGTGGCCAAACTATGTTACTGAGACCAAAAATATATTATAAATATATAAAAAATATATATTGTTACTTAGTCCAGATTATCGCATGCATTTTGGGCTATATCGCATCGCATGCGATTTGTGTGTGTTGCGATCCGAAGCTAGTTATAGTATGTGCAGCACATTGAACTGTGCGTTGGGATGCACCTTAACAATATGTTCTCGATTAGATTAGATCCCCTCCATATGTCGCTCTTGTGCCATCAGACCCCTTGCCCATGCCTAGCAGATGCCATTGAACCATTTCCTCATGCCTCCTAGATGTCATCGGAACCCTCTCCCCATGCCTCCCAGATGCCATTGAACCTTTTCCCCATGCCTCCCAGATGCCATCAGAACCCTCTCCCCCAATGTCCCTCAGATGCCCTCGGTAAAGTAGGATATTTATGATATGTTGTTATTAAAAACTTCTGCTTTTTGATAGAGATCATGTTCAAGCCATGGAGGATAGGAAGACGCTACAGACCCTGTTAGCCAGCAAGCAACAAGATCTCCCCCCACGCAGGATGAAGGACAGTTACATAGAGGTCATGTTGCCGCTTGGTACCGAGCCTGAGCTGCGGGAAAAATACCTGAATGTATACAATAATGTCCGGTAACCAATGATTACATGTTATTAGGTTGTTGTTAACCTGTTGGAAAATTGTCTCGATTCTCTTATGTAAATGTTGCTATGTTTTTTGTAGGTTTGGTAGAATCCTTGAAGATCTGGACAGCTTGGGAGGTACAATATTTAATCATACCTTTTAATACAACCACGTTCTCGTTGCAGAATTTAGTGGCCAGTCATTTCCAATATTGTCTGAAAGTTCTGCCCAGTCTATTCGCCAGACCATTATTTGTAGAGTAAATCAGGTCGAGTTCAGTGGTCTAAGTGAGCTGCTGTCATCTGCAGTAACCTTTCCAATTTGGATCTATTCCCATAGATGTCGCTGTCATAATGGCGTTCTGTGCAGAGTGAGCAATTTTTTTGCAACCTTGTTGAAATTGTGAATCCTTTGTACAGCCTGCTGCCTGGACAAGCGTATAGGGCCAGGCTGCCTGCAGATCCAATCCTCCATAACATAGTTGCATTAAAAGCTTGTACAAACACTTCAAGGTATTTTGTTTTTGGGCATGCTAATTTTCCTGCAGAACATCATATCCCGAGCTTGTACTGCAAAGGAAAGATAGCCGGACAAAGGGGGTTATTCGGACCTGGTGGCACGGCTGCAAATTGGAAGGCCAGGCGATTATCAGTAAGCTGCGCATGCGCATGGCCAATAGTACACATGCACGAAGCCATCCTGCGATAAAATCCTTCTACCTTTTTTTGATCGCTGGCTCTATGCAAGTTGATTGACTGGAAGCCGGCATTTGGGGGTGGTATCCGGCCGTTTTGTCAGAGTGTCAGGGAAAACGCAGGCGTTTGAGGGGAAGGCGTGTAAAGTCAACTCTGGCCCTGATCTGACTTCTTCTATCGCAGCCGGCTGCACATACTGGAAGAATCGTTCCATGGTGCACGGCTTGCCAATGGACTTGCAGAAAATCATCAATCTGGCTATTTCTCACAAGCCATGCTAAGCAATTTGCAAGCTTGCACCAGGGGAAGATTTCACTCTGGCGGGGTGGCGCATACCTTACCGCAGGGCTCTGCAATTTAGCAGAGCAGCGATCAGGTCTGAGAAACCCCCATCATAAAATCTCATGTACAGTCATCTTAATTGCAATTTCCAACTGAATGGTTTTTTACCCTTTCTATGCCAGTTCTCATCTGTTACACTCACACAAAGGCTGAATCTCGTCACACCTCCCCTCTGTCCATAGTCACTGCCTTGGTGGACAAGATTGGTGAGTTGTGTCTGTTCCGTTCCTTCTTTTTCTGTTTCTTAATGTGTGTATTGGACACTGAAGGGAGATGAGATTCTGATGGATGTTTTGGGGGGACAGAGGTTGGTGGCACACATTAATGGTGGGAAATAAGTATTCCCATATCCTGTATCAGGCATTCTGTGCTTTGGTTACCTACATTTCCCTGTAATCTAATGTTTCTTGACCAGTTATGTTCTATCCAGCAATGTGGATGATACATTCCCAAAGACAACAGGGGCTTTGCAAAGATGAATAGCGTTTGGCCGCACTGTCACATTGGGCCTTATTCTAGTTCACGCTTTCAGACAAAATCCTTCTTAGATGGGCAAAACCATGTGCACTGCAGGGGGGCAGATGTAAAATGTGCAGAGAGAGAGTTAGATTTGGGTGAGTTATTTTGTTTCTGTGCAGGGTAAATACTGGCTGCTTTATTTTTACACTGCAATATAGATCTCACTTTGAAGTATAACCCCACCCGAATCTAACTCTCTCTGCACAACTAACATCTGCCCCACCTGCAGTGCACATGGTTTTGTCCATCTAAGAAGGATTTTGTCAGAGTGAACTAGAATAAGGCCATATGTGAGCCACATAGGAGTGCCATGACGGCGTTGTCCTTATGACCACGCTGTAAAGTGAGCGGCACAGGGGTCTCTGCACAGTGAAGCCACCTAGGCCTTTCCCTCTTTAGTGAATAAGCATTTGTGTCTTCCAGATTTCCGGAAAAAGATCATTTATCCCGACTGTGACATAAAGCTGACAGGCCATGTGTCCTGGGTTGGGAAAACATCCATGGAAGTTAAAATGCACATGTTACAGGTATGTAACATGTAAATGATCATACTCGAGTTTAACTAACATGTCTGTCTTGCAGTTAGAAGATAATAGAATTTCATTGGTTGCTATGGGTAACATCCCATCTGCAATAGAACTCCCATCTTAGTGAATTGACCCCAACATGACAGAGGGTATATAAGTTGCACACCTCCCCATTGGAGGTACATGATCAGAGAGAACTTCCCATTACTAACCTAGTTTGTCCCCTGCTTTATAGAGCTCGCCACTTTATGGGCCAGATGTATTAAGCTTCAAAAAGTGATACAGTGGAGAGTGATAAACTACCAGCCAATCAGCTCATAACTACTATATTACAGGCTGGATTTGAAAAATGACAGTTGGGATCAGATTGGCTGGCTGTTTATCACTCTCCACTTTATCGCTTTTTGAAGCTTGATACATCTGGCCCATTACCTTTTGCTTGCTTTCATGCAAGCTCACCTTACAGAATGCAGTCGACAGTAATAAAGTCGACCGTCAATAGGTCTACCGGTATTGGTTGACAGACCTTAGGACGACATGGTCATATGGTCAACACAGGGAATAGCTCAACATGGAAACATGGAACATGGAAATTTCATCTTTTACTATCCAAGTGGACCTAGAGTTAGGCAGTACGGATGGTGTAATGGTTATAGCATTACTGCCTCACAGCACTGAGGTCATGGGTTTGATTCCCACCATGGCCCTTACTGTGCGGAGTTTGTATATTCTCCCCGTGCTTGAGTGCGTTTCCTCTGGGTACTCCGGTTTCCTCCCTGGAATGTCTGTGTGTGCATATACATGTGGTAGGGAAAATAGATTGTAAGCTCCACTGGGGCAGGGACTGATGCGATTGTTCAAATATTCTCTGTACAGCGCTGCAGAATATGTGTGCGCTATATAAGAAACTGTTAATAAATAAATAATAATGTGCCGAGTGTAGCAAGCGCACATATTACACTTATACGTTATCCATGACAACATAGACACCAAAAAAACTTGTAACACTCATGTTGACCTTTTTCATGTCGACATTTTGCTTGTGTTGAACGTTTGACCATGTCCACCTAAGGTATGTCAACCATTTCCATTGTCATCATATGACCTATTGACTGTTTTACCTTATTACTGTCATCTGTATGACTCCTACTCACGGCCAGGATATCGGGGGTTATTCTGGTTCACTCGGAAAGGTACAATCACTCTCTCTAGTGGATAAAACCATGTGCACTGCAGGTGGGGCTGATGCAACATGTGCAGAGAGCGTTAGATTTGGGTGTTTATTGTTTCTGTGCAGGGTAAATACTGGCTGCTTTATTTTTACACTGCAATATAGATATCAGTTTAAAGTACACCCCCCACCCAAATCTAACTCTCTGCACATGTTACATCAGCCCCACCTGCAGTGCATAAGGTTTTGTCCATTAGAGAGTGATTGTGCCTTTCTGAGTGAATCGGAGTAACCCCCATTGCACGGTGCCACTTGAGGTTTTCCTGTATGTGTCTTGTTTAGCCTGATGACAGATCCCTGCCCTTCTAGCTACTTCATGATGCCTATACGAATAACTCCTACATTGTCTATAGTAAGGTTATCGCTTTTACTTCTTCAATCTAAAGGTCTGTATAGGCTCCACGCACGTAGTTCAGAGAAGATACCAGCCAGTCAGCTGTTCACCATCATTTCTCCATACAGCCTGTAACATGGCAGTCTAGAACTGATTGGTAGGTACTAAGGGGTAGACTTATGAAGTGGTCAGGGGGCATATGCGCTATCCCCATGCGCTAAAGCAGGGGATAGCCCTTCCTCTGATCTATGACACCCGCCGAGGGTGTCTAGCATGCGGCGCTGTGGAGCAGGAGGCATAGTGCAGCTACGATATTTCGTACTGTCCTCCTGCCCAATTTATGAACGGTCAGCATCGCTGACCGTTCCGCCACCTGCAGCTATGGACTCCGACAGCTGCAGGCGGCGATGCCCTATGCCCACAGCAGGGACAGCGCTGTCCCTGCTGCTGGCTCTGAGCTGCGCTGGGGATCTCGCGTGAGTAGCAAGATCTCGCGCATGCGCAGTCAGCCAGCCAGGGGGAAGGAGACAGCGCATCAGTATTAACTGATGCACTGTCTCCAGGAGGGGACATCCCTGGAGGGGGGAGTTAGCGTTCCCCTGCTGCAGCAGACAAGATGTTAGTACAAGATGAGGCGAAGCAGGAACTGTTATAGCCGCGTAGTGCCGCTATAATAAATCTAGCCCTAAATCTCTCTCCAAGGCTTAGTAAATATACCCCTCATCCTTGTCGGGGAACAATTCCTCACACAAGGCTTGCCATTTATGATGTGTGATGACCAGCTGTTGTATCTGTTCTGTCTCCTATTCCTTTGTTATTATAGCTCCATGATGGTGTTTATAGCCCAGTGCTCGATGCAACATTCGTTATGGTGGCCAGAGATCCAGAGAATAAGAGGTGAATGCACTGGTTACTTATAATACACAAATCACACATACTTGTCAGCATTGTCTCCCTCTGGTATTAGTGTGAGAAGAGCATATCGCCAGTATATAGAGAAAATTATTACAGTTGCCAACCTGAAGCCCATAAAGTTCTATGATCATTTAGAATTGGAAAGAATCCATTGAACCCCATTATTCAGCCTACTTGGCATCTTGTACCCCTTTCACACCACCTTGGATCCAGGTTATTGCTGGTTTGCTGATGTGTCCACCGGGGTTGAGGTGTGGTGCACCAAAGCTTATAACCCTTGTCATTTGACCCAGGTTTATTAGAAGGGTTATACCCAGGTCGCCTCTGTATAATGGAAGACCTGGGTTTAATGTGAAAGCGTCGGACCCAGGATCAAGATCCAGGGTCTGACCCGGCTTAAGGATGTGAAAGGGGTTTACGGTGCTAACAATAAAGATCTTCTCTGTGTTTGTTTGCACCTGGACAGCCTGGAATCGCTCCAGCGTGGTGTGGAAGGATGAAAGCTTCCTGGTCTAGTCTAATTACCAAAAAATCTTTGTAGTAGACAAATCAGACAGTAGCTGGAGTTGATCTTTGCCCAGCCTGTAAAGCCCCGTTCACACAGTGAGATATTGGCTAATGGACAATTTTGACTAAGCGATTTTGGCTAGATTCACTGGAAATTTTCACTAAGCGATTTTGTCTAACTAATGATAGTCTATAGCTGTGTACACACACGGCGATACTACATTGTCAAAATCGCTTTAGACTGTGTCCCTGCTTCACCCCGCTTGTACACATCGGGCGATAGCAATGGTCGGCCCCGCAGCATCACTTTTGCCCAGCCGAATAGACAATGCAGGCAAGAATATTCTTGCTAGACACTGCAGTGTCTATCGGCTGTACACGTGGGCTGCTGCTGGCTTATACCGGCAGCGACTGGGGGTGTGGTATAGGGGTCCGACAGTCGGGATCCCGACAGTCATTATCTCAACATCGGGATACCGACTGGCCGGACCCAGACAGCATGGTGAGCGCAACTGAGCCCCTTGCGGGCTCGCTGCGCTCGCCACGCTGTGGGCACGGTGGCTCGCTATGCTAGGCGAGCCACCTATTCTATTTTCCCTCTATGAGGGTCGTGGACCCCCACGAGGGAAAATAGCGGGTGGCCATCGGGAACCCGGCTGTCGGTGTTTTGACAGTCAGGATCCCGACGTCGGGTGAATGCCTGTCGGGACCCCGTCCAGCACCCTCGACTGGGAGATTTTGACTAAGCAAAATCGCTTAGTCAAAATCTCCCAGCAACAGCCCATGTGTACACCCCTTATGTTCCAGTCAAAATTGCCTTGCCTGCACAATCCATGTTAGGTGATACTGACTTAGCATCAGCATCTAAGCAGGAGAAACACTGGGAGATTTTGCCTAACCTTCTATCTGGTCAAAATTTCCTGCCAAAATCTCAGTGTCTACACCCTTTAAGTGTATGCTGCTATATAGATATAGCTATAAATACAGAGTAAATCTGTTATGGCACTTCTTGATATTGTTGTAAATGATATACTGTTTATTCTAGAACCCTGCAGTTGCTGTTTCCTGCCCTGGGTGTCACTCTGCTGTGATACTTTTAGCACAGTTTGGTCTGTTTTTCAGTACGGATATAGAGACCACATTGTGCTAGAAAAATCAACACAGAGGGGGAAATTTTATGAGTGATTCAGAAAGTGAGAGACTGGGTAAGAAATCTCCAGGTATTTTTAAAAGCGGCAATTATTTACACTACAAAACCAGTTTGATTTTGCAGTGTAAATGATTGCCGCTTTAAAAAACCAGGAGATTTCTTACCAAATTTCTCACTTTCTGAATCAGAGGAACTGTGCAGGTTTTGACAGGTGCAGGCTGCTAGAATGAACACTGCAATGTGACGATTAATACTCGTTTTACACCCAAATCCCGGATCCAACCCGGTATTTGGAACATGGATCCAGGCCAGGTCGGATCTGGGATTTGCACCGTTTACACTGTGGTGCCTACCCGCAGTGTAAACTGGGTCGGCGCTTGGAGATGACATCATCTCCAAGTGCCGGGACCGCCGATCGTTGCGCTGGGGGCAAGCCCAGCACCAAGGTAAGCTGCTGGGCTGCCCCCAGCCCCTGTGCACCAGCCCCCCGTCTGCGAGGTGAATGGATGCTGCACACAGGCATCCATTTACCTCCTCCCTGCCTGCGCTGTGGTCTGCAGAGTACAGCAGTGGAGGCTGTGTGTGCCCAATACGCTGCGGTCTGGAGGTTGGGCTTCCCCCATTGCTCTTAACGGGAGCCAGGTCAGATGTCCCGGCATACCCATTTACACTGCCCTCTACCCAGGTCCTGCCTGTGTTCTACCCTGGTCAGGACGTGGGTAGAAGTCCCATGTAAAGGGCCACGGGTTAACCCCTTTTACACTGCCGCTGACATGGGTCCACAAGGGAAAAACCCAGGTTTTTGCGGCGGTGTAATAGGAGTATTACAGTTTACTGTATGTAAGCTCTAATAAAGAAGCCACTGGGGTCCCTTTAAAGAAGTAGCAAAAATAATGTGTAAGCATTTGTTTAATACATATTTCACCTTTTGACCTTTAATGTATGTAATTACCACAATCTAGTTTGGCCAAGATTAACAAGTATTCATAGGATTGCCTACTTTTCTAGATGTTTGCTATGACTACCAGAGGTCATCTCTCATCTACCCTTTTCTATTACCTCCCTCAGGCCAGCATTTGTTAATCCATTAATTCCTGATGGAACAGAAGAGGAAGAACTGTTCAAGCAAGGAGAGTGTATGTGGTTTTCTGTTTGCTGGTTTAGTATCTGATTATGCTAATGTTCTCTACAGAAGTCACATGATTGTAGGCAGTTTTCCCGATATTAATGAGCTATGGTATTATTTTACATTTGTATATGTATGGATTTGTATATGTATATGTATAGATTTATGTATTGCTGGACGTTATGGAACACTTGAGGTGCCATATAAATAAACAATAATAATATGGAGATTGTGCAGAATGTCTCACAAGCTGACACAGATTCCTGGTACCTGTATTCCTAGACATAGAAGTTGTCTTCACTTTCGTGCTCTCTAGGAGCCGTTTAGAGTTTAATCCTTTTTCCTCTACCAGCTTTCTGGTGTTTGTATTCCCTCCCCCAACCCCCCCCCCCCTTCCATCCCCATTCTCATCGTTTTTCTACTCTACAATTATAACTAGGGATGGCCATCGATGGTGATTCTACAACCCGCCATCTATAGTTGTAAACTATCTGATGGATAACCATCGATAGTTTTAGCTGTCAAGGGTTATCCATAATCTTTGACTAAATGGCACACGGGCCAATCAGAGCTGGGGGGGGTCTTACGGGTGTTGGGGGCGGAGCTATGTTCAGTGTCCCGGCACCTTGGGGGGAAAAAAATCGGTTCTCCTTTGCCATCGATGTAGGGAATTCATCTGGTTCAAGTATTCAACATAAACCATTAATGATTTTGAATCATCGATGGTCGATGGCCATCCCTAGTTATAACTGTTTTGTATTTTCCCCAGTGAACAAACTGAGGAGAGTTGAATTCAGCACGGCATCCTTACTGAAAATGGCTCCAACAGCGGAGGAAAGGAAGATTGTTCACGACATGTTTCTCAACACATTAGATACAAGGTATGTGTGAGGTCATACATGACAGGCAAATAATGCCATAAATACCAAACCTGCTTATTTGACTTTAGAAAGACCAGGGCAAGAGAACCTCTGTTTATAAATGTTAATCTCATCCAGTTTAGGTTTGGAGCAGGTGGGGGCAGAAAAACCTCCATTTTAGAGTATTTAAAGAGATGAGTGTCCCCCGCAGCGTCCCCAGCCCCCCCCTGCTCCCTCTACCGCCTCGCCGCACAGACGCTGTCCCCCGCAGCGTCCCCAGCAGAGGGGGACACAGACGTGTCCCCCGCAGCGTCCCCAGCCCCCCCTGCTCCCTCTACCGCCTCGCCGCACAGACGCTGTCCCCCGCAGCGTCCCCAGCAGCGGGGGACACAGTCGTGTCCCCCGCAGCGTCCCCAGCCCCCCTGCTCCCACCAGCCCCCCCCCCCCCCCCCCCACCAGCCCCCCTTTCCCCCCCCCCTGCTCCCCGGGTTTTCTACATGTGATAAATCGAGACGATTTATCACATGTAAAAAATGGCACATCAAGTGCCAATCTAATCAAGCTCCCCCGGGGAGCAGCCGGGGAAGCTCAGGGGGAAGTCGGGGGCGACTTGTCCTAAGGACAAGTCGCCCTAGTGTATGGGGGCCTTTAGGCTGTCGCTCATTCTGAGACAGAATAGGATTATAGAGAGGTCAAAGTGACCATTGAGCATCTGATGTTCCAGTTTATGGAGGAAATGTTTTATATGGAGGAAGTATCTGGTTCCCCGTCAGCACTTATAATGGCTGTGATGTTCCTTGTCAATTTGCCCCTAAAAGATTGTGTGAAGTGCACTTATATGGAACAAAGGGCCTGATTCATGTTTTGTAAGTGAAGCAAAAATAGCAAGCAAATGGACAAAACAATGTTGGGGCAAATGTAACGTGCAGAGATCTTATGGGGGCCTACACATGGGGCAATTTCAGGGCATTTTCTAAGCGATCTCACTAGATTGTTTAGAAGTGCTCCGCGTGTCGCTATCACCTGGAGATTAATATCCAGCATGTTGGATGAATCTACTTAATCTCCAATTAAGGGTCATTGTTCTCACCGGAGGACACTGGACCTGACAGATCGCTCAGCACACATCGCTGGCACTGTTTGCTGAGTGATCTTGCTGAGCGATCATAATTTATGAAATATGAAATCTGTGTTTTTTTTTCTATTCATTTATATCTAAATATTTATAGTTTACACAATAACCCACCACTTGATTTAGAACAAAATCAAGAGAAAAAACAAACAAGTAAAGTAAAATGATTTAATTGTGTATGCTGACTATTACATTTATAAAACATAGAAGTCATAAATAGGATCCAAAAATTGGTTACATTTAAACATGCGAATAAGCAGGTAAGGTTATGAGGCGCAGTCAAGAAAAGACTGGATATCGGCTCACTCATACCGCTTTCAGACAACACTCTCGACCTGGGATATTGCCGTGTCCTTGCGTCCCCAACCCAGGTCAAGGTGCAGTGTGAAAAGTCCACTGTCAAAATTCCCGTATTGAGCAACCTGGCATTTCAACCCTGGTCTCGACACATAGTTTTTCAAATACTTGCATGTCACCTTTACACCCAGTGGAGAGTGTGCTCATCCTCACGCCCACCCACCCTTCCCTAATAGAAGTCAGCATAAGATCAGCGGGGCGCAACGTCCTGTTCTTATGGTGGTGTCTTCGTAAGGGCAGGTCGCGGAACCCCACTGTAAAAGACTAGAAGGAACGTTATGTAATATTTTATATTTCCCAGATTTCTTTACAGATCTTTTCTTGTACTGTTTTCATACAGGACAGTGAGCTTCAGAAGCCTCGTTTTGCCTTTCAATTCAGTGTGGATGGAAGATGCCAAACTCAAAGGCTTGGAGATCTGTCACCCACAGGTATTACCCATTTGCTGCTCTGTTATCACTTACCACAGTGGCTTCTGACCTTTTTGGTACCGCGAGAAACCATTCAGACAGAGACCCGAGAGGGGGTAGAGGCTAGTACAGACTGCACAGCCATGTCTGTGGGCCCCTGTGGATGCATAGGAAGATTCAGGGGGGAGGGAGACCAAGGCATTAGCTCAACCTGTCAACCTCTCTCCTGTCACCCTCTGCCTCACCAAGGCATCGCCTTCTCCCTGTCCTATAGATAGTTTTCCCTTTGAGACTACGCCCATTTCCAGGGGCGTGCGCACAAAGAACGCAAAATACAAATCCCCTCTTCCCCTCTCCTAGTGCCCCCTTTTTATTTTTTTCTGATTCCGCCCCTGTGTAGCTGCGTAGCAGTGCCTGCCTGATGGACATAGCAGTGTTCACATATTACTGTGCAGAAAACTAGGATCACCTGCAGATATCTGTATGTTTGCAAACCGTAAATGACTACCATTAAATTCTGTCATTTACATTAAAAGAAAATCAATAGACCACTTCTGTCATATATTTAGCTTGTTTTATTATACTCCTGCAACATATGTGCTTACTTTGGCTGCCTGCCTCTGTGATATCCAGGAGGGTCCACGTGGCATGGTGCTGAACGTTGCATATGGTCCCCTCTGCTATACTGGGTTTGGATAGGTTAGCCACTCTCCTGGAGCTGGGAGAACACCCCCAAACTGGGGAGTCTCCCAGAAGTTCTGGCAGAGTATGCAGGCATGTACTGTAGCGTTGGAACAAATTTACACCCAGAGATTGCTTTGCTTTATACTCCATATACATTGAACAGTTTTCTGTGTGTGTGTGTGTGTGTGTGTTTTCACTGTTCCTCTTCTTGTCTTAAGCAAAGGAATATCTTCAACAGAATCTTTGGAGGCTTTCTAATGAGGAAAGCTTATGAATTGGGATGGGCTACTGCATGTTCCTATGGGTGAGTTATCCGTGTTCACATGGGCAGATTATTTCCAGTAGATGTATGTACTATGATAGAGACACTGGGAATGTCCTGTATGCGTAGACCAGGTTCCTGTCTTTTGCTTCCTACACGTCAGGGAACTTCTTAGTACATTGGAGAAAAAAAATGCTTTCCAAAAGCAAGGCTCAAGTCCAGACGGTTTATGGACTCTGGAATGATTGGGTAGAGATGGCGGGTATTCATTCTTGAGGACTAGTTTGGGGATTTGCTATTCAAAGGCAGACAACAGCACCTGCAAGAACTACATAATAGGGCATGTTAATTTGTCTCATTACCTGGGGACGAAGCAGAAGGCATATGCAGATCCACACACAAAGTAGCACCATTACATGTACACAAGTAAAGTACCACAGTTTACACCAGATGTCTGTTACCTTTTCCTTTGTCCGTACGTTAAAAAGTTTTTCAAATCTTATGTTAATACTTATTTCACAGAAAGCGGTATGGTCTACCAACATTTTAAGTGCTATTAAACTATTGATTTCCAGTTACAACGGAATACAAAGAAATACAATTCCACCAGAGCTTTAAAAGGTGGCCATATAAAATCACACAGGAATAATTGAAAAAATACTATCCTTTTAATCAGGATCAAAAGTCCCATAAGATAAATCCAGTCCAGTCCTATGTCAAGGATCTGAAAATAATAATAAACTCCCCTTTTTTAAAGTGGGAGACCAAGAGACAAGCAATAGTGCAGATTAAATATAATTAATTTAATAAACTGCACTCACAAAAGAAGACCTTTAAAACAGCATAAAGCCCAGGCAAAGTGGCTCACACGTCCCAGCGTCCAGGGATGGAAATGGTCACTGCAGTTCCGGAACAAGCAGGTATCCTCCTGGTTAGTTAGGGTGACAGCGGGTGGGCAGCATAGCAAATGTAGCTATCTTCTCTATGTGCTGTTTGCAGTTGCTATCCTGTTTCATTTCCGATTCCAGTGACTGCAGTGTCCCTCCTATGAAATCGGGTAAAATACAGTCACTTAAACTTCCTCTACATATGTATAATACAATGATCTTTGTCTTCCAGGGGTTCTAGACCATATGTCGTAGCTGTGGATGACATCATGTTTCAGAGACCAGTGGAGCTTGGATCCTTACTGTTCCTGTCCTCTCAGGTAGGGGCTTCTCTCGGTATGATCTAGGTATTACAGTCCTAGATGGCAGCCTGATGCATTTTCATCTGCAAAATATGTATCGACAAATAAATGTATTTCATTAACCGATCTCGGGTTAATTCTGTAATGTAGTCTGCGCTAAGAATTAGGGAGCAGACTGATGTTAGATGGAACAAGCGGTCGTCTATGTGAAGTTTGTGTTTTTATATCTGTTGTCTATACTGCTGTGAACTGATCTTGCATTTATTTAGATGTTATACAAACTAAGTCACATTGTTGTAACCAATCAAAACTGTTGACACTGTAACGGTTGAATGTAGTTTGCTGTGTATCAATTGTTTTGAGCGTTTGTATTGTTTGAGAAAGGTGAAATGTAAAATGCATATGGTTTAAAAAAATAAATAAACTGTGACCATTAAATATTTCAGTTCCATAAACTCCGATATTACATGACCAGTCCTGCTGCAAGTGCAGTCAGCTTCTTCAGTAATTAGAGACGGGCAGTACTGCTAGTGTAACGGTTAGCATTACTGGCTCGCAGTACTGAGGTCATGTGTTCGGTTTCCATGACCTTAGTGCCTTAACTGTGTGGAGTTTGTATAGTCTCCCTCAGTGGTGTAACTATAAATTTTGCTCCCCCCTGCCAAAAAAGCTTTGGTGCCCCCCCCCCCCCCCCTCTTACACTATAAAGAAACAAATAATAGGGTAACACATTAATTCACACTCAAACCAAAACATTTGGCCTCTTTATAGATATAACTATTAAAAACACAGATACCTGATAAAGGGTTTAATTCTCAGATGCAGTTCAAACTTTGCAAAACTGCAACTGCTGCGCTAGTCTGCGGGTGGGGGCTCACGAAAGGGCAAGGCCGCTCCACTTGTTGGGTCCCATCTCACGCTGTGCCCACTAAATTTGTCTGCACATCGCTAATATATTATATATATATATATATATATATATATATATATATATATATATATATATATGCCTGGAACAAGGGAGATCATCCCCAATATACAGATAACAGTAGGAGCCGGCACCCAGAGACTGACACGCTGAACTTCGTTTATTCCATCAAAAATCTACGTTTCGGGGACCGTGTCCCCTTCATCAGGATAACAGTGTAATGAAAATGTGCACGTATAAGTACATCCACTTACTAAGATGGATGTACTTATACGTGCACATTTTCATTACACTGTTATCCTGATGAAGGGGACACGGTCCCCGAAACGTAGATTTTTGATGGAATAAACATCACCGTTTTCACCTTATGAAGTTCAGCGTGTCAGTCTCTGGGTGCCGGCTCCTACTGTTATCTGTGTATATATATATTCAGTATATACACATGAGTGTCTATATACAGGTGTGTGTGTGTGTGTGTGTGTGTGTATATATATATATATATATATATATATATAGCATGCTGGAGAGCAAATTGACCGATTTCCCCAGGCTGTTGTCCAAGCCCCCTTGTGTCCACCTCGTAGCCCCATCTCTCCCCATAGCCAGAAAGATTACCTGTTTTTTAAACTGGACCCCGGTTCTGTGGATGTTCCTTGACAGCAGCTTGCTCCCCTGCACAGTGGCGCGCAGCCTGACATCCAGGAAGTGTTTGCTGCTGCATTTCTGCTCTTTGCTCTGACGACCAGCGTGCCACTGCTCCACTGTCTGTTCCCATTTGCTGACTGAATGCTGAGCTCCCTGATCGGAGCTCAGCGTTAGCGTGATCCCCCCCCCCCCTCATGGAGCCCCACTAATGGTCGACCCTCATGGAGCCCTGCTAAGCCCCATTAGCCCTGCCCCCTCTCAGAGCTCTCCTATGCGGCTGGTCACAGCAGTGACTGAGCCACTGCCTGACACTGACAGCTGGGGAGGCAGGAAGAAGATACATCCCGGCTGTCAGGTGATCCTTCCCGGCCACACGCAGACATAGTGGGGTAGATTTATTAATAGTCCTGTATCGTTCCTTAAGGGCGCAGGTTCGCTTCACCACTTTATCGTGGTGAAGAGAACCTGCCTTTCGCCCGTATTTATTATTGTCTGGCCGCACGTTATGGAAGTGCGTTATCCCCTCCTGCCGGGGATACGCTCCGTCCCATAACGAATGACGCGCAGGCGTCCGGCGGCGTCTTCTGCGCATGCGCCGGATATCTTGGTCTCGCGTTGGTATCCGGCGCATGCGCGGTTTACAAAGGCAGACGGGGGGGAAGTCAGTGGTGCGCGCGCGTCACCTACATACACAAAAACAATAAACTCTAAAATAAACAATAATATAGATATGTATGTGCACCGTAATATACATTAAACAAATTCCCCACAAAAAAAATAATACAACACGAAAATTAGATTAAACACAAACACATAAATATGACCATAACCCTTTAACCCCGGCAACACACCTTGCAATGACAGGAGACAGTGAAGAGTAGTGCTGCCGAGGAAACTGACACGGCTGCTGCCGGACTGACCAAAACATTATGACCAATAAAGCTTGTTTGGATTGAAAAAAAAAAAGTTAAAAACGAAGTGAACAACGCCAGATCTGACTGGCGTAGCAGACAGCAGCGCTTAGCCGCCGGGAGGAGGATAGCGGCGAATCGTAAATCAGGTTTGACCGCTAAGCGCCGTACTTGTATTAGTACTTGCGCTATGTCCCCGCCCTCCCATCGCCGCCGTTAGGACACCGGCAACGCAGGTTTCATAGATTAGGCGATGCACTATCCCCTGCTTCAGCGCATGGGGATAGCGCATTTACACATCAACGCCACTTCGTAAATCTACCCCAGTGTTACTAGACATAAATCTAATGGAAAGGGGGGCACATGGCAGCCTGCCACTGCTTGCCAGAGTCCCTGCAGCTGCGTGATACATTTAGCTTCTGCATCTCCGCGGCTGCCCGGCCATTTCAAATGCGGCACCAATTCGTTAACCAATCAGAGCTCACGAGCCATGGCCCCATTTGAAATGGCTGGCCTGGGCAGCCTTCAGAGACGGGGAAGCTAAATGTAGCTCTAGCAGGCAGCTGCAGGGGATCTGGGAGGCAATAGACTCTGTGTGCTATGGGAGCACAGCCCAGCCGCCGAGCCCGACGCACACCGCTGACCTGGGGCTCCTTGCTGCAGCAGCAGCTTTGACTCTTTAATTACACCCAGGGCCCTGCAGGCGCTAGCTCCCCCAAGCTGCCGTGGGGGCTGCCACAGCATAGATACGCCACTGGTCTCCCTGTGCTTGTGTGGGTTTAATTCCACAGTCCAAAAATATACTGGTAGGTTAATCAGCTCCCCCCAAAAATGAAATTGAACCTTTTTATGGGTGTATTTACATAGGTGGACAAGTGATTCTGATCTGCCATCCAATTCTATGACCTATTAATAAATGCAATAGTGTATTTTGAAGAAGGCATCTAAATGTACAGATATTAAGGTTGAGTTGGTTAGATAATAAATATCTACTATGATTGAAGCGAAGGGAAATTGCACTTCCCATTATAAAGCTGGTACCTATAGACATCTGCATGTCATCCAGTGCTGTCATAACCAGCTTCTGTCTTGCTCCCTGTTTTGTGTAGATGTGTTACACAGAGAATAATTACATGCAGATCAGAGTGCACAGCGAAGTGTCAGATCCAATCACCAGAGAGCATCACACAACCAACATTTTCCACTTTACATACATGTCGGATAAAGAAGTGCCGCAACTTGTTCCAAAGACATACGGAGGTGAGTACACGAGTGTACACAGTCATTTTGGAATCAATAGAGATATAAATAGACAACCTAAATACTTCAACCCCCCCGCCCCATCAACACCATTTAAAAAAAAAATCATTTATACCCCTTTCAGACCATCAAAGCAACCCGGGTTATTGCCGTGTCAGCCTGGGCTGATCTGTGGTGTGAAAGCACCATTGACCAATTTGCCGGGTTGAGCAACCCGGCATTTCAACCATGGTCACAACACAGCTCTGACCCGGGTTGCTGTGCATTGTGAATGGGTACCCTAGAGACAGCGCCCGCTCCAAGTGCTGCCTCAGGGCCGCCCCATCTGATGTCAACGACCCAGCTTATTGCCGCCAGGTTGCTCCTATGTCCACATCCCAAGTGCAATCCGGCATTTGCAGTGTGATAGGGGTATATATCTGTTACGTTAATATAAAGCACAATGGGGTAATTCAGACCTGATCCCACAGCCGCGAATGCTCAGCAATCAGGTAAACACTGCCCTGTTGTAGTGAAATACCACCATGCAAATTAATTTGTACGCCGTGCTAAGACATCACCGATGAGCAAATATGTTCAAAACCCTCTGTTAGTGGCTCACCATCGAATGATATTTCTACTGGGCAAAACTCCTTGCAGGCTCAATCAGCTGCTGCGATGAATAAAGGCATATCCGGCCTGTTGCTGACCTCACTCACCCGCCCTTGGGTGCTTGGGCACTCCTATGAATTGGCCGGTTACCACCTCCAGACGCCTACTTCCTGGCAATCGTCTTGGGAACAGCCTGTGAATTTAAAAAATAGCAGGAGGGCAGTCTATCGATAATCATCCAGTGTGCGAATAAGCGGCCATGTGATCAGGTCTGAATCGGGCCCAATATGCTGGCTTTCTGTAAGTAAATATTAATCGATAGATTCAAACACACTAAACACTTAGGGCCCAATTCAGAGGTGCATGCCATTCACCTGCGGCTGGGATTACGTAGGATCAAATATATGTAAATGACCGCTTATGCTTTTAATTTGTGCGCCTCTGTGTGATGGACGGAGCAAGCTCTGTGACACCCACTTCTCCTATCTTAGCTTTGCTCAAGTGCACTGGTGGATCAGATCTCTCCATCATCAATACACCATCAGTCATAACATCCCCTAGTGCAGAGGCTCACTTGTAACTTCCTTAAGATATGGCCACACTAATAGTCCAGCTTTAAAGGCCCCCATACACTATGCGATTTTGGGACGATTTCATCCGATTTCGGCACTTTGTGCCGATAATCGGGTGAAATCGGCCCAAAATCGTAGGTGTGTGATATCTGATCCGATCCGATGCGCGGTCCCGTGCGCATCGGACCGGATCAGGGAGGTCGGACGGTCTGTACATACGATCACGTCCGACCTCCCTGTATGCATATGCCTGCCACCTGACAGGCATATGCATGCAGACACCGGGGGAGCAGTGGGGCGGGCAGCAGGTCCCTGAGCACCGGCGAGTGCTGCTGACTGACCTGGCCGGGCGGTGGTGGGGGCGGGCAGCGGCGGCGGCCAGCGGTGGTGGGGGCGGGAGGCGGGTGGGGTGAGCGCTGCTGACCTGGCCGGGCAGTGTACTTACACATAGCAGCAGCGGGGACGGGCAGCGCAGTGGCGGCTATTATATTTTTAAAATACTTGTCAAATGACCGGCCGCTCTCTGATTGGCTGAGAGCTCTCCGGCCAATCAGAGAGAGACCGGTCATTTGACAAGTATTTTAAAAATATAATAGCCGCCACTGCGCTGCCCGTCCCCGCTGCTGCTATGTGTAAGTACACTGCCCGGCCAGGTCAGCAGCGCTCACCGCACCCGCCCCCACCACCGCTGGCCGCCGCTGCCCGCCCCCACTACTCCTTACCGCCCTGCAGCTCCCCGGGGTTTTTTTTACATGGGATAAATCGCATGCGATTTATCCCATGTAAAAAATGGCACATCAAGTGCCAAATTGTATGTGAGCCTCCCGGGGAGCTGCCGGGCGGCTCGCAGGTAAATTGGTTCCGACTTGTCCCTAGGACAAGTCGGCCTAATGTATGGGGGCCTTAAAGGCTAGCCATACCTTACCTCAGTTATTTTAATTTATCCATTTGTGTTCAAACTTGGCTATCACTAAATCCAGGACCGGTAAGCTGGGTACACACCTAAAGATTTATGGTAATGTATGGGAGAATATGACAACCAAACATTTGCTCCCAAATACTGGAAAACAGACAATGGTCATTGCGACGCATTGCAGAAATTTGGGTACTTGTGTACTTTCACGGCTCCCATCGCATGCCATATGTAGTGGCATGCGATGCGATTTTACCGTGGTTTTATGCATTTTTGGTAAAAATCGCATCGCATGCGATAAGATGTCATTTTTCACTGAAATTATGGACATGAGTTGAAATCATGTAAAATGCACCCCAAATTTCATTTTTCACACTGTACCACCCCCACTATCAACGCCAACCCGAAGCGTGGCGAGCGGCGGCGGTACGCGTCCTACGACCTTTTCATACCCCCACTATCCACGTCGGCGTGGAGTTGAGAATAGAAAGTGTGGCGAGCCACCGAGCCCGAAGCGTGGCGAGCGCACACGGATACCTTCACAGGTATCCGTGTCCCCTCGCGGGCTTCACGGGTATGTGTCCCCTCGCGGGCTTCACGGGTATCCGTGTCCCCTCGCGGGCTTCACGGGTATCCGTGTCCCCTCGCGAGGCTCGCCACACTTTCTATTCTCAACTCCACGCCGACGTGGATAGTGGGGGTATGAAAAGGTCGTAGGACGCGTACCGCCGCCCCTCGCGGGCTCGCCACGCTTCGGGTTGGCGTTGATAGTGGGGGTGGTACAGTGTGAAAAATGTCATTTGGGGTGCATTTTACATGATTTCAACTCATGTCCATAATTTCTGTGAAAAATGACATCGCATCGCATCAGATCGCATGCGATCTCATGCGATTTTTCCCTGTACGATGCACATCGTGGGAGCCGTGATTGTACACAAGTACCGAAATTTGTTAAATCAAATGGATTTAACCAATCATTTTTGTCCATTTTTCCAGCTTTTAGAACCGAATGTTTGATTGCTCCCATACATTTCCAGATTTTTTTATCTCACCAGATAGATTGGACAGATAAATCTTTAGGTGTGTACCCAGCTTTTGTGTGCCTTTAGGACTGTGATTGAGTAGCCCTGCTCTACAGAACTTTTCCCTTATTTGCACCAATGGATCTAATTCAGAGTTGATTGCTCATCTGCAAAGTTGTAGGTGGCTGCGAGTAGATAGCCGCCACCCAGACAGAAAGAAAACCTGCCCCGTGTTAAACTGCGAGTGATCTGCGAATGGTTCGTTATTATCTTCTCCACCCGCGACTTATGAACATTCAAATGATTTTTCCAGTCTGTGCAAATGTGACAAAGTCATTCGATAATCCCTCGATCTGTCAATTTGCTCATCAGCGATCAGGTCTGAATTGTGTCCAATATTCAGAACAAAATGCATGCTGTCTTTGCGTATAATTTATTTTATTGATGTATACATGTTTTTGTTTTCCTTTTGATGCAGAATCGATGCTGTATTTAGATGGAAAACGCCATTTTAATGCCACGGTGCAAAGTAGAAATGGTCAGAGCTCCGGCTTGTAAACCGCCAGCACCATTCTACAGGTCTTACCAGGACGGCAGCACGGAGAAGAGTGACATGCGCACATCACAAGAGAGTGCAATATTGTATATTCATGCTTCATTCTGTAGTATTATTTTAAAGTCAGCATTTGTAATAATGAAACATTTTCTATAGCTGAATGTTTTCCTGTCATTCATGATTGCTGGGTTTTTTTTCAAATGACATTGGTTGTTTTATAAAAATGATAATCTGTTTTCTTATCAACTGTAGATGCAGACATCATTTTATTCTGCACATATCGTGCAATTGCTCAAACAATTCTTAAGGTACACATTTGGGCCCCTGTACATGGGTTAGTTGGGAGAATGTCAGGAAGACGTGATTAGACAAGGCATGACCCAATAAATATACTCGTGTTCACGCTAGGCTGCTACAGCGGGTGCCGGGTGACTTCCCAGCGGTTGTTTATAAGACGTCGGAATCACAGATATTTACCCTCGTGGGGTCCAGTAGCCCCATAGAAGGAGAATAGGTGGCAAGTGCTCGTCCCCCTGTCTGGCTCCTGACAGTCGGGATTCTGATGTCGGAGAAACGATCACTGTCAGAAACTCATACTATACCTGTTTAAGCAAGGCGTCACACACTACTTTTTTTTTTTTTTTTTAAGGGCGCAATGCATTGTGGGGGTTATTCTGGTTGATTCGCAGGGCTGCAAATTTTCAGCCTTGCAAATCCACCAAAACCCACCTGGCGAATGAACGCCCACCCGCCATCGGCGACCATTGAAAGATGTGGAAGGTACACGCATATAAAAGTGACTTTTAAGTCACTTACATATGCGTGCATGCCATGCTGGCACGGATATGGGCGGGCAGCTGACATCCGGTGATGTCAGCTGCCAGCCCCCCGCCCGCCTCATTACCATGAGAACGTCCATGGAACGCTGGGCATTCCCATATGGTAATGGAGCAGCCCGGCATCCCCCGCCCTTCTCTGCCCCCCCCCCCCCCCCTCTCATGCCGTCATGGGTGTGTGCACCTGGTGAACCGAAAGTTCCCCGTGGGTGCACGCACCCTACATCTGCACAAACGCGCCTGCGCATGTGCAGACGCGCAACATCGGTCCTCCATGTGAATGCACGGAGGACCGAAGGAACTTGAATAACCCCGTCTGCCCCTTTAGCAGCACCCTGCTAAAACAACCTGCCCTATACTGTTCTGTTGCAGCGTGAATAGATGGCATACACACATGCACAGCATCTACTCACATTAAAAGAAGAGCTTGTGGAGGGCGTGGCCTGGAGTGACTGAGGAAAACACGTGCTTGCTGGCTCTCCCGCCTAACCTGATTTAACCTCCTTTTGTGGCGGGGTTACCTCTAAAACCAGACTAGAACGGTTTGAGAACCTCTCCTGCATACCCGGTGGTGGTCCAGTGGAGTTCTCCTCGTGTCTGTCTCCGTTTGCTGCGCTGTACTCTTGGTGGTGGGCCCTTCGTCGTGGTGCTCCGGCCCGCAACATCAGCTACTGCCAGATGCTATGCTGCGCAAGTGTGCTCCCCTGCTTTCTGCCGGCAGAGTTACTGGACGGTTTTCGATGCTTGCCTGCACTGGCTGCTGGACCGGACTGAACATCCCCGCCGTCCGCTGACAATCAACTGACAGCCTTGGTGGCCGAGCGGAGCCCGTGGCCATCTTGGATTCTCCTGGCCAGCGTTTCTGTAAGGAGCGCGTGGCATATCTGGAGCAGGGAGTCACACAAGCTCATTCCTGCTACTTTGCGGTCTGTGTCCCTACTGCCGTGTATATAATCTATACATCAAGGTAGAATTTATCAGCACAGTGCTGAACATTGTTACACATTACTTTCATCCTATACACTTTGGACTTTTTATTTTATCTCTCTCATGACCATGGCTATCGCTCATCTCCTTGACTTTATACAAGCCTCAACTCAAAGAATCCTTTTTAAACTTGAGTTGCGACTGGAAAATGTAACCCCTCTGTGCCTGTGCAGATGGTGATGACGGGGTTACACCTGTTGTATCTGTATGTTATACTTCCCTAAATCCTGTGCACCCAAAGGGCACGCAGATGGAATCTCCTTCCGTTTTCTCTACTCCTGCACATGGGGAGGACAAAATGAAACTGTTCTCCTTAATTATTGTATTCCTGTGTCTCCTACAAATTCTGCTTGGTATGCGAGTACACCTGTCATCTTATGCACCCTTGATATGTTCCAAGCTGGTGATTGGTCCACTGTACCTATGATAATCTTGCAACTCATATAAAGCATGTATGCAATGGAAACGGGCTTCTTTTCGAGACTCTATCTGGATTGCTGGATCGCTGTCCCTCCACGTTAAAATACTGTGGGATGGCCGGAGTGCTCATAATGTTGTTAGCATTGTCTCTGCTGGATATTCTGAAACCTCTCATATTCACATACAATGATTCTGCTGATGAGTATTCTGGACTGTGGCCCTTATTCAGATCTGATTGCAGTACAAATTTGTTTGGAAAATGGGAAAAAACATGTGCACTGTAGGTGGGGCAGAGAGAGTTATATTTGGGTGGGGTGTGTTGAAACTGAAATCTAAATTGCAGTGTAAAAATAATGCAGCCAGTATTTACCCTGCACAGAAACAAAATAACTCACACAAATCTCTCTGCACGTTACATCTGGCGAGCGGACGCGTATTACTTTACATGTATTCCGCGTCCGCTCACCATGCTTCGGGCTCGGTGACTCATACCTCCCAACAGTCCCGATTTTATCGGGACAGTCCCGATTGTCAGGGCCTGTCCCGCTGTCCCACCCGCGGGCGGCAGTGTCCCGCGGTGTGGGGGGCCTGTTGGGAGTCCCCCCTGTCAGCTGCTAAGCAGCGGGGAATAAACGCTGTGCGCATGCGCACAGCGTCTATTCCCGCAGGCTGGGGGCATGGCTAGAGGCTCACAAAGCCTCTGGGTCATGCCCCTATAGCGGCAAAATGGGGCGTGGCCTCACGGGAGAGCCACGAGTGTAGGCCACGCCCCCAAATTAGGCCACACCCCCGAAAATTTCGCCGCGCAGCAGCAGCGTCCCGCCTGCTGAGCTTCCGAAGTTGGGAGGTATGGGTGACTCGCTACACTATATAAAATCAACTCCACTCCGACGTGGATAGTGAGGGTATGAAAAGGTCGTAGGACGCGTACCGCCGTCCCTCTCAGGCTCGCCACGCTTCGGGTTGGCATTGATAGTGGGGGTGCCGTTGGGGGTGCTTTTAACATACTAAGCACCCATCACGTTTAATTAACTTATAGGGGCTACTTTTAACATGGAAAAACCCATTAGGGTGCTTATACAATTTAAAATCGCATACCATTGTATATGCGATAGAATGGCATACAATGCGATGGTATACAATTTAAAATTGTATAACATCGCCTGCCATCGCGTAAAATCGCATCGCATGCCTTATGGTCTGCGATGCGATGGGCGCTGTGCTAGTACACAAGTACCGTGCTGCATAAAAAACACATGAAATCGGGTCACGTGCAGGGAAAATACAATCTATTCTGCTGCAAGGGTTAATCAAGCCTTTCTCTGGTCATGGGGTGAAAAAGCCTGAAGTTGAGCATTAAAGCTCGAAACATGTGTATGTGTTATATATAATTATACTGTACGTGCATATTTGTTGTCAGATCTGCTGCTGACGCTGCCTGTAGTATATAATCTGTCTCACAGGAACCTCTCTCTCACTCCCCCCCCTATTGCATCAGCTGAAGTCTGGCCTCAGAAAAGAAAGCGCATGTTCCACACACATTCCCTAGTAACAACCACTTCCGGTTCCAATTATTCCGCACACTCCGCTCGCAATACGCCGGCTGAGGCACGGGGTTGAATCAATTGAGCAGTGAGTGAGTGACTGCCTGACCCGCACATTCCCCCACGGCAGTGAAAGGGTGCGCGACTTGCCTGGCCACGCCCCAGCCGTAGTATCACCGGCTGTGGGCCAATCACGTGCTTAGCGTTGGCAGCGAGACAGGGCGAAGTCGAGGTGTGAGACGCAGCGTGTACCGGAAGTGGATGTGAGGTGCATCCTGGGACTGGCTGCCGTGTGTCGGAGACTTCCTCTTCACCAAAATGGCGGGCGACGAGTCAGGAGTCACTCTTGGACAGCCGCATCTCTCCAGGCAGGATTTGACTACTTTGGTGAGTGACCGTTACTGTAGGCGGCCTGGCTGGCAGACTGAGCTGCGGGAGAGCGGCTTGGGCGGTGAGAGAGATGTGAGAGGGGAGTGTAGGGCTCGCAGTAGGGACCTGTGGCGGTGCCTGGGCTCCCACTCTGCCTCGTGTGCTGGCCGGAGCGCAGGCCGCTCTGTATCCCCTGGTCCTGGCTGCGGTACAGGGCTGTCTTATGCCGGGATCTCTGTGCTGTTCCCCTCCCTGGCAGTCACTAAGACCCCCTGCAGTATATGTATACTAGTGTCACCTCTCTGCAGGGCGCTAGCTGTAGCTGCTGTACATCCCAGGGCTATGGTCTCTATGCTTATACATGAGGCCTTCAGCCCTATTGGAGGGGGGAAATGCTGCATACATATTGTGCTACGTCTTTGTGCCTGGAACCTACATTGACCTCGCCAGGTTAAACTTACTAAATAGCTTCTAAAAATATTATATTTCCCGTAGCATCCAATCAGATTCTATCATTTCTATATGGCATCCAAGAAAATGATAGAATTTGGTTACTATGAGCAATATTACCTCTTAATTTCTGAGCTGCTTCCGTAAACCTACTCCTAGTTTAGCAGTAGGCAGCTAACTGTCACCTATGACGTCTGTACAATGCACATAGCATAGATGCACATCCTCTTGTCTTTTCTGGAAGCCGCAGGATGCTTAAAGACCCTCATACACACTAGACCAGTGGTTCCCAACCTATTTTTCACTCTCGTATCCCTTGATTATGCTTTTCATTCGAGTATCCCCTCCTCGAGCAGTGTGCGATCAGGAATCGGGTGCCTCTGTATCTGGCAGCTGGCTGAGTACTGTCTCCAGGGTTCCCTTTAGGGTTAATGCAGCTGCTTCCTCCACCCATGTCAGCGCAGGGCAGATGAACGCTGATATCTGAGGGCAGCGCACATAGCTCCCAGTGGATTGCTGGACAGGAAAAAACAGACGCTGATGATGCTGCCAACAGAACCGGAAGTGACGCAACTTGGTTCGCCACCGTGGCAATGGGAGACTTCTTGCGCCATTAGCAATAGAATTTTCACATAGCCCCAACTGGTCTTCAGGGTACCGCCAGGGGTAGAGTACCCCAGGTTTTGAACCATTGCACTAGACGATAATGTGAAAAATCTCTCAGAAGGGCTATTCTGTGCAATATATTTACACTCTTGTCTGAGTGTGTACACAATATTGTTAACGATGGCTTGCTTGTGAGTGTGGTGAGATGGTGAATGCTTCTGGTCTGAGTATGCACTACTTGCCCAACTACAGTAATAGGCCCTAAGGACCCAGGAGGTAGCACAGGAACAATGAATCTCTTTTAATTGATCGCTTTGAGTAAGAGTCATTTAAGCACCGTAGCCAGTGGTAATGGCAGCTATGTGTTAACTACCACCAGCTCATATATACGATCAGCCTATAATGATACAAGCAGAAATCTGCTACCGCCATGGGCTGAAAAACGCACATTAGCTACAACATAGTTTCAACTAAACCTGCCCCATGATGCCTGTAGATAAATTGGATATATTTTAAGCTTGTGAGCAGGGCCCTCCTACCTCTGTCTGTTTGTTACTACCCAGTTTGTTTTATCACTTTGTCCAGAAAATGCTGCGCTATGTAAGTGGTCCTGTCACTTTGCACAGTCACTGTGTGTTGTGATCAAAACATGTCACAACGTTTAATATAGAAACCTATAAATTGATGGAAGATAAAGAACCATTTGTACCAATGTAGTTTGATCTTTTAAAGTTCGTTAATTAGGGTTATGCTGGGTACATACCTGAAAATGGACTTGTCTGGCAACAAAGATCTGGTTATGTATGGCAGTGCGTGAAGGTCCTCCAGAATCCCATTAGCAATGCATGGCATTGCTATTGCCCAGCCAGGGCATTTTTTTACTTAGCCGCTGCACACAGTGTATTTGGTTAATGCCACTGGGAATGGCAGCTGTTTATCTCTGACTGCTGACTACAGCTTGATTTTGACTTATATATTTGACTTGTATATATTTTGCTTAAGTTGTTTTCTCTTTGAAGTGTTATTGCCTTACATATTATCCTTGACACAGTATGTTGCCAGAGTAGGATGACTGGTACATGCTTTGTAAACACTGTTGTGACAGGCTTCATAGCACTCATGCAGCAGGGTCGCTCAATCCAATGTTTTGGTGCCATTGCAGGGAGAATTGGAGAATGTTACAGGGTTGGAGTTTGCCGGGGGTGCGGGATGCTGGCTGATCACAGATGTTGTGTTTTGTTTTTTTTTAAAGCGGCAACCAACCTGCTTTTTCCTTGTAAATGATAACCACTTTTAGAAAAAAATGTCAGAGATCGTCTGGCTTCCTGCACCACCAGCAAATTCTGACCCTGTTACAGATGCCCGAGGAGTAGATGACAGTATAAGTATCGGAAGCCAAAGCGGGATGCAGTTACAATCCCGGGATCCCGGCGTTCAGAATCCCGACCGCCGGAATGCTGACATATTCTCCCTCCGTGGGTGTCCACGACACCCCTGGAGGGAGAATAAATTAGTGTGCCGAGCGTAACGAGGCACCGGGCCCGCTGCGTGGCGATCCCGCAAGGGGGGGAGCCCGCAAGGGGGGGGGGCGATCCACGTCCCCCCCCCCTTGTCGGCATTTCGGCTGTCGGGATCCCGACCGCCGGGATTCAATACTGAATCCGCCAAAGCATATGACAGAAGAATGCCCTGCTCATGGGAAAAGGAGCAGACTGTCTGTCTGTCTGATGGGGTCCCAGAGCAAAATAGTTTGAGGGCCCCTGGAGTAGACAGTAAGCACGGGACACAGAGGGTTAGGATAAGAGATGGCTAGGTGTGATGAAGCTTGATTGAAGTTTTGCAGAGAATCGGATAGGGCAGGGCTTGACAATTTTACGTTTCCCCTACACGGTGCGATGTGGGGGATGTGACGGGGTGGGGAAGAGATGAGAGGGGGAAGGTGATGGGGGTGAGGTGACCATGCAAGAGGGTGTGATGTGCCAGGGGGCGAATAAGTAAGGTCATGGAGGGAGAGGTGACAGGGTGTTAGGTTAGTGGGGGTGAGGCAACAAGGGAGCAATAAGGAGGGTGAGGTGATGGGGGTTACTTGAGAGGGGGGAGGAAACAGGGGGCGGTAGAGAGGGTGAGGTTCTGGAGGCCCGGTGATAAGGGGCAAGAGGGAGTGAGATGATGGGCGTGAAGTGACAGGGGAAGAGTTAGTCAATATGGGGGGGGGGGGGGGCTCACCAACATCAGCGGGTATCCTGGTCGCTGCTCAGCACCTGCTTCCTGGCCGCTGCTGGTCTCTTTATCCCCTGCTCCCCGGTGCCAGACGCCGCTTGGCTGGGGAGGGAAAGGGGTAGTCGGGCAACGCTGGGCGCGGTGCGCTGCTGCTCTGTTAGGGTGGCCAATGCTGCCCGCGTTGCTGCTGCTGTCTGTTAGGAGAGGGAGGGTAGGGGAGGTCGGGCATTGCTGGCCGCGGTGTGCTGCTGCTGCTCTGTTAGGAGGGGGGTTGGGCTGCTGCCGCTGCTGGTTCTTCTACTGCTCAGCTCTATTAGGAGAGGGAGTCCGGCAATGCTGCCCGCACTGCTGCTCTGTTAGGAGGGAGGTCAATGCTGGCCCAAAACCAGATTCTGCGACCTCCCTGGTCTGGTCGCCAGGAAGCAGAATCTGGTCGCCCTGGCGACCAGGATTTGTCGAGCCCTGGGATGGGGATATAATTCCTGAGCTAGGGCGCAGCATGGGCAATATCTTGAATGAGTCTATAGTCGAAAGTAATAAGGTTGCATTGTGTATTATGTTTGCTTATTGGGCAGCAGTCACCATAAGGTGCAGGTTCTGTGTTAAATGCTGTGGGCCCAATGCAGTCAGTTGAATTGTGAATATTGCCCCCCACCCCACCCATCCCCGTTGTTTTCTCTGAAATACTTTTTTGACCACGTGTGTGGGTCTGAAAATAATACCTCTGTGATCCGCTAGACATGAATTGGTCCACAATATGTAGCTGCTGTATGGTTTAGCTGTCTGAGCTAAACTTTAAAAATATATATTTGGAATTACGGATGAAGAACTATACATTAAAATGGTTTGAGCAGCCAGGAGAGTATAAAAATGTAAGCTAAAGGTCTCTTCTGATTAAGTGTATATTGGCTTTAGATACACATCTGTCACATGGGGTAACCGAATGTTTATCACAGGGTATTTGTGTAGGAAGAGGAGCTGGTGTGCATGTGATTAATGGCACAAAGGATCGGATAAAAAAAAAAATGTATGTGTCTGTTTTGTTTATATATGCACTTGTCCTCATGTATGCAGCCCTTTGGGTTTAGTGTCTGCGCGCGCACTCATTTGTAATTTTATGGCCCTTTGGGTTTAGTGGGGTATGTGTATATGCACAGTGAGCTGTCCTCTGTGTTTAGTGGTGGGTGGGCACTTGTCCGCAGATGTGTACACTTCTTTGGGTTCAGTGGGGGGGGTGTGTGTGTGTGTGTGTGTGTGTGTGTGTGTGTGTGTGTGTGTGTGTGTGTGTGCGCGCGCATATATGCACTTGTCCTTGGAAGTGTGCTGCACTTGAGGTTTAGTTGACATATATATATACAAAATTGTATTCATTTTTTTTTTTTCTATTTACAGGATGTTTCCAAACTGACGCCCCTTTCCAGAGAAATTATCAGCAGACAAGCGACAATTAACATAGGTAATATTAGTAAGCACGGCACTAAATTTCTGTAGAAGGGAAGACTGAATACCATGTATCGAACTTTTCTGAAGGGATTCACCAAAGTACACAGAAATAAAATCCGGCCCTCGGCTCCGAGCCCACGCAATTCACCTAAGGATTTCTGCAGGTGTTCTGAAAAAGGGAATTGCCTATCCCTTTTAAATCAACAATAAAGAAGCAAAAAAACAATAAAACTGTGCCAAATAAAGTCCAGAATTCTAACTCAACATATAACTTTAATAAAACATGTATGAAATTCACTGTCCAGTGATGAAAACAATAAGTCACATTGCACACCTTAAAAAAAAAAAAATAGAGAATGTTTCTGTTAATTGCTACTTATTAGTAATGGGCCCTACACACAGAGCGATTTTCAGCCACTTTCTGAGCGATTTGACAGAATTTTAGTAAATCACTCAAAGTGGCTGACCATCGCTGTGTATGTAGCCCACACAGGGATATGTATGCTGCGATACATAACAGCCCTGCTGGTAAATTGAAAGCAATCGCTCAGAAGACCCTGCACATCTCTGCAGTGTGGTGGCCTTCCAAGCGATCGCTGAAGGGTCCGGGGGCTCCTGCGACACAGAAAGGGTACCTGGTCATTGCGGCGGTGACTGAATGAGGAGGAGGAGGTTGTGGTGCTTGGAGGAAGCAGCAGGCCTCCAGGCAGTGGTGGATGAGACCCAGAAGTCGCAGCGGGGAGCTCGGCGATCTCTGCCTTCTATGTTTCAGATTAGGGTGCCGGGACTTGATTTACTTAAAAATAACGTGAAAATTTTTCCAGACAAAAGATATTTTCCAAATAAAAGTCAATAAAAAAAACCATACAAACAGTCACAAAAAATATTTCCTTATATCCACAGTTTTATCCTGAGAAAGGAGGGCTACCAGACCTTCCTTTTGGGGGTAACTGAACTGCACTGCCGAATAATCGCATATGCTGATGTTATTCCCGTATAGACTACTTGTGCATTCAAAAAAATACTCTCAAAAAGCCTCCTTATTGGGCAAGGGGATAGGAAGGGTAATAAGATGATTACAGTCTCACCCGGCTTCTGGATTGGTCTTCTAATCGCGGGATCTTATGTCGGGGGATTGGATTATGAGTAACCGTGCTGCCACCATGGTTTTTCAACTCGCACAAATGGAGTATGATCTTCTGCAGCAGGGCTGTACTGCCACTTCAGCCCTCTGGATTTCTCCCTCCCCGACTCCTGCTTTTAAGATCCCGCGGCCATTATCAGTGCGGCGCAGTGGACTCCTGCCTTGTAGCGTCCACTATCCCCGCACCTCCATGAGACTGTCCCCCGGGCTCACAGTTATACAATCTTCGGAGAGTTGGATTTGGAGCACAATCCTAGACAAATGGACCGTCTCCCTCCGTCTCACCTGATTGTCTATGTGGAGAGGCTGTAAGGTCTCAGATATTCATAAAGTGACTTATACCACCATGTTTTACTGTCCCAGGCCAGTGAGGCTCACTGAAAGGAAATTACTATGGGGCATATTAAGCCATGTGATCAATTAGCACCCTCCTCATTTGAGAGGCGGTCCGCAGCCGTGTGAAGAGGTGGAACTTCACTCACCATTGAATTGATTTCCCTCCCTCGTGCGCATGATCGCCAGGGCTGAATCGGACCCTATGATCGGTGTCTAATCGGCTGAGAAACCGCAGGTGGGATTCAATGTCCCGTCTGCCGCGGGACGAGAAAGTGTCCAGGAATCGGCGAGCTGCGGCCGGGAGCTAGTCAATTCCTGCCCCAGTGGGGAGATGGCTGCGGGAGATTGAATACCCCCCTGAACCTTTTTTCTGACGAGAGATCTTCTCAGTCTTCCTTTGGTTGCCTGTGGTCCTTAATAGAAACACTAGAAGACCAGCTGCGGGTTTCTAGCCAGTTTGTGTATGTCTCTCCTATTTATAGAATATGATTTATCATATCCTTATCTGCTGCCTTGCCTTTGCGATGTCGCTAAATGTATGGGTTTTGTCTTTTACAGGTACCATCGGTCATGTAGCCCATGGTAAATCCACTGTAGTAAAAGCCATTTCTGGTGTACACACTGTCCGGTTTAAGAATGAACTGGAGAGGAATATTACCATCAAGCTTGGTTATGCCAATGCCAAGGTGGGTTCATTGTTCATATGGTATTCATGTTTGGTGCATAATATGCATAATATTCAAAAAATTGAATTGAATTCCAAATTAAATATTTCATTGATAAACTTCTACATGTATGGGCTTTTTTTTTTTTTCAGTACGGACAGCTCCCGGCTCCCCCTGCCCGGCTCTATGTTACTGCCGCCTCTGTGACAGCGACTCCCTCCCCCCCCCCCCCCCCCCAGCCGCCTCGCAGCGTCCCCCGACCGCCACCTCGATTTCCGCTGCCCCCCTGCTCATTCCACCTTGCAGCTCCCCGGGAGTTGCAAATGATACATCGCATGCAATGTATCATTTGCAAAACATGGCACATCAAGTGCCTAATCATGTGTCCCCCTCCCGGGGAGATGCAGGAGGACTAATGTATGGGGGCCTTAACTCTGAGTAGTGGATTTCTTCTTGCACCCCTCCTGATGTGAGATTGGTATAATTACTTTGTGGCTTGGATTTTGTTACTGAGCATTACTGCATTGCAGATCTACAAACTCGACGACCCTAGCTGTTCCCGGCCCGAATGCTATCGCTCCTGTGGCAGCAGCACTCCCGATGAGTTTCCTGCAGACATGCCAGAAGTCAAGGGCCATTTTAAATTGGTCAGGTAAAGAGCTGATGTTTGTTCTTTTATTTCCTGTGACTGCACTTATGTTGCCTAATTGTTATCCGGTATTAATGGGGCCTACACACGTAGCGATTTAGGGGCATTTTCTAAGCGATCTCACCGGAGAACACTGGTCCTGACAGATCGCTCAGCGCTGACACATCGCTGTGTGCTGAGCAATCTAGCATATCACTCTGTGTGTAGGTCCCTTGTGAGATTACTATATAAAGGAGAAGAGAGATCCAACCAAGGTGTACTGTTGATGAAAGGCGAAGGCAGATGGTACTCTAAACACCTTATTGTATCTTGGCTATAATTAGGGTTTGCTGAGGTTGTGCTGTTCTGTGTCTTACTGAGAGCTGGAATATATTCAGATTGCTGAAGTCAGATTGGCAGTAATTGGATGTAAAGTCTGAGTTAAATGATATATATCCACAGTATTGGCACAAAAAGTATATGCAGGGTTTGTGCTTCTGGTAGAGAAGGGAATTTTAGGGACCTTAGATGGAGACTTATGAGAAGGGTGACCATATTACACAGCTCTACACACTAGGGCCTAGGCCATCCTACCACAAAAAAAGCACAGTTCTATGAAAGGGTAGATAAAGGTAACCTGTATAAGTGAGCACACAACCGATGTGTAGTGGAATTCCATTTGTAACTGATGTGCAAGTGCTGGTTACATTAATGCAGAAGGCTTTTCTTTCATGAACAATGAAGCAACATTGGCATTTTATGCAGCTTGCGGTGTTGTGGTACAGTCGTAATGAGGAAATAATGTACAGGAGCCTTTTAATTTATTGCGCAAGACACAAGTGGAGTGTTGGCGTTACGCAGGCAGCGAGGGGATGTGCGCTTACCCATCCCTCCTCACATGCGGACGCACAAGGGAAAAATCATTTAATGGTCGCTCAATGGTTTTTCAAAGACAAATAATGATTTTATTTTCCGACGGAGATAGCAGGATTTGTAGTGGGCGCTGACGTCATGTGTCATCAGCTGCCCGCCTCACGCAGGCAATGAAATGTTCCCAAGGGACTGATTGAGTCTGAATTAGGCCCTAAGTCTCCACTGCCCATTCTGATTCCACCTGTCTTCTGTTGGTGGAGAGAGATGAGCAGGGAAATCGCTTTGTGGGGTGTGTGGATTCCTGTCCCCGTGAGCAGTGTTAGGCGGTCCCTGATGCCGATGTATTGCAGGGACCGGATAAGCTGCTGGGGTGGGGGTACATACACAGAAAGAAGATACGGTGATTAGTGTGTTTGCCAGGGAAAGTCAGTCTGGAGTATTCATGTCCCACTACAGCGGGGAGCGGCATCTACAGTCAGAATGCGTTTCACCACGTGAGCTTGTGCACCTGACAGCCTGTATGTTCTGCCTAAGACATAGGGCAGACTTAGGGCTCCTGTGGATGCTGTCGCGCTTCCCCTTTATAGTATACATTGGAAATTATCAGGGGAAAGTCAGCCTTCAGAGAAAATTGAGCCGTCTGAAACCTCATTATGAGCCCATGGTCATTTGCCAATTCAGTAATAGCTAAATCAGTGATTGCAAATGGTCAGATACTTAATTTTTCTGTTCCTCTCCTCTTTTGTGACAGGCACGTGTCCTTTGTGGATTGCCCAGGCCACGATATTTTGATGGCAACTATGCTGAACGGTGCAGCTGTTATGGATGCCGCCTTGTTGTTAATAGGTGAGTTTGTGACTTCTGGTCAATGGGACATTGTTTGTGACAATGGGTCAAGGGGAAGTTTGGACCAATCCAAATTGGAGCAACATCGCTCACTGAACTGAGCATACCTATTGGGGGAAGGAATATAAATAAAAGCTCATTAAGAAAATCAAAACAAATGCGTATAATACTGCAGAGCAAGCAGATAATAGGGTTCCAGAGCACCTGCAGATCTCATCTTTCCTTCCTCGCCTTTTTTATTATTTTAATAGTCAATAGGTCGACATGAAAAAAGGTAGACAAATTAGGGCTACATGAGTTTTTGGTGTCAATCTCAACATGGACACCCAATTAGTATAAACCAGCGGTTCTCAAACTGTGGGTCCTGACCCCAAAGGTGGTCCCAACCTTCTCAGCATGGGGTCGTGACTACATGTTGCTGACCATCAGGCTGATGAGTTTTCTAATCTGTCAGTGATTCAAGGAGTCTGAAAGATCTTTTGAATTGTCTGTTATTTTAGACTCCTCCCATCATTTTGTGCCTCCACAATGCTGCCATGTATGTGCTGTCTGCTGACTATACGTGTGATGTGATGACCTTCTGCAGTAACTTGCTGGGGTCCTGTCATTATTTTTATTGTCTTTGAGGTCCCAGAGCAAAATAGTTTGGGGCCGCTGGTATAACCTATACCCTCACATGGCTCCCTTCGCTCACCATACTTCGTTCTATTATATGCTCTCTCTATGCTGACATGGATGGTGCAGTCAGAAGAAGCCGATTTAAAAAATAAAAATAAAATCATAAAAACTTATCTTGACATGTGTCGACCTTTTGGGGTAGACCTATTGACACTCTATCTAGACTCTGTAGATCTATCAACCGGAACCATCTAGCTTCTCCACTTTCCCTGTGTTGGGTAATGTAAAACACTGATGAAGCGCAACTAACACTTCATGTGGAACATACATTTGTTAGGGACCATGTAATTGCAGGGATGTGTCGGTAATTGCATTCTGCAACGCCACTCACCTCATGCATGGGTGTGGTATAGGGGTCCGACAGTTGGGATCCCGACAGTCATTATCCCAATGTTGGGATCCCAACTGGCCAGACCCAGACAGCATGGTGAGCGCAACTAAGCCCCTTGCGGGCTCGCCACGCTATGCGAGCCACTTATTCTATTCTCCCTCTATGGGGGTGGTGGAACCCCACGAGGGAAAATAGCGGGTGGCCGTCAGGAACCCGGCTGTCTGTGTTTTGACAGTCGGGACCCCGTCCGGCACCCATGCATATTGGCTATTTACTAACACCATATGCATGCAGAGCAGGTCTGTCGGGTAAGAGCTGTCATTTGCAATAGGATGCAAATGTGCCGAGTGATGCGTACACCGCAGCGGATGCTTGGAGGGATCAGAGTGTTAAGCGCACAGGTCTCTATAGGGCATTGCCATGTAAAGATTCAACTTTTAAATACGGACTATGGCCAAACCTCTGAAACTGCATTGTCTGAGGTCTGGCTGCCTTCCGTCTGTTCTCTACTATTGTGTAATTGTATTGTTTTCATCCTGTTTTCCAGCTGGCAATGAATCCTGTCCGCAGCCCCAGACATCTGAGCATTTGGCTGCTATAGAAATCATGAAACTAAAACACATCCTTATTTTACAAAATAAGATTGATTTGGTTAAAGAAAGTCAGGCTAAGGAGCAATACGAGCAGATCCTCGCATTTGTACAAGGTAAGATTTCTATTCGGTTTCCTTTAAGAACAATGTATTCTGTGGGGAGACCTTTTATGCTGGTTACAAACCAAAACACTCCAGCTGCTGTTGAACTACACATCCCAGCATGCCCTGTATCAGGTTTAGCATGGCCGAATAGTAAAACTGTAGCAGGGCATGCTGGGATATGTAGTTCAACAACAGATGGAGAGTCAAGGTTAGCTATCACTGAACTAGGACAACAGATCTGTTGATCTGTGACTATTATAAGTAGATTAGCACTTACCAGTCAGCCGGCTGTGACGTGCCTGACACCGCTCCTAGGGGTGGTGGTAACCAGACGTTTCCTGTGAGTGTCAGGGAAAACGCAGGCGTGCCCAGGTGTTTGAAGGGAAGTTCCTTGACACCCGCGCCGGCCCCAAACAGCCTGCTTCTATCGCAGCCACCGTGTAAGGCCTGGTACACACCAGAACGATCCTGATTGTTAGTAGATTGTTAGCAGATTGTGTGATGGTCGCACGATCTGTTGGAGCACACAATCTGCTAACGATCTGCATCCAATCTGATCCCAATCCGATCTGAGTCTTTATCCAGTTGAATGGATCTTTTACAGATCCTCACTGCAGCAGGTAGGATCTGTAAAATGACCAAACGACAGCGGGGACGCGCATCGGATTGGAATCGGATCGGAATTGGACCTAAACATGCCCAATCTACATACAATCTGCATCCAATCGGTCGGAATTGGATCCAGATTGATGGAATTGAGCCCTAATCGTTCTGGTGTGTACCCCCCCTAAGTCCTGTGCTACGCACAGACTGCACACACTGCTACATGTTTTCTAGGGCTGATTTATTGTAGTAACTAGATATAAGTTGGGTATGTTTTGAATTTTATCACGTTTGTAAGAGTTTCTGTGTGTTGCTTTAATAGGTACCGTTGCTGAGGGGGCTCCGATCATTCCGATCTCTGCTCAGCTTAAATACAACATTGAGGTTGTCTGTGAGTATATTGTAAAGAAAATCCCAGTGCCTCTACGAGACTTTGCTTCGGAGCCAAGGCTTATTGGTAAGTGCGGCGCCATCCTCCTGTCTAGATAAATGTAACTTTCTTTAAAAACTGTCATTTTTATAATTAAACTAGGTTATACTGTTAGTTTATCAATTGTTGTTGTGCGCCTGATATCCTGTATAAAGCTCTATTCTATTGTATTGGCTCTTTTTGGAGTGCGGGGTTATTCTATTGCGCTGGTCACTCTGCAGTGCCAGGTTTAGTTGCATAAACTTAAATTATAGGTGCGACTGTAAAGTGCTATTTGAATGAGCAGAGATACCAGAGCCGGCAGCTGTTTTGCTCCCACCGGACCAAGAATTAAATTGCTCCGTCTGGCGCCTGGCAGTAACAGCCACCTGGATAAACAATTGAATTCCTCCTGTTTATCTGCCAATAGAAATTCAAATGCTGTGAGGTTTGGAAAGTGAGTGTTTAGTACACTGCATGTTTACAGGGAAGCCTCATTCCAAATATTGGAAAAAGAGTCATACTATACAGAATGGTTAGAGTTTATCTCTGTAACCACATCGGTGGGACATGGGAGGATGTAGCATCAGCTAAGTATTTGGTAAACTGGTTACTTATGTCTCCGTAACTGGCAGAAAACGTCACTTTTTATGTTCTTACAGTTATCCGATCGTTTGATGTCAACAAACCAGGATGTGAAGTTGATGATCTAAAAGGGGGCGTAGCTGGTGGCAGTATTCTAAAAGGTGTATTAAAGGTATGGACCCAAGACCGAAACCCTTGTGCGTTCTGCATGTGTGGAGGTGAATGGTAGGGTATCTGTGACCCACAGGAATTACACTATTGTGTTCACATTGGGGGTTATTCTAGTTCACTCTTTCTGACAAAATCCTTCTTAGATGGACAAAACCATGTGCACTGCAGGGGGGCAGATGTAACATGTGCAGAGAGAATTAGATTTGGATAAGTTATTTTCTTTCTGTGCAGGATAAATACTGACTGCATTATTTTTACATCACAATATAGATCTCACTTTGAAGTAAAACCCCACCCAAATCTAATTCTCTCTGCACAAGTTACATCTGCCCCACCTGCAGTGCACATGGTTTTGTCTATCGAAGTAGGATTTTGTCAGTGAACTAGAATAACCCCCCTTGTCTGAGCATTTGTTTATCAGACTTGGCACAGTGGGCCTGATTCAGACTTGTTAACAAAACTGCATTATGTGCACTGCAGATGGGGCAGATGTAATATGTGCAGAGAGTTAGATTTGGGTGAGTTATTTTGTTTCTGTACAGGGTAAATGCTGGCTGCATTATTACACTGCAATTTAGATTAGTTTGAATACACCTCACACAAATCTAACTCTCCGCACAAATCTTACATCTGACCCACCTGCAGTGCAGCACGGTTTTGTCCATCTGCGAAATTTGCAGCCTGTCTGAATTGGGCCCAATGCCCGATTCAGGCCAGTCAGAAAGGTCAGAGGCTTTCTGTTTTCTCATCACACCACACTGAGTAGGCAGATGTACTGTGCATTATGGACCTACCATGACCAACTTGTACAGTTTCCAAAACATTGTTTTAATAGAATGACAAGGGCGTATCTGCATAGTTTGCTAGGTTGGCTAGATATTAAGTGGTCCCCTTTTTATGTTACGAGGGCATTGTTTGCAATCTATATCAAGATGTAACTTTCAAAAATACTATGCCCTAGTATGATAAACCTTCTCCCATCCATTCGGTTGTCGGCTTTTACAATTGATTAAGTTGTCCTAAGAGGGCTTTCATGTTATGTTCTGCAGGTGGGGCAGGAAATAGAGGTGCGTCCTGGCATTGTTTCCAAGGACAGTGAAGGAAAACTCATGTGCAAGCCAATCTTCTCCAAAATAGTTTCCCTCTTTGCTGAGCACAATGACCTACAGTACGCTGCTCCGGGAGGTCTTATTGGTAAGCTACCGCATTAGCCCTTAGTATGTCCCATCAGCAGCATATATATTGATGTCTGTATAGTCCTTTTTTATTTTTTTTTTATTTATTGTTTTGTGTATGTCTAATCCTATTTTTTATTTATTTTTTTTCAACTGAAAATATGGTACTTGTTTTCGTGCCATGCGATGTGGTCTCACTAGTTAATTTATTCATTGCACCCTGACCGCCAATCGCATCACACGCAAAATCGCATGCGATTTAGGAAAACACCCCCAGTGTACATTTCAATGTGATGCAATGGGATTTAGCACACCCCCACTATCCACGTCACCCTGAAGCGTGGCGAGTGGACACGGTTATGCGTCCTCCTGACCTTTTCATACCCCCACTATCCACGGCGGCGTGGAGTTTTTTATAAAGTGTGTTGAGCCACCGAGCCCGAAACGTGGCGAGCCTAGCGGATAACTTTACATGTATTGCGCGTCCCATTGCTGCGCTCGCCACGTTTCAGGCTCGGTGGCTCGCTGCACTCTCCACACTTTATAATGTCATCTCCATGCCGACATGGATAGTGGGGGTATGAAAAGGTCATGTTACCGCGTCCCCTCGTGGGGCTAGCTGTGCTTGCCACGCTTTGGGGTGACGTTGATAGTGGGGGTGTGCATGGGTGCTTTTAAAATTCGGTACCATCACATCTCATTGCATGGGTGCTTATACAATGAAAAATCGCATCGCACCGCAAATGGCATGCGATCCGCGGGCAGGGGTGCACTAAAAATTAACTAAGGCAAATCGCATCGCATCACATTGCACAGCAAAATTGCATGCGATGCGAATTTCCTACAGTGCTGTACGTTTGTAAATTAGGCAAATACACAAGTACCGAAAATATTAACAGGAAATATTAATATTCTAGCCCGTATGTAATTCTGAAATGGAATTATTATTTTTTTATCTATGAAGGGGTTGGTACCAAGATTGACCCAACGCTGTGTCGTGCTGATCGTATGGTTGGGCAGGTTCTAGGTGCAGTTGGCGCTCTGCCGGAAATATTCACCGAGCTGGAGATCTCTTACTTCCTCCTACGCCGTCTTCTCGGAGTCCGCACAGAAGGAGACAAGAAGGCAGCAAAGGTGAGGGCAAAATGGAAATCTCATAATATGAGTATTTAACATCCATGTACTTTGTGTAAAGCTATGATTTTGATTTGTCTTTCAGGTGCAAAAATTGTCCAAGAATGAGGTTTTGATGGTCAACATTGGGTCCTTGTCCACCGGAGGTCGCGTCAGTGCCGTGAAAGCTGATTTAGGAAAAATTGTGCTCACAAACCCAGTGTGCACGGAAGTAGGCGAGAAAATAGCGCTCAGTCGGAGAGTTGAGAAGCATTGGCGGTAAGCGTTTTAGAGTTTTAGATATGTGCTCATGGCAACCAATCGGCTTTGGTGGTGGTATTTAACCCCTGACCCTATTTCTGACAGGGGAAATAGCGGCAGGCGCCTATTCAATGCGGTCATTTCCGACAGCATTGAAGAGGTCGCTCGACAGAACGGACCTGACTTTAAAACCACTGTAGTCTGTTTTGCCGGAAATGGTCGTGGATTGTCGAGTTCCCGGCCGGATCTCTACAATCCAGGGCCATTTTCGCCGACACGCCCCCTCCCCCCCTTTTGCTGCTCAACTGGAGGAACATTGAATTCCTTCTCCTAATAAACTGGCGAGTGGACCAAAAACGAGGCAGGGATTGATTATCTCCCTTGAGGTAGCATTTATCAGGTACATTCTATAAAGCATGGGTCTTCAAACTGTGGCCCTCCAGATGTTGTGGAACTACATGTCCCAGCATGCCCCGACAGTTTTGGCATGCTCTTATAGGAAAAAATGTGGCAATGCATATTGGAACATGTAGTTTCACAACATCTGGAGGGCCACAGTTTGAAGACCCATGCTATGAAGTATGATTCTAGGCAACTTGTCTAGATGTCCTCTTCAGTCTTTTCACTGCTTGATACGGATCCGATACGATTTGCCGGCGGTCGGGATCCCGGCGGTCGGAATCCCGACACTGGAATCCCGACCGCCGAAATCCCGACAAGGGGGGGACATGGATCGCCCCCCCTTGCGGGCTCGCTGCGCTCGCCACGCAGCGGGCCCGGTGCCTCGCTACGCTCGGCACGCTATTTTATTCTCCCTCTATGGGTGTCGTGGACACCCACTGAGGGAGAAAGTTTCGGGATTTCGGCGGTCGGGATTCCAGTGTCGGGATTCCGACCGCCGGGATCCCGACCGCCGGCAAATTAACCGCATCCCCTTGATACACACTCCCTAATATTTGTCCTGCAACGCCAGCCCTAGGAACTTCAGCTACCACGGTAAGAGCTGAGCTCCATTCGGGCAGCACACAGTGGGCAGCGGCGTGATGGCTCTTAGGCTGGCAGTGATTTGAGGGGCACCTGAAAGGACTTGTTATGCTTTTAAGATATTAAGACTTGTAGTTAACATTTAGTACTGTGAATAGAATGTTTTAAATGAACGGCCATTTACCACCAGTTCTGCCTCACGTCTGTCCAATCTGCTCTCCGGTTAGACTGTAGGTTCTTGATGGCCAACCTTGATACTCCAGCTGTTGTTGAACTACACATCCCAGCATGCTCTGCATCAGCTTTAGCATGGCCAAATAGCAAAACAAGCAGAGCATGCTGGGGTGTGTAGTTCAACAGCTGGAGTGTCAAGGTTCGCCATCAAGGCTGTAGGTATAGGATTCATGTATATGCTCTTTAACCAATACAATACACCTACTATGTCTCAATGCCTAGTTGTGTTATAACTGCATTTTACATTGGCCAAGAACTGCTTTATTAATCCAGCCAACATAACAAAAACTACAGTGTGCTACTGCATAAAACCCTTTAACATTTGTGACCGTATAGTTAAACCCCTCCCTCCCCCCAACCCTGCCTTACCCCTCCACTTGCCATCACCGGGTCTGTGGTCCCAGCGCTCCTCCTGGATCCTGCTGCTAATGAAAAATGACCCTCACAAAAGGGCTGCCTCTAACAGCAGACCATTTTAGGGGATGCTAGAGGAGTCATTTTGAGACATCCTCAAAACGGTCTGCTGTAAGGGGGCGGACATTTTGTGATGGCCATTTTTCATTAGCCAGTGGAGCACTGAGATGGCAGACAAGTAGATCTGTGAGTGCCTGCCACAGACACGGTGGCAAGCAGGGGTAAGGCAGGTCCGCACACTTAGCAATGTATGTGTGTGTATATAATGTACAGATGTGTGTAAAATGATGCTTCTTTCGTTGCAGTTTGATTGGCTGGGGTCAGATAAGAAGAGGCGTGACCATAAAGCCGACTGTAGATGATGACTAAACAGCAGAAACATGCACCACCAATGCTGCTAAAATGTTTTAACAGTAATTCAAAAATACCGATCATATACTTACGGAGAGAACGCTATCTACCAGGATAACAACTTTGTACACCAGAAGTTCATTTGTAGCCCCCAATTTCTAATTTATAATTGAGCAGTTTTGCAGCGCAAAATGAACATTTGATGCTGTCCGGAGACCTTCTGCTCTGTAATCCACCAAATTCTATGCTTTTGTTATAAAGTATAATACCGTATTCTGCATTCTTTCTGAAGAGACCCCAGTCTTAAGGAATTGTCACCAATGAATGAGTCAACAGAATAAAATTTAAAAGACCAACTGTTTCTTTTTTTTGTTGTTGTTGAGGTAACTGGGCGCAGCGCAGGACAGCTGGGTTGCATGCAGAGTATAGAAGTAACTGGGTGCAGCTGGGTTGCATGCAGAGTATAGCAGTAACTGGGCGCAGCGCAGGACAGCTGGGTTGCATGCAGAGTATAGCAGTAACTGGGTGCAGTGCTGGACAGCTAGGTTGCATGCAGAGTATAGCAGTAACTGGGTGCAGGGCTGGACACCTGGGTTGCATGCAGAGTATAGCAGTAACTGGGTGCAGCGCTGGACAGCTGGGTTGCATGCAGAGTATAGCAGTAACTGGGTGCAGGGCTGGACAGCTGGGTTGCATGCAGAGTATAGCAGTAACTGGGTGCAGCGCTGTACAGCTGGGTTGCATGCAGAGTATAGCAGTAACGGCGCAGCGCTGTACAGCTGGGTTGCATGCAGAGTATAGAAGTAACGGCGCAGCGCTGTACAGCTGGGTTGCATGCAGAGTATAGCAGTAACTGGGCGCAGGGCTGGACAGCTGGGTTGCATGCAGAGTATAGCAGTAACTGGGTGCAGCGCTGGACAGCTGGGTTGCATGCAGAGTATAGCAGTAACTGGGTGCAGTGCTGGACAGCTGGGTTGCATGCAGAGTATAGCAGTAACTGGGTGCAGGGCTGGACACCTGGGTTGCATGCAGAGTATAGCAGTAACTGGGTGCAGGGCTGGACACCTGGGTTGCATGCAGAGTATAGCAGTAACTGGGTGCAGCGCTGGCTAGCTGGGTTGCATGCAGAGTATAGCAGTAACTGGGTGCAGGGCTGGACAGCTGGGTTGCATGCAGAGTATAGCAGTAACTGGGTGCAGCGCTGTACAGCTGGGTTGCATGCAGAGTATAGCAGTAACGGCGCAGCGCTGTACAGCTGGGTTGCATGCAGAGTATAGAAGTAATGGCGCAGCGCTGTACAGCTGGGTTGCATGCAGAGTATAGCAGTAACTGGGCGCAGGGCTGGACAGCTGGGTTGCATGCAGAGTATAGCAGTAACTGGGTGCAGCGCTGGACAGCTGGGTTGCATGCAGAGTATAGCAGTAACTGGGTGCAGGGCTGGACAGCTGTGTTGCATGCAGAGTATAGCAGTAACGGTGCAGCGCTGGACAGCTGGGTTGCATGCAGAGTATAGCAGTAACGGCGCAGCGCAGGACAGCTGGGTTGCGTGCAGAGTATAGAAGTAACTGGGTGCAGCTGGGTTGCATGCAGAGTATAGCAGTAACTGGGTGCAGGGCTGGACGGCTGGGTTGCATGCAGAGTATAGCAGTAACTGGGTGCAGCGCTGGACAGCTGGGTTGCATGCAGAGTATAGCAGTAACTGGGTGCAGGGCTGGACAGCTGGGTTGCATGCAGAGTATAGCACTAACTGGGTGCAGCGCTGGACAGCTGGGTTGCATGCAGAGTATAGCAGTAACTGGGCGCAGCGCTGTACAGCTGGGTTGCATGCAGAGTATAGAAGTAACTGGGCGCAGCGCTGGACAGCTGGGTTGCATGCAGAGTATAGCAGTAACTGGATGCTGCGCTGGACAGCTGGGTTGCATGCAGAGTATAGAAGTAACTGGGCACAGCGCTGTACAGCTGGGTTGCATGCAGAGTATAGCAGTAACTGGGCACAGCGCTGTACAGCTGGGTTGCATGCAGAGTATAGAAGTAACTGGGCACAGCACTGTACAGCCAGGATGCTTGCAGAGTAATGACGTAACGGGTGCAGTGTTGTACAGCTGGGATGCATGCAAAATAGAAGGAAGTTTGACACATAGCATTATATTTGTGTAAGTTACTATCCAGTCACTATTTTTTTCCTGCCTCTGTCTTCATGATAGTCCATTACCTTGATAAATATTTAAGCAGCTGCATAGAAGCAGCAAATTTTTACACTCCCAAGAAAGTATATATTTATAGCTGCAGAAGGCAGCAGTGAGTTGAGTAAAAGATATGTGATTGTGTTTTTTATTTTGTATTTATAGGCTTCTGTTTTCTAGGGTACCCTGGTGTTGTGCTTTCATATATGATCCATGGGACTGGTAGTTCCCTGAGCTGGGTTCTACTAACTTCAGATCGTAAATCCAGGACATTTGGGTTATGGTATAATTGAATCTAGATGATTGTCTAGCTGCACATCGTAAGGCATTGTGATTTGAGATGTTAACATCCCTTTGAGGTCACTGTTTATAGAACTCACAAGCATTACTGTTTTGTAGCTAAGTTTTTGTACACCTCTTGCAGCGTGGCGCCAGAGCCTGCCAATGGCATGATAAAATTGTAACAGGACATGGTTCTCAAAGTCGGTCTTCAGGACCCCACACAGTGCATGTTTTGCAGGTCATAAGTGAAATTATTTTCTCCACCTGTGTCAGTCGGTAATGAGTGCACCTGTCGACTGACCTGAAAACCGTAAACTGTGTGGGGTCCTGAGAACCGAGTTTGATAACCAGTGTGCTAGGATGTGTAGGGACATATACTGGCTAGAGCAGAGGTAGCCAATTCCAGTCCTCGAGAGGTACCAATGGCTGAAGTTTTCCCGGTCTCACAGATTCACAAGTAATTGGCTCCACCTGTCGATCTTTTAAGATGTGTCCCAGAGAAATGACTACACCTGTGCTCCAGATATGTCTGGGAAACCGTAACCTGTTGATGGCTCACTAGGACTGGGAGTTGGCTACCCCTGGGGTAGAGTATTTTATTTAAGTCAATTACTAGTGTGTGTTTTTGAACTGGATGTACACAGGGGAAATCATTCAAATGTGGAGAAACCATACAAACTCAACACATATAAAGGGTACTAGTCTGGAAACAAGCGCCTTTCCCTCAGTGTTTTTCCTGTGTGTGAAGTTCCAAAGCATGGTTTGCCTCTGCACAGATGATTCGGGGAAATGCGAGAATAAAAGTGCAAATATAACTTGGCAATTATTGCTTTTAAAAACTGTCCTCTATAACAGCTCTTACAGTGGGTAAGTGCCGATTTCTAAATGGTGGTTTTGAAACTGGTAAGTAATCCCGGCTCCTCCATAGTATCAAGTGGTTCCAAAGCTCTATCTGAACAATCTGCACATTGAAACAACCTGGCTTGGGGATCTATTCTGCCAGCTGCAGTTAGAACAAAAGGAATTATTCATAAGTGATGATTTCCCCTTCATTACTCTATGGCAGCCCTACAATGGGAAGTAGCCAGCAATCTAATAGGGAAAGCCACATTATCCTGCAGGAACAACAGTCATTTACCCGGCGTCAGGAACCCGACTGTCAAAACTAAGCTATTCTCCCTTGTGGGGGTTCATGATCCCCATAGAGCATGGGTCTTCAAACTGTGGCCCTCCAGATGTTGTGAAACTATAAATCCCAGCATGCATTGCCACGGTTTTAATACTCCCTTATAGCAATACTGTGGCAAGGCATGCTGGGATTTGTAGTTTCACAACATCTGGAGGGCCACAGTTTGAAGACCCATGCCATGTAGGGAGAATAGAATAGGTGGCGAGTGTAGCTCGTCACCGTGCCCGCAGCCTGGCGAGCCCGCAAGGGGCTTTGTTGTGCTCACCATGCTGTCTGAGTCCGGGCAGTCGGGATCCTGACTGTCGGTACCCTATACCACACCCAATGTATGTATGGTCTGAAAGCGCCTATCATGCATGTGTTACAGTGTATGCATAAACGTGCTGTAGTGATTAGGTGCAAGAAAGTTGGGTACTTGTGTATTATCTGGGCAACCGATATTTTCATTGTACAACCAAAAATCGCATTCCATGCGATTGGACCTGATTTTTAATTGTACAGGCATGCCTGATTCCTATGTTAAATGCCCCCCCCCCCCCCCCCCCCCCCCAGACCCCAGATTGTACACCCACCCTGATGGTTAATTACTATGTTAAATGGCCCCCCATTAACGCCACCCCACTATCAACGCCAACCCGAAGCGTGGCGAGTGCAGCGGTACGCATCCTCCGACCTTTTCATGTGGATAGTGGGGGTATGAAAGAGTCGGAGGATGCGTAACCGCCGCCCCTCGTGGGCTTGCACACTTCGGGTTGGCGTTGATAGTGGGCTGGTTGTGGGCCTTGTGGACACATTCACAACACCAATATCATTCATCTGACACAGTAATGATAACAGGAGTGAACGAATAACTTAATTTATAGAAGAAAATTATTAGATATGAACAATAAAGACAATGATTATATACAAAGATAATTATTACATAGAACAATAAATATAATTCAAAAATAACAATAAGAAAGATAACGATGAAATCTAACAATTATTATAATTAAAAATCATCAAGAGTCAATTTCATTTAGGTAGCAGAGTTAATGCATGTAACATGCATGGGAACGGGGTGTCACCTGCTAGGCATTTCCACCATACGAATTCCTGCATATAGCTGTCCAGGTTCTGCTGAGCTGTGCCACGCTGGCGCTTGTTACGCCATTTAGCGCATCCCACAGTCGCTCTATATATTGAGTGTGCGCTCCACATTGCGGGTCTATAAAGTTATATTTGTGGTTCACGCGCGCGTGAGCGTATCCAGCCTGCCTCTGTGCTGTACGCACGCCAGCAATCACTGAAGATGCTCGTGCCGGGCTCTATATTGTCACAGATTGCCGCCATAAGTGTGGAAGCATCATGAAGCATTCACCCGTTTCTCTACAGACTCCGCCGAACACCCACTGCTGTGGGAGTACTCGGCCCACATTAGCCTGTCGTCTGACAAAGAGTTTCATCAATTTCAACGATCATGCCATGGGCCCCCAATGCGGCGCTGTGGCAACGAATGGGCGGGATGTGTTAAATCACATCGCATGCCATACAATGCGATGTGATTTGTATTTTATTAGCACCTCCCGATCATTTCAAGGGAAAATCTGGTACCGTTGCATCGCTTCACATGTCTTAATTAGTGGCATGCGATGCCATATATCGGGCACCCAGATAATACACAAGGACCGAAAGTTTTTGGTAAATAATGGGAGGTGGAGGTAAAGATGGGCTGTTCAGTGGGTGTATTATGGGCGTGCCTGGGGCTTTGCAATGCAAGTGGCTGCTTTCACAGGAGGCCATGACCAGCTGCAGGCATATTAGGCTATGGCATGGCAGATGGAGAACCTGTACCTGCCATAGGGCTGCTGCAAGTTTCCATGGTACGTCTTATTGTGATACCTAAAGGTGGCCATATGCTGCTGCGATGTCTCGCAGCAGTGTACAGCCACCCGATACCCTGGGAGCTGCTCGGGATCTTCCTTGGCGGCACGGACGCATACGATCCACCACAATTTGTTGTGATGGATCGCATGCGTCCCTGTCGGGAGGGAGGTTCCAGCTCGGGTATTCAGACGGCTAGCAGGAACGACAACCAACTCATGTCAGATGCGCACAGGACCGTGTATCGCACCTGACGGGACATCAAACTGGGCCAATCTGACGGTCCGATTTGTCGCAATCGGCACAAATCAGCTCAGTGGACACACCTATTAATATTAGTATACATATTAGTCCTTGCACATTCGGCAGCTTGGATATAGACAAGGGGCGGCATCTGCATGCACTCCTGCATGGGCACCAACCATACTCATTCACTTATGCATGCAACTCAGAATCCTGCCCCGACGGAGTAAAATATCCAACTGTTAATTACAGATGGTTTGCAATGATGTCCTTCCTGCAGCTGTATCTTTGCCCCAGAAGTTGCCATCACCGGAGTAGTATTTGTCAGTTAATGGTCATTACTTGGAGCCTGCAACCTCCCCCACTATTAATTAGCTTGCTGAGCAATTTATTCAAACACCATACCATCCCCTCCCCCTGCACCAGCTGACCCAAACGTTCCTTTAAAATCGGAAATATTTGGAAGCCTGCTCAAGGCTTGCCTGCATCGCAAGCATGTCAGCTGAAGCATGAGTTTGACTGGATTTGGACTTACACACAAGATTTGGACTTACACCTGCACATTGCATCATTTTATTTCTATTTTTCACCAATTACCATCTCTCTCAGCCTCTAAGCTGATGAAAGCTATGTATTACTTTTTTGTTTACTGTTTCTTTACTGTTTCTTTACTGTTTCTTTACCATGATTTGTACCATGTACCTCCACAACCACTGTTTGCAAAGCCTGTATGCTGTACCTTCACTGGTTGCACACTCTGCCAGCAACAAGCTAGCAGGGTGTGCCAGCTATGGAAGAAAAGTACTACATAAATTAATATTATTACTGCTGCCTTTCAGCAGCATGATCAAGATGGCGCTGCAAATGGCTGCCTAGGAACTGTGCCACTCAACCATATGTACCCCTGTGTCTCCCCTGTCTCGCACACTGCATTGCAACCTAAAACTGTACTGTCTCTGCTTAACTGTTACCTACCTGGCTGTTGCAATGACCAGTGGTGCTGCTGTTGGCTGCCTAGGCACTATGCAGCTTGGTGGGTAGGTGTTCCCTGCATCTACAATCCCCAGGGCACATCGAGTTTATACCTGTATGTGTTATGTATAGCTGTATTGTCACGGTTTAACTGTTACCTAAACGGCTGTTGCACAGCAATCCAAATCAAATTCCTAGTATACGCAAGTATACCTGGCCAATACAGCTGATTCTTGTATGCATGTGTAATTACAGATGTCTTCCACTTTGCTCAGAAACATTGATGCCAACGTGTTCAATGTAAAAACGTTAACATTATGAGGGTAATTCCGTGGTTTATTGCCACTTATATAATTGTTGCTTTTTATTGCGCCTATCACACTCATTTTGGTCTGGTTTAGCCACGCATAGTGGGTAAACCCAGGGCTGTAAGTATGGCGGTACGGGGTGGTACGGCGTACCGGTAAAACATATTGTGCCGGTACCCCGTACCGCCATAACAAATGCCCTGGAAAGTGTCTAATGCGCGCATATCTAAGTGGTGGGGGGCGTGGCCTCCGCCGCCCTGCCACAGCTGAATCCTCACCGCAGTGGCGCCGATGAGAAGGGAAGCGCATCTCTCCTTCCCCTCCCTGTAATCACTGTGACTGGGCTCTCAGCCAAACATAGCTCACGGGCTGGCAGCCAATCGGGAGCCAGCCCGCGAGGTATGATTGGCTGGCGGCCCGGACACAGTGAAGAAGGAGAAGGGTGAGTAACTTGTGGCTTCTGGCACTGTGTGGGCATATGTGTGGCACTGTGGGGGCATATCTGGCATTGGGGGCATACTTCGCACTGTGGGGGCATATCTGGCATTGGGGGCATACTTCACACTGTGGGGGCATATGTGTGGCACTGTGGGGGCATATCTGGCATTGGGGGCATACTTCGCACTGTGGGGGCATAGGTGTGACACTGTAGGGGCATATCTGGCATTGGGGGCATACTTCGCACTGTGGGGGCATATGTGTGGCACTGTGGGCATATCTGGCATTGGGGGCATACTTCGCACTGTGGGGGGGCATATCTGGCACTGGGGGCATAAAGTTTTGTCATGTAGCCACTCCCCCTTGTGGCATATGACCACGCCCATTTTCAGCGTGCGCCTTAGGCGCACAGCACAGTACCACTAAGACATTTTTTCTACTTGCACCACTGGGTAAACCATCGGGTTACAAGTGCGAGCAGTAGTGCAGGCACTGGCAGCCGTCCTCTTCAATGGAGCAACAATTGAACAACTTGATTTTGCTCCATCTGATGGCTGCTGGCAATACAATTATTGCATTCCCTCCTAAGAATGTAAACATTGTGACTGTGCTATTGCTGTAAGTGCGCCAAATAACCTTCCGTCTCAGCTGTGCCGTGGTTGTTGTTTTTTTTAATACTTAAAAGTTGCATCACATTTTCACAGCTAAAATGACAAGTGACTTTGTTAGGGCACACTAACCACTGGGAAATGGTATGTGTACGATTAAGGCTTGGTACACCATATATGTCGATATATACAGCCGATACTAATATATCTGGCTGATTGGTAATGGTAAATACTTACCGAGTCAGGTACTCCATGAGAGGATCCGTCGGCATAGTGTATACCCAGCCTTAATCGCAAATCTGGGTAGAGTAAGCTTCTGACGTGAGCAGCTGCAACTATTTTCCCATTAAGTGTCATCTGCAAAAGACAAGGTATGGGAGGATACTGTACATCTGCAATCCATGTGTATGTGTATGGGAGATTGAAAGGAGCATGTTCTCTGAAATCCGGTCAGAATCACAAATAGCTTTTCTGTATTCCTAAGAACCTGTGTCCTAGATAAACATATATATTACTTTTTCGCCTTTGTTTCACTAGTTGTGGAATAATATGATGGTAAGACGATATTCTGGCTGACTTTAATAACTGATGCAATCTCATGCAGGAAATTGATTCTCAGAACCACTTTACCTTCAAATATGTTCAAAATGTCTCTCTGGCGTATAGTACTTGTAACTGCCATTCACAGAACTTATGGCAACTAGAAATGTTGCTTATATCATCATCCACTTTAGAGAAACATCAGACTGGTTCAAACGTAGCTTCTGTAGGTGCTTTAAGATCCAAGTAAAAGTTCTATAGGGCCATAAACGATCTGACATGGATATTATTTCACTTTTGAAAAAGATTCCGTGCTTATACCTTAAGGCCCGTGCACATGCAATATTATACACAATTGTAACACTTTAGTTCAGTTGAGTACAATATTGTATAATATACACACACGTAACGTGAACTCCTGTGCATCATATGAGACATTGGCTCTGATTCTGATCACCCACCCGCACGTTCGGCTCTGCATATTGTTACATGTGCATGCTTTCTGTCAGGGGCCGATTGGGTGCTAGAAATGGCCCTGAAAAAAATTGTAGATGTGGCATCAGATGGGTGGCGCAAAAACAAATGTGTGCATGACCGACACCAAAATAGGTGGGAATAAAACAACACTACCCCTGTGTGGAAGCTATTGGCGGCCAGACCTGACAAACCTTCACATTTCAGGTAATACCCCTCCCCCCCCACTGGGCACAGGCCCCAAACAATCAACTCATTAACCATAATTCCCCCAAATATCACCCCTTCCCCAGTGGAGCCCAGAAACACCCCAGTAAATGTTAAACCCTCTGACTGCACTCACTCCTGTCCCTGTCCTGTCACAATTGATATAGATGGATGCCCGCATTAGTTGAGCATACCTCCCAACTTTGCCTGAGCTGGAGGCGGGACATAGCTGTGCGCGCCGTAGGCGCATTGGAAATTTCGAGGGGCGTGGCCTATACGCGCGGCTCTCCTGCGAGGCCACGCCCCCATTTTGCCGCTATGGGGGCATGACCCAGAGGCTCTGTGAGCCTCTAGCCATGCCCCCAGCCTGCGGGAATAGACTAGAGTTGGGCAAAACGGGTCACTGAGCGGATCCGGGTCCTCCCGGGACGGTCTGTTGAAGGATACGGATCCTTTGGGCGGATCGGCGACTCGGTTTGTGTAAAAAAGACAGTTATTTATGGTTTGAGTTAGTGTACCATACCTCCCAACATGACCCTTTCCAGTAGGGACACAATGCTCTGTTTCTGGACTTCCCTCTTAATGTTTGATTGTTATTACCTGTGTGGAAACACCTTTCTTACCCATTTACCTGTTTAGAACAGGTAATAGCAATCATTCGTTAAGAGGGAAGTCCAGAAACAGAGCAAAGTCGTAGGTCAGAGATGGGGAACCTTTGGCCCTCCAGCTGTTGTTGGACTACACATCCCAGCATGCCCTGCTACAATTTGCTATTTGGCCATGATAAAACTGTTGCAGGGAATGCTGGGATGTGTAGTCCAACAACAGCTGGGGCCAAAGGTTCTCTAACCCTGACCTAGGTGGTGCACTTAACATAGATTGTTCTCCGCAGTATTAGCCCGTAGAATCTATGGTTTTACACACAGGGGAAATTGAGTAATAATTGAATAGCCCTGCGTGGTAAACACAGTAGATAATTGAATAAGTTGGGTTTGCCCCCTTATATATCTCAGGGTCCCTTCCTGTGGGGCTACCGGTCTCTGTACTACTACTACAATTAGCCTGTAGCCCCTCCCCTTGAATATCTCCCCAATAGGCCCTCAGCATTTCAGGCATACATGCCGCCGGATACGGCAGTAGGGGGAGGTGGAGTCTGACATTCTGTGGCTCACTGTACAAATCAGGCCTCCCTCTTGAAGACCCCTTTTCATTGCCAGTTTCGGGAGGGAGGAGGGGGTCCCTATGATATAAAAATAAAAGTGTCTACTCACCTATTAAATACAACCATTTCCCTCATGCCTACCTATATACTTGTACAATGACAAATACAGGGAATAATCCTTTGTGAGGTGGTGTCCTGGGGTATTGATCATATAGGGGCAATTTATCAATTTTGAGGGCGCAGGGACAGGGCTCCGAAAGGAGCCCGCCCCTGCGAAGCCCTAACCCGGAAGCCAGGGGGTCAGACCCCCGCTGACCCCTCTCATCTGAGCGGGGCAGTGCGATATGTAGGCATAGACTACAATGGGCTATCGCCATCTCAGAATGGCGGTAGCCCAGGGGTGCGAAGCCGGGCTGCCCGATGTTGATACATCGGGCAGCTGCGCATCCCCCATAGAAACCTATGGGGATGCGGCCGGCGGCGCTGAAAGGGGGATCGCAGCAGGGATCGGAGATTCCTGCTGCGGTTCCCCTTTGATACATTTAGGGGATACTTAATGTTTGCTGCTAAACCCCGAAAACGTGTGTTTTCAGGGATTTAGCTGCAAATATGGTTTGATAAATGTACTAGTACTGGCTTACTAGAGTAGAAGATACCCTGTCTCTGGTACATGTACAGCTGCTAGCCAGGGAGTACACGGAGGGTGTCAGAAGGAGAAGAGGAGCTTACAGCGGGATGCGGCTCTTTAAAGCGTTCTGTACATTGCACATTTTAGAGAAATGTAATGACATCATCTCCAAGCGCCAGGCCCGCGGTGATCCCCGCCGGGACCACTGATCGCCGTGCTGGGGACAGCCCAGCACCAAGGTAAGCTGCTGGGCTGCCCCCAGCCCCCGTGCACCCCTCCAGCCATCGTCCTGGAGGTGAATGGATGCCTCACACCGGCATCCATTCACCTCCTCCGCTGCTGTCTGCTGAATATAATCGGGACTGTCCCGCTGTAATCGGGACTGTTGGGAGGTATGGATGAGTATTTGCAGTGTCAGGTACTCTGCTCAGTGAAATGCTATGGTTGTTTGTGTGGGAGACAGGAGGGGGCATAATGGAATTGTTACATCTTAGGAAAAAAACACAAAAACTAGCTGACATGTGGCCTTATGAGTGCATCGGCCGACCGGGAATCTTCCCTAAACTTTCTATAGCCAATCCGTCCCCTGCTTTTCTGTTCTCCAGCTGTTGTGTGAGTGAAGAATCTTGGTACCTCTGTATACTGATTGGTTTACTGTATATGTAGTGGCAGCTGGAAGGCTTCCTGATTTAGAGACTGTTTTCCGTCTCTCATATAATCTGCCTCTACATTCTCTTTGCCTGCAGACTGAATGTTCCTTCCATCATTTCTTAGCTGTTTGTGCCCCCATTATGATTTCTGAAGACCACGTCCATTCTGTTGTCAGAAAATATTCTACATACCCATCAAAAACTGATGAACTGGACTCCATGCTCTTTTCATTTCTAGCCTATTTATGTACCCTCTATTGGCGGAAATTTACTAAGAAGGCCAATTACGGATGATCCCATTTACGAATGGGTACCAGTAGCGCATGCAGGGGGGTTCTGAGTACCCAGAAACCCCCCTAGGAGTCTAAGGGCCCTAGGCTGAAAGCTGAGGGTCCCCTCTTTCCATCGGTACAAGAATTTTAAAAATCGGCCCTTGGGAACCGGAGATATCTGACTTCAAAGCAGTGGTCCCCATCCAAGCCTGTTAATTGCTTCTCCCAGTCAGATATTTCAGGTTTTGTCTGACGGAGAGTTTTTCTGAGGCTATATTCCAAAAGCTGGGACTCTCCCCCTTTGTAGCTTGTCTCTACTGTTCCCAGAACCAGAGATATCAGCCTTCCAGCAGCTGGTTACTGCTCCAGCTCCACACACCTGGTATGTAGTTTTATATACTCATTGGAAGATTGCTCTGCCTCCTGAACTCTGATCCCCTAGTCCCCAATACCATTTGGTAGGTGGGATCCTCTAGTTTCGGGAACTGGAGATATCTGCAGTCAAGCAAGCTGTCCTCCCACCAGGAAATTATGAATAGTAAGCCCACTCCACTATATATACTTATTATTATTTATATACATTTGGTCAATCTATAATACTATAACTGACCTGGCTTTGCTACGCCCCTCTGGAAACCCCCTTCTGAAAATCCTGCGTTTGACACTGGGTACGACCAGTGCCAAATTAAGTCTTCGGGGGGCCCGGGGTACTTTAGACAGGGGGGCCCCCTTGCACTTGTCATTACTGGCTGCAAACTGCATGGGAGAATATTACACTGTCAAAACACAGAATAAACTTGGTCAATGGGTAACTGCAGGGGATATATATATATATATATATATACACACACACATACATACATACATACATACACACATACTTACCACATGAAAAGCCTGTGTTTGTCCCTCTGCACCTTACACAGTCCTAGTGCTGCCTCTGATTAAAAACCTCCCATGACTAAGCTGCTGTTCTCCATGGGCCTGAGAAGCATGTAATGAGCTTCACCAATCAGAGCTCAGCACAAACCTCTCAGCCTCTGCCCTCTGGTGCAAAGTGTCAACTCCCAGTAATGCACAGCACACTTGTGCAGTCAGTTTGCCTTGGCTCCCGATCCTCAGCGCCATTAATCATTGTCACATTGGCAGATAGGTGAAGCTGCAGCACTACCCCACTGCCATGCACAAAACCTTTAGCTTAAAAAAAAAATACATGCCAACCACAGGGGGCCCCTAGCTAGAGAGGGGCCCAGGGGCACTGACCCCTTGTGCTTCCATTATAATCTGGCCCTGGGTACGACCTGGATCAGCCAAAAATACGAAGATTACAGCTAAATTCCTAAACTGCCGGATTCTCCTGTTTCGTATTTTCTGATGATGAAGTGATTCGTATTTGGCTGTCGAGTTTCTTGGCAGCCAAATATGAACGAGGCTGAAGCATCCCACGGATCAGTCAGATCCGTGTTATGCTTCTCAGTGTAAAAAAAAATAGAAAAATAATAAAAAAAAAAGGTGAGTATAACCAGCACCGAGCTGATTGAGCCATTCTTGACTACAGGGGGTTAATTGGTTCCCCTTGTATTTATATAACCAGCACCAGGGCCATTGGTCCTGGTTCCCAAAATATGTGGGAAAAAGAAGTAGGAGTCCCCCAAATTTTCGGAAAACAGAACCAGGTTCAAACAGCTAGCGGTGTCATGCCACAGCCAGGGTACACTTTTTACATAAGGTTGCCTGGCCAAAGCATGAGCAACATGGCTGGTTAGCCCTGGGAGAGTCGAGACTTCCTCTATAAAGGAGCCCCAGCCCAGGGCTGTCCCCGCCACCCCTGGGCTGTGGGTGGCGGGCTGATGTTGAAAAAAATTGAACAAATAGTTAAAAATAGATATTGGGTTCTGATTTCTCCTTGCATGCTTCGACTCGGCACTTTCTAAATCTAACACTATATCCACTTGGATCGTGAAGTAAGTACAAGATGGTTTAAAATGAAAAAACTCGTGGCGACTTTTTAACATGTCGACATTTCAAATGTTGGCATTTTGATGTGTCGACATTACAACCGGCATAACGCATGTCAGTATTTTAAACGTGTTGGTATTTTAACTGTTGCCCAATAGAGGTCTGTATTTTGACTGTCAGTAATATGACAGCATGCAGGCTACAGACCAAGCTAATAGGCCCCGAGCTTTAGGTAGCAAAACCTAAATTACATTATATTTTAGATGGGGCCTCCAAGCAAAAGTAAAAAAAAAAAAAAAAACTACATTGACATAATCTGCAGAAAGTTCGGTACTTGCCGTCTTATATAACAGATGGATGAGAGAGGCCTGCACGTGTGACCCCATGGCGCAGCCGCAGCACCATATTGGCGGGCCCGGGAAGATCGTCGAGGTCAACGAAAGCATGTTTGTCCGCAGGAAATATGTTGGCCGCATGCTCCCACAGCAGTGGGTTTTTGGCTGTATCTGCCGTGAGACAGGCCAGTGCTTTCTGCGTATGGTGCCTCGGAGAGATGCTGCCACATTGATGGCGGTGATTGTGGACAACATCGAGGCAGGCACCACTATTTATAGTGACTGTTGGAGGGGTTACACCACAGAGGAACTGCAACGTGCAGGGTATTACCATGCCCAAGTGAACCATAGATACAATTTTGTAGATCCTTCAACAGGTGCGCATACGCAAAATATCGAGCGCATGTGGGGCGCAAGCGTCAGAGGGGTACGGCACGCCACGTTGCAGTCGTTCCTTCAAAAATGTATTTGGAGGCAAACATTGGGTGCGGAGAACCCTTTTGAAAGCCCTCTTCGCACTGACCCTACTTCCTAAAGAGGACTGTTTAAATTATTATCTTTTATAATGATTCAGTGTTTTAATCGATGAATTCTTATCTAATCATTATCAATAGTATCTACAGTTCTTTGTTAACACATGTCGTCATTACTGTCTCAGATGTATGATATGGCTGGTGTGAATGTGTTCCTAAAACACCCCCACTATCCACGCCAGCCCGAAGTGTGGCGAGCGGCGGCAGAACGCGTCCTCCAACCTTTTCATACCCCCACTATCCACGTCGGCGTGGAGTGGATTTTATATAGTGTGGCGAGCCCCGAGTGGACACGGAATGCTTTACATGTATTCCACATCGCCTCGCTGCGCTCGCCACACTATATATAATCAACTCCACGCCGACGTGGATAGTAGGGGTATGAAAAGGTTGGAGGACGCATTCCGCTGCTCTCGCCGCTCTTCGGGGTAGCGTGGATACTTGGGGTGACGCAAAACAACAATGCATCCCATCTCATAGTAAGCACCCATCACATCTCATTGCATGGGTGCTTGTACAATAAAATATCGCATCGCAACGCATTTGTTGTATAAGCACTCCTGTGCAGTTAACATGGACATCGCATCGCACAGCACTATACACGGTACGCAATGCAATTTTCCTACGCAGAATAGCCCACTAAGCTATTTGCTTAGTGGGCGCCGTGCTAGGAAACAAGTACGGAAAGTTCTACTTGAGTCACTTCAAGATGCTAGAAACCTCATACTGATCTTAACCAAGGGAGCTGCTTGATACATTATTATCACAAATATTAATGCTACTATCTCACATAAAATATGAATTCCTTTGTCCAGATGATTTGTACAAGTTTCTACTAGAATTAATACCAAACCATTAACCATTCTCTCTGCAACCTTGCCTAGATTTGTGCATGTTTTGTGACATCATGGTCCTATCTTTAAGGAATGGACGATAGTGACATCTATAGGTGAGTGCAAAGGTTTGCATCTTCTGGTGCTGGACACAGGGATATTGCTAACAGGCTGTGCTCAGGTTCTGTGTTGCCGCCCACAAACGTAGAGTGAGATATTTAAATGAAATTCAAAATGAAGGAGATGTAAATGAAGGCACCTATAGCATTATTTCATCAGCTCATATATGCAACTTTCCTCTACTTGGTGCAAGAAATGTGCCTGACATCAGGTAGATCTTTGCATATGGACAACTCAGTATAGAATCCTGCCTACACCCCATCAGTGTATTGCGTATCTCTGAATTACCTGTTTGCTTCTATTGTTGCATCTACACTTGTGTCAGATGGGACTTTCCTGTGTTGTATTTTGAGGTGTGTGCACTGGCTACAAAGCATGCAGTGCTGCAAAACATCAAGCTACGTCTGCAAAATAGATTTGCATTCAACATTCAAACAGCCCAATAGAATGTAAATATTAAAGTATGGATTCAGTCATTTGCATCAAAATAAATGGACTCTCTTTCATAACACTGGCCTGGCCCCTTTTTAAAATCTGAATATGACTTCAGATGAAATTGGAAGGTATATAAGTGGGACAGACTGAGAAAAATAGGACTGTCCTGCTAAAAGCGGCCAGCAGCCACTACATGCCATCTAAAGTAGACATATAAATGTCAACATTGGGTATGTCTATCATTTCAAGGTGTCAACCTAGTCAATATCGACCATTAGTGGTTGACCTAGACATTTTAACCGTAATTGGGAGTCTATGGTGAGAACTGCCATAAAAGCACATTGTAAACACTTAACATGGGCATCTATGGAGACACGAACAGCCTAATAGGCTCCTGTGGAGCTCGGCCCTGATGATCTGAGGAGTCCCATTGACTGTCAGTGGGATTTCTTTTGTTCTCATGTACACACATGTGGCTCCTCAGTTCGTATGGTTTGGGTACTCTTTTTTTTTTTTTTTTTTTAACCTGTGGATTGACCACATTGCCCAAAGAGGACCGATCTACACTTGAGTAGGTGAGTATCATTTTTTTTTTTTCACAGGTCCATACTGGATTCTACTGGACAAGAGAACCGGACAGTTATTGTCTGGGAAAATATGAATCACCTATAACACAGTTAAGGTCTGGTAATAGATGATACCACCGATAACACATGAATATTCATGCCTGTACAGCGGTGAAACCGAGAGTGTTGCCACACTCCCTTCACACTAGGTCATGCCCCAAAATTTTCGGACGCAACTGCTGCACACCAGCATCTCTCCTCCTCCCAGTTGGTAGGTATGCAGCTATGGTCTGGGAATAGATTATACCTATACAGTTATCTCGGCATAGAAACCAATTATAACAGTTATGTTTTGGGAATAGATGATGCCACCTATACAGTTATTACCTGGGAATAGATGATATCCAGAGGTGCAGCATTAGCCCCCCGCAGTGCCTTGTAAGCACCAGTGCTGATGCTCCCTTCCATTTATAGTGAGCAGCAGAGCCGTTTCTACTGGCTGGCGAGCCAAGCGGCACCTATTGCCAGTGTTTATGCAGATTCTATGTGGTCTAGCCGTCCTGCTGAAAATGTCCGTCCAAATTTGGCCGCTGCTGCCGGCAAAATATGCTTCAGGCCCTACTGGAACTCTAGTGTGTAAAGGAAACACAGAATGAATTGCATTTCCAGGAAATGCCTGGAGAAGATGCAAAAAGCTGCATCTTCTGCCAATAAACCCAGTGAGCATGAAACCCCTGACATAAAACCCAGAGCAGGAAACCCCTGATGGCAAGCGTGAGACCCCTGACAGTGCAGGTAATCTAAAAGTAATTAAGAAACTTACTGAGGGGCATCATTGTGTGTTGGATATAAAAGGGTGTCAGGGTTATAACTGTGTTTGGCATAAAGTGTAATGGGTATTACGATGTGTGGCATTTTTTATTGCTGGGTTGAGCAAAAGGTATAGTTCTGTCACTGATGATACCACCTATGATATAGTACCACCTATACAGTTATCATCTGGTGATAAATGATAACAATTACAACACAGGTATTATTTAGGAAGAGATGACCACTCAATGCGCTGCGGAATATGTCTGCGCTATATAAGAAACTGTTCATAATAATAATGACCATATCTATACAGTTATTGTCTGGGAATAGATACCACCTATATCAGTTCTATTAGGTGTGGAGTGTGCATTGTGACCTTGCAACAGCAGTTTAACACCAGCAACAGCACCTGATCTCACAACCTTTGCGGGCTGTTTTCAGTCCCAATTTGCACAAAATAGCTGACTGCTCTATGGTGCAGCAAAGACTTTTGTGCAAGTTCATGCTACTGTAATTATTTGCACCCACAATATCATTGTTGTGACTACTAGCATTGACCCCTTACTCTGGGAATAGAATAGATGATGCCACATATAGTTTGGGAATAGATGCTCCTACCAACCAATGCAATATCGTATGTTCTAGAAAAAAAATGACATGATACAGTATGATGTATGAACACAATACCACCTACAACAGTTATTGTCTGGGAACAGAGGACACCACATATGTGTAACATGTGACTAATACAACATGCAATACGTGACAAGTGAATCCCACCTATAGCACATGCATGTTCTGTGAATAACCCCACCTAGAACACATGTATGTCCTGTAATTAACCCCTCATGCTCCGTGAATAATCCCCTGTAACATGCACGTCCTGTAAAAAAAAAAGCCCCATATAGTACATGCATGTCGTATAAATAATCTCTCGTTACACATGCATGTTCTGTGAATAACCCCACCTAGAACACATGTATGTCCTGTGAATAATCCCCCTGTAGCACATACATGCCCTGTGAATTATCCCACATGTAACACATGCATATTCTGTGAATAATCTCGCACATAATGTGAATCTATGACATGTACAGGGCTTTGTTGTGTCAGGGACAGCCCGTGGCTGCAGGGAGAGCTCAGTTCCCCCTCCGCCCCCGGGGTAACCCTACTCCCGCGCTGGGGCCCTGGCCTGGCCTTGGCTCTCTCGTTGACAACCAGCAGCCTGCCTCGGATGCGGCCTCCCCCTTCCGCATTTTCCTGAGGCTCTGCGGCAGTGACGTGTGTTGCTGACGGCGGCCCCGGCCAGGAGAGCTGCCCGCTCTTTCCTCCTCTCCCTCCTTCCCCCCTCTCTCTCTCAGCCATCGCGCTCGGCCCCTCCCTTTCTGCCTCTCGCACTCGCTCTATGCCTTCCCCCCTCCCTTCGAATCAGCCATCGCGGACAGGCCTAACGGAGAGGGTGCCCCCCGGTCCCGGAGTCATCGGGGAACCACGACGACGCATACAGGTAAGGCCTGGGCCGGGGACAGAGCAGGGGCCTGGGCGGGAAACGAGCGCGGCCAGCGGGGCGCTACCAGGCCGGGGCTTCGGAGCCTCCGCCCGGCTGCCTCCTCGCTAATGGACGGCGGGGAAACCGGTGGCGGCTCGCCGAGCACATAGCCGCCCTGCCTCGCACACGATCCCCTCTGCGGGCACGCCGGGAGGCAGGCCGCGGCCTGGTACGGCCCGCTTCTAGGCCTCCGTGCGACCGCTCGCCCTTCCAGGCCTCAGAGGAGGCCGCAGCTAGGCCCTAATGGGGGGTGAGGGAAGGGGGGCGGCGGCGGGGTGACTGCAGCACCGTCCCTTTGCCTGCCCGCCGCCTATGGCCGGGCTTATCCGGGGATACAGGGCTCTGTGGGGCTGGGTACGGTCATAGGCGGCCGGCCACATCCGGATAACCCCCGGATTTGTAGCATTATGGGGCTGTGTAGTGTTTATCTATCGTTGCATTTTAGATAGCACGGGAACAAAGATGGCGGCAGCCCACATGCTGCAGATCAGGGAGGAGGAGGGGATTCCTCCGCCATCTTGAATCACTGAGGGGGAAGGGACAGACAAGAAAGCAGTGAATGTGTATACATGCAGGCTCGCTGCTCCGGCTTTATTTAGGAGTGGCCGGCGTCTCTGATCACACCCTCCCTGATAAATGGGGCTAGCTGCCTGCTGCTTCACCCTCCCCATCCCTCACAGTCACATACACTGGTACACACTTCGCTACTTGTATCAGTGAATGGGGCAGACGTACTAAATCCTGGAGAGAGATAATCTTTTACTATCAGCTCTTAACTATTTTTTAGTTTACGCAACATGTATGAGTTCATTGATACTTTAAGTTTTAACTGGTGCGATGTGGCCCTTTTTTTCCACACAATTTCGAGTCGACCCATCAGGCTGATAAATCTAATGAAAAGTGCCATATCGTATGTGTGTTAAGGTGCCCATACACGCACCGATCCCGGCGTGCGTTCTGGGCTAAAATAGCATCGCATTGCATGCGTTGTGCGTGCAATGCGATGAAAAGCAAGTACAAAAAGTATGTGCAGCACATACTTTTTGTACTGTGCCGATGAGGTGCCCCGGGAGAGCGTACCTCAAAGCACAGATCGCACCGCCAGGATCGTGCGTGTTTGGGCACCTTCAGCTCTGATTTCAGTACGATGCGCAGTTCCATCTGCATTGGGACTGGATATTTTCATTGCTGCTACAATGATCCGTTGTATCCTGCAGCCGTGACTGGGATTTCATATGGTACATTGTGTGCAAAAGGACCGCATATGATGTATCGTATGCAGTCCCAGCCGCTGGTGAGCCACAGCCCTTGTTGTGGTATGGCATGTTAGGCTGCAAGCAATACCTCAGTGTAGTGCATTGGTTCTCAACCTTGGTCCTTAGGACCTTTCAATAGTTCACGTTTTCCAGGACTACACGCAGAATCACAAGTGAAGTAATTTGCCCCACCTGTGGATCTTTTAAAATGTGTCAGTGAATAATGAGTGCACCTGCAGGGTGACCTGGAAAATGTGAACTGTTGGACGGTCCTTTAGTACAGCAACTCCTATAAAATGGCTTATCTAGTCCTGTTTATGTTGCATTTAGATTTAGTAATGTCTTATTATGCATTATATATTATAGAGGTTTTCTATTTTTGACTGCAAAAAATGAATGTCTCTGTATTAATACAAATATTTACTCAATGGACATGATTTATGAGACCATAAGAACTGGCTATTTTATTGTTTCCCTCTTACATTTGCCAGCTAGAAATACATACATGACAGCTAGTACAGTTATCTGCACCATCAGCATCAATCCTAAGCTTTTTGTAGCATAATGTAAATGTTGTGGACAGTGACGCCATGCCATTTATTTTCCAATGCTAAATATACATATATATTACTTTAGGCTTTCTGATATAAAATATAAATGGTTCTTGATAAAATACATATGCAGGGAGCACCTAAAGGCTGAAATGTTCAATTGTATTATTAGACCATTTAGACCAGGATGCTCATGGATTACACAGGTTCTGTGCATGATTAAAACTCGGTGAAATGCAGCTTTGAAGGCAGCCAGCCACAGAACCTGTGTAATTCATAAGTGTCCCAGTGTGAAGGGATAGTATAGTAAGTACAGTTATTCATGTTAAAATATTAACGAAAGCAGTATGCATTACAGTGACTAATTGAAGACTAGGTGGGCAGGTGTTGAGGGGCTGTTTGTCATGACTGCAGTAATAATGTATGAGGACACATCTGTTCCTGTGAGCACTGTATGTCTTCCCATACATCACTGTAAAGCTGGCCATACATTAGAACCACATCAGGCCCGAACAAAGGATTTAGTCGGGTCCTGCGATCGATTGTGTGCACACCGTGAGGTATAGTGGTGCGATAACGCGGGTCGATAGGTCGCTCAGCTGATCATACATGCTGCACTTGCATACAACTTGCGATCGTAAGCAGATCATATGTGTTTTGTAGCACATATGATCGCTTTTTCAATCGATCATACGACCTGCATCATATGAGGTTAGAACAGGGCTGGGCAACACCGGCCCTCCAGATGTTAGTGAACTACACATCCCAGGATGCTTTGCATTAGTTTTGCTATGTGGTCATGCTACAACTGATGCAAGGCATGCTGGGATGTGTAGTTCATCAACATCTGGAGGGCCGGTGTTGCCCAGCCCTGGGTTAGAATGTATGGCCAGCTTGAGATCCCATCTGATTGAATTGACCCAATAGAAGTAATAAAGGGTACTTGTGTATTTTGGCGGCTCCCATCGCATCGCATACCATAAGGCATACGATGGTATGCGAAGCGATATCGCGCGATATTGTACAATGCCATACAATTTTAAAATTGTATGACATTGTATATGGCATACAATGCAATGCGATGCGATTAAACATTGTACAAGCACCCTAATGGGTGCTTACAATGTTAAATGCACCCCTGCCACCCCCCCACTATAAACGTGAACCCGAAGCGTGGCGAGCCCGCGAGGGGTGGCGGTACGCGTCCTCCGACCTTTTCATACCCCCACTAACCACGTCGGCGTGGAGTTCAGAATAGAAAGTGTGGCGAGCGCACGCGGATACCTGTGAAGGCCGCGAGGGGACTCCGATACCTGTGAAGGTATCCGCGGGGCTCGCTTCGCTCGTCACGCTTCGGGCTCGGTGGCTCGCTGCGCTTGCCACACTTTCTATTCTCAACTCCACGCCGACGTGGATAGTGGGGGTATGAAAAGGTCGGAGGACGCGCACCGCCGCCCCTCGTGGGCTCGCTGCGCTCGCCATGCTTCGGGTTCACGTTTATAGTGGGGGGGGGGTGGCGTGGGGGTGCATTTAACATTGTAAGCACCCATTACGGTGCTCAAAAGCACCCTTTAGGGTGCTTATACAATCTTTCATCGTAAAGGGGGAAAAAATCGCGTCGCATCGCATGCCATCCGGTGCATGGCATGCGATGCGATTAAAAAATTGCGCGATGGAAATCGGGGGCGCCGCTATAATACACAAGTACCTAATAAAGTCCTGTACTCACACATAACCTGCCTATCTGTAATCGTCAGACTATTTAAATACCCTGTTTATGCTATAGACAATTTCCTGTTGTATAACTAGATATAGGTAATGTTGCTGCAATATGTATCTGAAAGTGTTATTCATTTGTAGCTGGAACAAAGCAGCTCATGCTGGTAAAACCTAATGGGCGAGATGTTCTAAGCCTTGAGAAGGGGTAAAATTGAGAGTGATAAACCACCAGCCAATCAGCTTCTTACTGTAAGATTTTCAAACCCAGTCTGTAACCTGGCAGTTAGGAGCTGATTGGCTGGTGGTTTAATTTTAACACTTTCCAAGCTTAGCACATCCGGCCCCATGTGAGGGGCGCGTTGCTGGCTGTTCATTGTAGGAGCTCCAGATTCAGCTTAGTATAACTCACACGGATCTGGGATTATGAGGTTTTGGTACACTTTAATAACCTAAAAAGGAATTTATTTAATTGAGTAAGATGAGAAAAGTGACTGATGTTCTAAAAGCTTCCTCCAGCTTACAGAACAATCTTTTGCGCAGTCGAACCCGAAATACCTGCAACAAGTTTTAGACTCCATGGCCACATTTTACCGCAGTGCCTTTTGTAATGGTCTCCCTGTACATCGAGCAGAGAAGCCCTATGGGGGGAATTCAATTCAACAGGAAGTGCCACGAAGCTTGGGGGCATATATATTGGGTACATACAATTGTGTCGTCATTGCTGGTTTTCCCTTAAACCTCTATGGGGTGCAAAGGAAAACATGTGATGCTGGCTGGAGTGATGTTCCATGATTTATTACCTGTGGTACCTGCCCATCGCTGCCCCAAAAGCCTTCAGCCACACCTGAGACTACTAGAAGGGACTGTCTGGCAGAATTTCCTGCTATGCAGGTCTGCTGCACATAGTACCTGGACTATGCTCACCCAGTACCAGAGGTACTGAGTGAGCATTTTAATTCATTGCCTGTATTCCACTTGGCCTTGACCGTAAAATGTAACTTAAGAAACCTTATTCAGACAGTTTAGTTCGATTTACACGATATAGCCAACTCCACAAGAAATCCTATATTACAGTGAGTAAAGCCCCCCCCCCCCCCCCAATACATTATGGTGGGTCACATGCAATTTGGGCATTTTTGCATGCAATTGCAAGGATCAATCGCATGAAGAAAAGCTTCCAAATTGCATGTGACTGACCGCAGGTCTGATGCGGTGCGCGGTCCTATGCGATTAGCACCGGCTGCCGAAGCAATCTGTTGGATTGCTTTCAAGCTGGGCAGGCTTGGCTGGGATCATAAGTGAAATATCACATGCAAAAGGACCGCATGAGTCCTGGGCAGCTCAAGGAGGGATTGCCAGAGCAGAAATTGCCCTAGTGTATGCCAAGCTTGAGGCCACATTATTGCATATACTCAGCAACTATTGAAGGAACTGCAAAAGCTGCATTCTTAAAATATAAAGCATGCAGGACAATTTCTGATATTGTGGCTATGCTACAATTGTGTATACATAAAATATATACATTTTAATATACACTCATTACTGGCTGACCTGCACACATTCTGCTTGAATCCTGTGTGGCTAAGTACTTGCTGTAGAGTTTCTTTCTAAGCTTTGTGCCTATTGTATGATGATCCTCATAAACTGCGCTGGTCTAAAACTCATTTGTGCTCAAGACAAGAATGCCGTTCGTTCAGTAGGGGAATATTGTACAGACTTTTAGCCCAGGGCGGAATGGAATGACCAAAGCCTCCGCAGCCATTTGTTGACATCGTGAATGCTTATGTTAGGATAAGCCTTTTTCATTCAAAGTGGATGTAAAATCCCATTGTCCACGACATGTTGACTGTCGTCACTCATGTTGACATTCTAAATGTCGATTTAATATACCAGACCCTAGATTATAAGCTACTTCAGTCCAGTAACCAGTATTTACCTTTTTAGAGTCTCAAACAAGTATATTTAATAAGATTTATAGACTGTTTAAATAGAGAAGACAATACAGAGGTTTTGGCTTCTACTTCTTATCTCTATAGAAAATAAGATAAAACTTTCTCAGCCCTTGCTAATAAGTTTCTATTTGTTTTCCAATGGGGAATTCAATTATCTGCACAACTAAAGTCCAGTACACACATGAGATTGGCTAATGGCCAATTTTGACTAAGTAATTTTGGCTAGATGCACTGGAGATTTTGACTAAGCGATTTCGTCTAACTAATGATAGTCTATGATCTAGTCCAGGGCTGGGCAACACCGGCCCTCCAGATGTTAATGAACTACACATCCCAGGATGCTTTGCATTAGTTTTGCTATGTGGCCATGCTGAAACTGATGCAAGGCATGCTGGGATGTGTAGTTCATCAACATCTGGAGGGCCGGTGTTGCCCAGCCCTGATCTAGTCAAAATCGCCTTGCCTGCACAGTCTGTCTATGCTAGGCGATACTGACTAATGGGGCCTACACACAGGGCAATGTGCGCCAGCAATCTGAGCAATGTAGATTGCTCAGCCCACAGCGCTGCACAGTGAGAACACTGGCGATTTGACTAGATTGAACATACGTGGTCTACATCGCCCGTTGATAGCGACGCGCTGTGCATTGCTATCGCCCCTTCACATGGAGCGATGTAGGGTAATTTTCTCAGCGATCTAGACAAATAATGTCAGATTGCTTCGAAAATGGCACAAAATCGCTACGTGTGTAGGTCCCATTAGCGTCGGTATCTAATCAGGAGAAAAACAGAAATTTTGGCTAACCTAGGAGATTTTGACTAGTCAATATGCCAAAATTTCAACATGTGTACACCTCTTTACTGTGGTCCTTTAACTCCTGGACTATGAGCCATGAGCTATTCAATAACTGTCCATGGTAAACCTTCAATGTTCCCTCTGGGTTTACCACAGATAATCTGCTCATGGTAATTTCATAGGCACTTATCCAGATGCTCTATCATGTATTAATGGTGGGATTTACCACAAAGTATAATTAACTCCGGGCACTTATCTCGAGAGCTAAAGGTGGGTACACACGGGGGGCAATATTGGCTGAAATCGCTGGGAATATGGTCGCTGAGCGACCATATTGCCAGTGATTTGGAGTGCTGCTGGCAATATATTGCCAGCTGCGCGCTCCCGTGTGCACTCCCTAATGGTCGCAGGAGCATGCTCCTGCGACCAGCGGCTTCCACCGGTGCTGAGCAGGAGGTCAGCGGAAATCAGCGGCAGAAGGATTCCCTTCTGCCGCTGCTCCCTCCTCCCTTCGCGTCCCTCCCTCCTCCGTTCGGGTCTCTCTCCTCCCCGCCGCGTGATAGCAGCAGCGTCTGCTGCTGCTGCTCCCTCCGTTCGGGTCTCCTCCCCCCCCCCCCCCCCCCCCCCCCCCCCCCACCGCGTGATAGCAGCAAGCAGACGCTGCTGCTCCCCCCCCGCCCCCTGACAGTAGCAGTGTCTCCTTTTCATTGCTGATGAAAAGGAGACACTGAGCAATATGATTCCTGCCAATATATTGCTAGCAATCATATTGCACCGTGTGTACACAGCTTAAGAGCATGTGGTAAGTCCTGCTGCTAATTGAATTCACCCCAAAGGTATTACAACTTGCTAACAACTGTTATATACAACAATTTCTTAAAATATAAACAATTTCTTAAAATGGGATACATGCGCCATCCTGGCGGTGGGGATGCCAGAGGCTAAGACAGACAACAGCATCCCGACAGGCTTTGTAAATACCTTAAGCATCTCTCCCCTTTCCCTCCCCTTTCCCTCCCTGCTTGCACCATTACACCCCCTTGTAAGTGCATAAGCCTAACCCCTACCACCACCACCCTACAGCCTAACCCTAAATTCCCCCCCCTATTCTCAGCCTAACCTTAACCCGCCCTGGCATACTTATGTTTGGGATGTTTTCTGTTGGGATTCTGGTGTTGGCATAGTAATCCATGTCAGAATTTTGGCACAGGTTAGGTTTCCGGTGCTGGGATTATAACTGCATTTACCCCAAAGTTTCAACTCATATTGCATATATGGATATTTGGAGTTCGGGGTTTAAATCTCGTTTATTTATTTTTTTCTAAATTTAAAACGGCAACCTAACCTTAAACCGCCACCGTCATGCATAAATCTAACCCTACATTCCTACCGCCGGGATTATAACTGTATCCCCTTTGTAAGCAATAGTTTATACCCCTTTCAGACAGAAAAATCCCAAAAACCCAGGTATTTCCCGGATACAAAAACTCTGGTACAACTAGGCAGCAAGGGGCTGACCCCCTTTCACACAGGAGCAAAAACCCGGGTATTTCCCGTGTCGACCCCTTTCACACAGAAGCCAGATTTTTCCTGCAAAACTCTGTGTGTCATAAGAAAAGGACAGTTTTAAAGGCACACAGAGATGAGATCATGAAAAGTGGGAGGTGTCTGCTCACTGCATTGCATTAAACATGGCTGACAAGTTGCAGAACCTGGAGGTCATGAGTGCTCTGTGTGTTTTGCTGCTTACAGCAAATCAGAGCATTATGCAGATGCTTACACTGTGCTACCTGGCACAGTGTTATGCCAGGAGGAGGAAGGCACAATTTTTGGTGGAGAGGGCTTCCACTCAACGCAGGTATTTGCACTGGAGGAGAGCCCTGATTTTGTCCAGTGTTGCGCTGCACGCCACTGCCACGCCCGCTCAGCCAATCAGGGAAGCTGAAAAGATCAGCCAATCGCGCAGTGCCATGCTGCACAGCCAATCAACATGATTTTTTTAATAGTCGGGAGAAAAACACGGGTCGGACCCTTTCACACAGCTGCAAACACGTGTCTGACATGGGAAAAACCCAGGTAAATACCTGGGTCGAAGTCCCTGGGCTTTAGACCCGTGTTGACCCGGGTCAACATGGCAAGAGCAGGGAAATTCCCGGGTCTTTTTTTTCTGTCTGAAAGGGGTATAATTTGTCATTTTGCAATTATCCTTTTCTATTCAGTTTGCAAATTGTGATAAACAGTTAAGCCTACCAAGCTGTTTCTATAGTTAAGTATCTTTTTAGATTGAATAGTTGTATTGGAGCAGTCTGTGACACTAAATGGTATTCAATCCCGGCTAATATTTTCGCCCGGCGGAAATATTGACTTTTTTTTTTTTTTTACAAGATTAGGAATTGACAGTTAACGTATTCAATATCGGGTCTTTTTCCGACTGTCTGAATAGATTACAACAAAAATTCAGTGGATCGGCAAAAACGTACGTGAATTTGACAATCCAGTATTTCTAAAATGCAGATTCGACTTTTCACAAATAAAAGAGTACATTACCATCTGAAGAGGAACCATATTGTGAAGATATTGGTGGATTGGAGGACCAATCAGAATCTGCATTGTCTGTGATTGCGGCTTCTAATGGTTATCCCCATTCCTATAGCATGAGGTTGAACTATGGCGCATCCCTAGGTGCACAGGTAACAGCGAGGAGCTAATACTCTCCAGATGGTAATATTTTCCTCTCCAGAGAGACATTGCTACAATAGCCAAAATATTTCCTGCTTGAGCTTAATAATACTACAAATATGTAAAAGTTAGTAACTATAAAACAAAATAAAAAAAACAGAAGCGTACGGTACATGCCCACCGGCAAGTTTTCTCTCGGCACTATGGTAAATGGATGCCCGGCAGCAAACCGCCACATGAACATAGTTTTTTATTCTTGGTAGAGATATCAAAATGATCTTGTAAATGCATTGTTACACTATCGCACGTAAAAAAATAAAAAAAATATCACATTTGCGTCTATCTTAATAAAACTCTTAATTTCACTTCTGTACATTTGTTTATTAAATGAGTGCGGGGACGAGAAGTATTTTTCTCTACTGCAATTGTGTTTCTATTTCCTTGCTTTTGTCAGATTGTCTATTTAAGTATGGCCTTTCATCAACTCTGCTTCACTACAGGTTTCCTATGGCAAGTGTGATATGTGGGTGTAAGACTTTAATAATAATAATAATAATTGAAAATTGGCTTAACTGTAATGCTTGCTTTCATTTCAAATATCAAGGTGATTTGACAGAATTTTCTTTTTTTTCTTTCAGAAAGACCAGCTAATGATTGTTCAGAGTCATGGAAGAGGATGTAGTGGAGCTTGCACTGCAAACAGAGCCGCATGCATTTTTCCATACTTCAGGTACTTGCAGATGTACATGGTGGCGGTTGGATCGCTGCTTACAGTATATATCATTACATGGATTACTCGCATGGCAAATGCTCAGAAAACTTAAGGGGGCCTACACATGTAATGGTTCCCGGGCATTTTCTTAACGATTTCTCACAAGATCGGTTACAAAATGCCCCTACATCTTTCCGATAGAGATGCGCGGCCTTGCACCTCGCTATCACCCCGTCAAATAATATCCAGCATGCTGGAGAAAGCTATAATCGCCGGTGTCAGGGCCACGGAGAACACTGGCCCTGACAGATTGCTGAGTGGCACAGCGCTGTTCAACACTGTGTGCTACCGATCTAGCATCACTTCGAATGCTCATCTCCCCATGTATAGGCCCCTTAAGACTTATACACACTGGGCAATTTTTAGCTGCTTTTAAAAGCCGCCCAGTGTGTACGGCCTGGCGCTCCCGCATCAGCATCCCGCTGCGGGAATATCGCTTAGATGGGCGAAAATCGCTCGGTGTGTATGCACCTTTCATCCACAGCAAACGACCGCTGCTTAGCTAGCGGTACTGAATTAGGCGCAAAATGTCCTGCACTTTGGACATGGTACATTGCCAACATAAAATAAAAATGCCGTGGTAGAGAATTGCATAGATTTTGTTTTTATACGTTTTAGGTGAATGCTGAAAAAAACGGATTAAAGACAAAAATAAGAGTTCTATTATCGTTGTGTATTCAGTAATATAAAAATACTTGTCCAAAATCATAAAATCTACTGTCTCCTCTCTCCCTTTGTCAGGCGCCCCACATCTTAATGGTAATGAAATCATAGTGGAGATCCAAGAGACAGTCTTTGTGGGAGATGGAGGCATGGCTGTCCAAGGCTTTCCAGATGATGCCGACTCTGTGGTGATTCAGGATGTAATTGAAGATGTGGTGATAGAGGATGTGCAGTGCTCCGACATCTTGGAAGGGACACGGGTATCGGAGACTGTCATAATTCCAGAGCAGGTGCTAGAGGATGAGCTTGGCCCAGATGCAGAGGAACAGGAACTGGAAGAAGATATGTTATCCAATTGCGATGTCCCTGAGAGTGTCTTGGACTCTGATTTAGTGCAAGGTGCGCTGTCCGTTCCGGATGCTGAGAGCGTTGTCCATTCAGAACATGTAGTAGGAGAGGAGATCGCAGAGGACGAGCTTGGTGAAGACATGATTTCAGAGGAGGTCTTGGTGGCAGACTGCGCCTCAGAGGCAGTGATTGATGCCAATGGAATTCAAGTGGAAGGTCCCGATGGGGAAGAAGTTAACTGTGACGACTACCTCATGATTTCATGTAAGTTTAATCAACACACATTTCCTTTGCACCCAGTGGCTAAGCATAGGAGAACTTGTCATATACTGCCTGTTGTCATGGGTATAGATAAATGAAATAGTTTGATATATGCTTAGCCTAGCATCCCATAATGCTCAGCATGTACATCGCATGGAATTAAATCAGTCCCTATATCTGTGTAATAAAGATTTGATGTTCTTAGATGTATAAACTGCTAAAATATCACATAAACAGTGAGTTCCATTATAAGTCATTGTTTCTGCACAGAAATCCTACCCTGCAGCCTCTTGTCTATAAATGGTCACAGATGTACTGAGTGACATTTACATGTGTATATATACACGCCTTCATGTGCTTCCATTGTGATATTAATGGCTTCTGGTTGGATATCGCTGTGCTTTTTACATGCTGTAAGTGAGGGCTGTGTTTTTATTTTGAAAACCAGATGAACAAGTTTTAAAACTTCTACAATAAAATAATCTGAGCATTGAAAAAAAAAAAACACCCTACTTGTGCAGCTGCGATGCCTCCAGACACTGTTAATACCACTGCATACAGAGAGACATCTAAAAAAGTACACGTTTGGGCCTGTAGCAGATAAATAATGAAACAAATATTAATTTGCATGAGCTTGCTCAACAGTTTAACCCTTTCTTTTGTTCAGTGTTCTAATGAATACATTTTTACCTGTGGTCTCCTACTGGTATAATGTCCTAGAATACACAAATAAGTATAATTCTTGAACTTACTAAGCTCGACCCTTCCGCCTTGTTACTGCCCTTTAACCCCTTCAGTGGTGTTTTTTTTTTTTTTTTTTTGGAGCGCTCCCCACTGGGCGAGTTTTTTATGGGGAGCACCACTGCCTCCCTTGGTCTGGGCAGCGCCGCTGCACTGTCAATCAGCGGCTGCCCGGACCTGTGCCCCCGCACTGCATACCTGTCCCCGGCAGCTGGCTTGTCATAAGCCGGCGCCGGGGATTTCAATACAAAACCTGGAGGGGAGGAGGAGGCGTCGCAGAGGGGAGGGAGCCGGGCAGCGCTGAAACTGCCTGAGTTCAGTGATTGAACTCAGCAGCGCTGCCCGGCTGTAAACAGTGGCAATCCCGAGAATTTTACGGGCTTGCCAGACTGGGCACTGACGCACAGCCCAGAAAATTCTCGGGATTGCCACTGAAGGGGTTATTTGAAGCAGTGGATTTCAGGCATTGGTGACCACCTTTATTCCATGTGACATTCATGTTTATATGTGACTAATTCAAAATTTGCGAATGTCTGATGGATTACTGTTCATAGAGAATGTACATAGGACGGGGCTCTTCTGTTTTTCTTCTTTTTTAAATAAATGTAAAAAGATCATATATTAGGATGGATTTTAATGTTAAATTGTAGCTGGCGAGTTTCTTACTGTTAGGTAACTGTTGCACTCGAACCACCTTTCTTTTTACTAATGCTGGTAATACATGCTACAATTATCTGTCTGATCTGACCAATATCAGCAGATCATCCATATAATTGCAGCTTGTATGGGAGCGACCAGTCCGGCAATATTGATCACTCGAACATGTGGGATCATCCAGCATGACTGTCCGATTTTAATATTTTGAGTGTCATGTTGACCACATCGGGCATTGTATGCCCTGCCAGGCTGAACGACAAATATTGCTCCTGAAATGTCTCCTCCCCATGGGCAGAGCACCAATATCACGGCCAATATACTGTGAGATCTCAGTGTCTGTCTGTGATTTCTGCAGTGTCATTTTATCTACCTATGAATGTCCACTGCAAGAGTAATTTAAAACATAGTAGAAAAACAAAGTATAAATCTACTGCAACCAATAAGGGGCTGGCATTATTTGACCTAGGTAAAATTATACACCGATAGGAAATGTGGTGTTATTAGTTGCTGATTGTTTTCTTCTCTGCAATGTTGAATTGACTTGTAATGCATTTTGTGTAATGTAGCAGTTTGTCTACTTTATTAGTGGCATTAAGGGTATTGCAATCATGTAGATAGCTGAATGCAATAGGGAGTAGGAACTACTGGCCAAAAACTGCCAGTTTCTTTTATTTATTGTTTGTTCTCTTCAGTAGATGACGCCGAGAAGATGGATGGAGAGTGTGCCGAGGAAATAGCAATGGGAGGTGAGGTTGATGGGGAATCTGGCAAGTTGGATGGATCATGTCCAGAAGTCATCAAGGTTTACATCTTCAAGGCTGACCCAGGAGAAGAAGACTTAGGTAAGAAAGTGTTTTTGATAACCTTTTTTCATATTAGCAATGCATATGATGTTATATTGGTTCGTAATGATGACTTGGTTTTAATTTCAACATTTGTAATTAGTTGACAATACAATGTAGACGGATTTTTTTTGTTTTTTTGTTAATGGTATTTTATATGGCATGCCTAGGGCATATGTATCTCTGCAATGGAAATCTGCATGGTCAACATGCCAACTGATAACAAGTCCATCACACCTATATTATGTAGATGGTCACTGAAGTCAAGATGCAAAGGGTTTCTTACTGCGAAAAAGTAGCCAATACAATCTAAGCAAATGCCTTGAAGATACTTAGTTGTTTTTTTTTTTTTTTCTAATTTGAAAAAAAATAAAATTGTCCCTCTTACTGTCTGCTTTTGTTTTTGTTACCCAAGACTGTTTAGCTTGGGATACTGCTCCACTACTTTAATCAACAAATCTTTCAATAGATAAACAAGTTGAAATTCTGTCTTCTGTTAGAAAGGTCTTTGTCCGTTTTCATTCCTTGTTTCCTATTAAGCGTATAATAATTTCCCCTATGGCTGTTTCACACAGATATATTTTGCCTTTTGAAGAAGACCTAAAAGGCAATATAATTTAGGTTCTTGCTCTGCTTACTATTCCTTGTGCACGGCAATAGTAAAAGAAAGTGTGGTTGCGCTGATCCCATGCTCTTTATTTGTCAGGTGGCACAGTAGATATCGTGGAAAGTGAGTCTGAGAATGACCATGGAGACGAACTTCTCGATCCACACACCGGAGGACGTCTTCCTCGAGAAAAAATGGTTTACATGACTGTGAATGATTCTCAGAACGAAGACAACGATTTGGGTCAGTCCCAACCTGGGATGCGATCATTAGGTTGACCTTATAAAGGTTAACATGCATTGGGTCGACCACTGACGGTCGACCCCATGAAATAGGTCAACATGGCTAAGGCCGACAGGGTTAAACGGTTGGCACAAGCATTAGGTCGACAGTCAAAGGGTCAACATGAGTTTTTCACGTTTTTTTTTTTAATTATTGAGCCGACGTGTGCCGAGAGGTGGTATTTCATGCCTTCAAAAGGGAATGGAGGGAGAATAGAATAGTGGGCTGAGCACAGCGAGCCATGGGAAGGGGTGCGGTTTTGTCGACATTCGGCTCAAAAACCTTTAAAAACTCATGTCGAACTTGCCATTGATGACAAAGTGCTTATGTAGACTTCCCAACCCTGTTGACTTTAGCCATCTAGACCTATTTCAGGTGTCGACCTTCAGCGGTTGACCCATTGCATGTTGACCTAAATTGGTCGACCCAATGACCCATGCCCCCCAAGCTAACCTCTAGACGCAACATTTCTTGCATTTTAGGTTTTACTTGGACCTTTGTTAGACACATTACTTCTTCTGTAGTCAGACATGGGCTTTACATTGTAGCAGTGTCTCCTGACCATGCAACAGGTGAATGCACTTCACTATACACTAAAGCAGGATAGGCCAGGACTCCAGAGAGAAGGAAGCAGAAAGAAACCGACCTGAATGATCCTGTACCCAATTTCTGCACAGTACTGAATGGAACCTTAGTCGCTGCATACTGAATGCCACACTTTCCCAGTTTCTTGTATTCCCATAATCACAGGCATCCCCTACTGGATGGATCTAAAAAAACAGGCACATTCATTTTGGAAGTAAAATAATAGTTCACAATCAAACAAACAATTGCTGTAAAAGTAGAATGTCTGTAGTGTTATAGTGATATACTGCAGGTTTTTATAACTAAATGGTAAAGTACATATTTTATTTATTTATTACACACACGCACGCACACACATTCAAAATAAACCTGAAAAAGTTGAAATTTTTTGTAGTGGTTTATGGAGCCATCCCACGGTGCTTGGGCCTATAGGAAAGTCCTAATGATTTGGAACTTCCTTTCTGGTGTAACTTTCCATTTGGCAAGCCTGTGATATGAGATGCTGCGCCCATAACTGGGAGCAGCCAGCAGCATCTGCTTCTTTGCCTCCCCATTTGCACCATCAATCTGGGATGATAGGTTTTTCTGCAATCCATCCCTCTCTCTGAGTAGTATCTCCTATAGCTCCCCTCCCATTCCTCTGTTTGATAAGGGGAGCATGTCCAGGACTCTGTAGGAAGGATAGTGAGATCCTTCAAATTGTTGCTTGTGCAGTTCAGGGTGGATGCCCTCTGCACTTTATGTGAGGTGGTGGACTTGTGGCCGCACTTTCATGTGTACAGACAGATAAGGGCTATTGAAGAACTTGCTGCACAATCCTCCATTGAAGTTACGTGGCATTGCTCAACCTGGAGTCTCCAACCAACCCCTTTGACTTTCACTTTGTCAGCACGTGCCAAGCTGGTTTGTCTTAGGGCCCCTGGCACAATCTGTTCAGAGTCTTCTTCAACCTTCTTCTGCAAGCTACCAAGTCCTCTGACATGCATTCAGTTTCATGGGCAGGGTCTTCTTTTTTTTCCCCCATATGATGCCTCTTATGATGATACAAGGCAACTGTAACTGAACCACTGGGCCCAGCAGTTCAGTTCCACCACAGATGCCTGGTATCCACTTTACAAGCATCTTAAGTCAATAATACTTATAGATCCAAAGTTCACATCCATACACCCTTTTACTTTTCTTTAAGATGGAACAAAAAGTTTTGTTTTGAGGGAAGTCATTCACTACCTTCTTTTTGCACAAGTTCTCAATCCAGTGCTAAAGCTGTAGAAATCTTTTTTTTTTTTTTACTCGAGTATCTCTCTGGTCCAGAATCTGGATAGTTCATTTCAACCTATTCTGAACCTGAAATCTCAACGTCCTAATGAGGAAAGACCTGATCAAGAGTTTTGAAGATTTGGGATTTGACAGATCACAGGTCAAAAGAGGTCCAAAACTATTATGGCTGTTCTTCTTTAAACCAATGGGGCAACTGTTCTCCATTGTTTGGATAATATGCTGCTCAAGATCATTTCTCTGGCCTTTCTGCAAAATCATGTTCAGGAGACAGCCTCAATTTTGGATATTGGTGGCTGTATTTGTATTTTATTGAAACGAAAACTGGTCCCTTCCTAACTGATTTTCTTTGTTTTTAACATCTGGTGTCCTTACTAGACATCAAGACCCTCTCGCTATAATGACTGGTGAAGTCTCCAGCTTAGATAAATGTTGGACCATTTTTGCATGAAGACATTGATTGTACCCACTTTCAAGGTGTTGCAGTTTGCATAGTTGCATCCAGATGTAACAGATTTTGAAATGGAAATGGTCTCACCAGCACTTGAACAAGATGTTCTTCAGGCAGGGGTGTCAACTGGGGGTGCCTGTTCTCTATCTGGGAATAGACAAATAGCAACAGACATGAGTCTGTTGGTTGGGGCTGTTGCTCTTCATGGGTGCATAACCTTTGGACTCCAGAAGAGTCAAATATTCTGCGGTAATTGTTTCCTAGCACGGCGCCCATCGTATGCCATCGCATACCACTAATTAAGGTATGCGATGGGACCCGATTTTCAGGTCGTAAGACCCGCAGTGTACAATTTTAATATTGCGTCGCATCGCATGCCATTACAATGGCATGCAATGCGATCAGACCCGATTTTAATTGTACAGGCACCCTGATGGGTGATTACTATGTTAAATACACCCCCATTGTTAACGCCACCCCCACTATCAACGCCAACCCGAAACATGGCGAGCCCACGAGGGGTGGCGGTAAGCGTCCTCCGACCTTTTTCATACCCCCACTATCCACGACGGCGTGGAGTTGATTTTAGATAGTGTGGCGAGCGGACGCGGAATACATGTGAAGTAATCCGCGGGGCTCGCTACGCTCGCCACAATATATAAAATCAACTCTACGCCGACGTGGCTAGTGGGGGTATGAAAAGGTCGGAGGACGCTTACCGCCGCCCCTCGTGGGCTCGCCACGCTTCAATGGGGGTGCATTTCACATATTAATCACCCATATCAGGGTGGCTGTACAATTGAAAATCGGGTCTGATCGCGTCGCATGCAATGCGATCGATACAATGGCATAAGATTAAAATCGTGGGCGCCGTGCTAGGGGATTCGGTATGGAATCCCGGCATTCAAAATCTCGACGCTGGAATCCCGACCGCCGAAATCCCGACAAGGGGGGGACGTGGAACGCACACACCCCCCCCCCCCCCCCCTTGCGGACTCGCTGCACTTGGCACGCTAATTTATTCTCCCTCTAGAGGGAGAAAGTTTCAGGATTTCAGCGGTTGGGATTCCAGCGTTGGGATTTTGAACGCCAGGATTCCGACCGCCGGGAAATTAACTGCATCCCGTGCTAGGAAAGTACCTATTCTGCTAAACATGTGGAGTGCTCAGAGGAGTTTTCATTGCTGTTTGTGGAGGTTGCCAAGTTTTTCAAGGAAGATCCATCTTCACGACAGTCACCATGGCCGGAATTTACATCCATCACCCAGAGAGTATCCAGAGTGTACTAACCATGATGAAGAACTCAGAATCATGTGGTGGGTGGAGCAAAATGTTCCCACCATTGCAGCAGTTTTGATCTTTTGGGGTGGAGAACAACAGACAAACTCTTTACCCTGGGGACTGGTCCCTCCGTGTGTGGACTTTCATCAGCTGGTAGACCCCTTGAGACAACACAATGTCAACGTCAGATCTCTGAACCACAAGATTGAGGGACTCTGCTCAAACAAGGGGTCCATAGTCTTTTTAAATCTGCACCATGTTGGTGCCTTGGAACTATCACCCACTATTCCCCAGAACAGTTAATGAAAGATTCCATTTTTGTGATACTGGTAAACAGACAAGCCCAAGTGGGCTTGATATAAAATCATTCTACACATGACAAATTATTCAGGGTGGCACTTGTCTCTAATGGGGTGTACACATGGGCCAACCTGGCGGCCATTTATATCGATTCGACATAGACAGCCGGCGGGATGCCGTATTGGCCAGGGGGAAGGGACGGTGCACAGGGAGGGAGCGATGCTGCATTGTGCGGCAAGGCACTGCTTTCGATCTAGTAGATCAGAGCAGGAATAGACTTGCCTGCACAGTCTTATTTCTGCTTTCGTGGCTGCGCATCAGGATCAAATGCGGCCAACTTCAGGGTCACTTTCACTTCAGTTTGTACTATATAGTCCACATCGAAAGTGAAACTGAATCGAACTGTGTGTAAGGGGCATACGTTCCAATTGGTTATGCTGCTTTATAAATAAAATGTAATGCTATGTTTTTTGTTTTTGTTTTACGTATATAATATATTTGCCAATATTATTGAGGAAATGATTTAGATTGTGAAATGATCTAATGGTGTAGGCTTTATTTAACAAATAATAATGTTTGCTTTTTGTTTGTTTTGTTAAGATGTGGCGGAGATTGCTGACGAAGTGTATATGGAGGTGATTGTTGGAGAGGAGGATGCCTCAGTAACGCATGAACATCAGCTGGATGATGCCGAACTAAGCAAGACCTTTATGCCAGTGGCCTGGGCTGCAGCTTATGGTAAAGAAATCTATCAAAAATGCTCCTATAACTTATGCTATCTGCTGTAAGCATGTTCTTAGCTATTTGTTGCAGTGGAGCTTATGTGTGTCGAGTTTCTGGAATATATTTACTTCTATAAAAAAAATGTTTTAGGGATAAACGTCATTAGCCTGCTAATGTAACTAAATATTACTAGTAATTAAAGATTCATTGATTAAAATAATTATGAAATCGATATATACAAATTTTATACAAGTACAGTGTAGTATACCTCTAACGTGATAACCAGAAAAATCTTTTAATGCCAAAATCTCATTAGGGTTCTGGGGGAAGTAAATAAAGATTTTTGTGTAAAAACATAACCATGAAAAGGAAGTAACACTATAAACTGGGTCATTAGTAGGAGTAGTGATCAATAATACATTGAATATACTAAACCTGATTCAGTTCTCCTACAATAGACACAGTATTGTAGCAAATGGTTCCAGATTCACCAGGGGAAATTTACTAAGATCTGTATTCTACTTTACAAGTTATGTTGCTATGGGCAACCAATCAGATCCTGTCTACTATTTTCTAGAGGGTACTAAATAAATAAGAAGTCGATTCTGATTGGTTGCCCATAGCCACGTCACATTTGAAGTAGAATACACATCTTAGTAAATTTCCCCCACAGTGTCTAGATAGACATGCAAAAACTCAACAAGTTCAATGCGAGTTTTTCACAATTAATGCCATTTTTTTTTTTTTGTGCCTTTTTTATACTTGCCCATCTACATGGGCTGCTATTGAGAATGGTAATATGTATGCTAAGCGGAGGCACCAGACGCGGAGCATGGTGAGGGTACTTGTTACAGTAACTGGGGGTCCATGTTGACAGGTGTCGACATTGACACAAAAAAAGTGGCAAAAATTATTGTCGACCTTTTCATGTGTCGACCTTTTGACAATGTCAACCTATTAACGATCTGTAGGCATTGTCGATCTAATAATCCACAACGTTTAGCAAAGTGGACAGTTCATATATGTAGCCGCATTTCACATGTCCCCTGCGTGGGAAACCGAATGGTTCCTTTATCAGTATAGTCAATTTCTACTAAAGCTAAACAAGCAGAATGGTCACTAAATGTCTTTTTTTTTTTTTTTTTTTTTTAAACATCTGGATCATTGATGCATAATATTTAATTTAAAGAAGTCATACGTAGTTTTGCCAATCAATGGAACCCGGCCTCCGATGTGCCCAGTATCCAGATAATAGGAATAGGATCATTAGAGAAGCAGCGGCTAAGTTTAATCACCCTTGGGGATTGCTGTTCATGTAACCTGATTTATTTGATGCTGTCATTGTATAATAAGCTATAACAGATAACCCTTACTGTGATTTGCATGTTGCAGGCAATAACATGAGTAACAACCTGGAGGGAGCGGAGCACAGGAATGGAACTGCTAGCGCTCTTTTGCACATAGATGAGTCTGATGGACTGGACAGGCTAGCGAAGCAGAGACCAAAGAAAAAGAGAAGGGGAGAGAACAGGCAGTACCAAACAGGTGTGTATTATGCTTGTGTATTGGACTTACAGCAGACATTCCATGCTTGCTAACGTCGGACTGTTTCCAAAGCAAACGCTTTTAGGTGAAGAATTCAAAGCGGTGCTTACATTAAAGGGCCTGAATCGGTAAGCATACCGAGCGCCAGAGAAGCCACCCCGCCAAATACACCCACCACTGTTTCCCCTCGCGTGCCGCCCCTGCAGGAGTAGTCATTCGATGGTCGCTGACTATCGAATGATTTCTCCTGCATTCGCAAATAAAAGTCAATCTTAAGTGACTTTTTTAATTGCAGGTGCCGGGACGAAGACAGGGCGGGTGGCTGACATCATGTGATGCCAACCGCCAGCCCCTGGCAGGTATCGGACCTGCCGCGTACCCATGGAAATGCTTAGCGTTTTCATGGGGACACCCATAAAACGCTGGGTGTTCCCATGGGCTAGCGCCAACCCCCGTCCCCTTTCCTCCCTCCCCACTGCGAACGACCCAACGAGTAAGTCGCCACGGCCGCTCAGTCACGGTTTGCAAATGCGCATGCACAAACCCCGACCATCGGGGCAGGGGCCGAATCCAGCTCCTGTGTGTGATCCAGAATCGGCCCCTTAGTGTAAAGCACACAGGGCTTTCCAATTAGTGTGGGTGCCGCTTTCAATGTTCTCATGAAACCGGACTAGAAGCAGCTGCCACTTTGTAAATATCGCCCTTTTTTCTGTTCAATGAGAGAGTGGACGATTCAAATGTTTATTGGGTCGCATAGGAGTTTTCACCCAAATGGTTTTGCCACTTTTAAAATAATTGTTTTACCTTATAACTTTAATTTTATTTCATAATGTCAACAATAAACTGTAGACAGCTGGTTTCATAGTGTTAGGGACATTGGGCCTAATTCAAACCTGATCATGGGACAAATTTTGTTCTGAAAATGGACAAAATCATGCTGCACTGCAGGTGGGGCAGATGTAACATGTGCAGAGAGAGTTACATATGGGTGAGTTATTTTGTTTCCGTGCAAGGTAAATACTGGCTGCTTTATTTTTACACTGCAATTTAGATTTCAGTTTGAACACACCCCACCCAAATCTAACTCTTGCTGCACATGTTACACCTGCCCCACCTGCAGTGCAGCATGGTTTTGCCCATTTTGAGAACAGATTTGTTCAGTGATCAGGTTTGATTTAGGCCCATTGTCTGATGCAAATCTGCATGGCCAACATTTGACGTGTTGACCTCATTCACATCAACATATTGAATCTGGACATTCTGACCTTGGATGTTTTCTACCTTGCCATTGTATAGTACAGGATAAAGCAATACACTAACATTTAATAATGCAAATCATTCTCCTGTTATGGCCATATAGAATTATCTGTAGCAAAAGCAGGGTCTGCTCATGTGGAACTCATTTCAGCCAATCATATTTCCACTCACATTGTTCTAGTGCATTGTAATTATAACTAATCTGATTGGTGGCCATGGGCAGCACTCCCACTTCTCCTTTAGCAGCTATAGTAAAACTACCCTGAGATGTGAAAACGTGCCTGGGCTTTACACATGAGGAGCTGTGCTGAGCGTTCAGAGTGGTGCTAGATTACTCAGAACGCTCAGCATGATTGCTCAGCACACAGCAATGTGTCAGCTCTGTGTGCTGAGCGAACTGTCAGGGCCAGTGTTCTCTGCTGAGAACACTGGCCCTGCCTGGCGATCACTAGATTTATCCAGCATGGTGGATGTCAATCACCAGGCGATTACGACGTGCATCTCTATTGCTATGGACCCTACACACGGACCCATGTTGGGGTATTTTCTAAGCGTTCTAGTGAGATCACTTGGAAGATGCCCTGTAATCGCCCCATTAGTGTGGGGTAAGCCATGAATTGGTTACATTCATTTTTTCTTCTATTATTATTATGCTTTTACTTTTATATTGTCATTGCCTTTTGTTTCCCCAGCAGTGCACAACTTTATTGTAAATAAAGCCCAGGAGAAGGTCCTGTGTAAGAGCCAGCTTATGAAACTTACAAAGATACCAACTAGAATATACATGCCCATGAGTTAAATTGCTTTATTTTGTAGTTTTATGAAGTTTGAACTACTGTCATTTGTCTAAAGTTTATCTTTGTGTTCTGTTAATAGCCATAATTATTGGTCCCGATGGCCATCCGCTTACTGTATATCCATGTATGATCTGCGGCAAGAAGTTCAAGTCTCGAGGCTTCCTGAAGAGGCACATGAAGAACCACCCAGAGCACCTGGCACGCAAGAAGTATCGTTGCACAGACTGTGATTACACCACCAACAAGAAAGTGAGTTTGCACAACCACCTGGAGAGTCACAAGCTGACTGCTGCTGTCATTAAGACTGAGAAGGAATTGGATTGTGACGAGTGCGGCAAAGTATTTCTGCACGCTAACGCGTTGTTTGCCCACAAGCTGTCGCACAAGGAGAAGGCGGGCAACAAAATGCACAAGTGTAAATTCTGCGATTACGAGACAGCCGAGCAGGGGTTACTTAACCGGCATCTCCTGGCGGTTCACAGCAAGAGCTTTCCGCACATCTGTGTGGAATGCGGAAAAGGTTTCCGTCACCCGTCTGAGCTGAAGAAGCACATGCGCACTCACACCGGGGAGAAGCCTTATGTCTGCCAGTATTGTGACTATAAGTCAGCCGACTCCTCCAATTTGAAAACCCACGTTAAGACAAAGCACGGCAATGAGATTCCATTTAAGTGTGACATATGCCTCCAGACATTTGCAGACTCGAAAGATCTGCAGGCTCACGCTTTCCTGCACCAGGAGAGCAAAAGTCACCAGTGCCTGCATTGTGACCACAAAAGCTCTAATTCTAGCGACCTGAAAAGACATATCATTTCCGTGCACACCAAGGATTATCCCCACAAGTGCGAGTTTTGCGACAAGGGCTTCCACCGGCCTTCCGAGCTTAAAAAACACGAAGCTGCGCATCGTGGCAAAAAGATGCATCAGTGTAGGCACTGTGAGTTCCAAATTGCCGACCCGTTTGTGCTGAGTCGACACATTCTTTCTGTCCACACTAAGGAGTTGCCATTTAGGTGCAAACGCTGTCGTAAGGGCTTCAGGCAGCAGATAGAACTGAAAAAGCACATGAAGACTCACAGTGGTAAGAAAGTGTACCAATGCGAGTACTGTGAGTACAACACCACAGACGCTTCTGGTTTTAAGCGCCATGTCATCTCCATCCACACCAAAGACTACCCCCACCGCTGTGACTTCTGCAATAAAGGCTTCCGCCGGCCTTCTGAAAAGAACCAACACACAATGAAACATCACAAGGAGGCCAGCTTAGTGTGACTTTCTCTATGATGAGCTTTATCGGAAAACTGATAAAGTGTATACCCGTTCTTGTAAAGGATAGTGTCCGTTGTTGTTTTTGTTTTTCTTTTATTCGTCGATGTGCCTCTAAGGTAATTTTTTTTTTTTTTTTTTTAAATATTCCAGTTCTGCACTTTGTTTAGTAAATCAACAAAGTTGCACCACTGGGGAGGCTTTTGGAGATGGTTTAGTCCTTTTCTTTCAAATCTGTCTACCCTTGAAAATCAACTGCTGTCTTATTAAATTTGCTTATTTGATCCTTGACACGAGCATTTTGCTTGCTGCTGAAAGACGATAAAACAGTACAGAAGCTTTGTATGGAGAGTAGTACGTTTTGTATGAACTTCAACATTTTATTTCTGCTTGGCAGAGCCATGATATTTTAAAGTGATGGTCTGTGGAGTCCTATATGGAAAGTGGTGTTCTCTTACCAACCAGTCATAATATAGCAACCGTTTCTCATACAGCTCACAAAGTTACCGCAAACATCTCATCTGGTTGTTAGGGGTTACTGGCCTTTATCATGTAAATCGTTTTTTAATTGTGTGTGTGAAAGTATTTTATATAACCCAGCGATAAGCCAGTTGTAGCTTTCATGACCTTGGTGAAACTTTATAAATTCCACAGTAGAAATCCTGACAAAAGTTTAACAGGCCCTGGATGCACGGATTTCACATGCATGGTTTTCTATATTTACCAAAAATTAAACACCTCTTAAAAATAATAAAAAAAATAAGGAATTTTAACACATTAGCTGGTCCTGATATAACATTTGCTTTACGGCAAACAGGCTCTCCATATTTGTGTCCCCCAAACCCCCCCAAAATGTAAATAAAATGTATTACTTAAATAAAACCCATATCACATTTTATTGTATCCTCCTTTCATTAGGAAAACCTAAATGTTGCAAAAAAAAAAAAAAATTGTAATAATAATTTAAATCTTACCAGCTTGTGTGTGTTCATATTCAGTCTCTAATACATGTAGAATACAGCTCAAACTTTAGATTTCACCAAAAGTTTTTTTTATTATACCATGCCACCTCCTTTATACTGGGTTGCTGCAGTCTACTGTCAGTGTTATTCATGCGCAATTTGCATGTTTGCTATGCATTTTCTTTAGGGGGAAAAAAAAAATGAATTAAAAGGACATTATATTAAAAAAACATTTTTAAACATTTTTTATTTTTTATTTTTTATCATTAACCTTTTACACTTTCCTAGATATGACTGCATCTTGATGTTGCGGAATATGCATCAGTGCAGTGTGGGAAGTTTGAACCATCCTTCAAAATAGAGATATTTAATAGATTTGGCATTGAAGTAGGAAATGTGGACAGCTTCTAACGGTTTTATTTAAATCATCTGGTTAATCTTGGAAAGTATGTAGTGCAGTACAATGGATCCTAATATCGTATTATATCCGTGAATACTTTTTTAGCCACTATTCGTAAGAGAGTGCTTTTAGATATATTCCTTTACTTTAAGAACAACACTGGCATGCAGTATTTACTGACGGTGATTCATACATGTTCTTCCTGCTCTTCTTTTAAGAAAGAAATAGGCACATGGAGTGTTAATGGTAGTTTTAAAGGTTGTGTTTACAATTGTGATATTTTGGCGTTAATTTTAATTTGGGTGTTAAGTTATTAAGAAAAACAAATGTGCACTTTTTTACTATAACTTTTTGTTCGTGTTTTGCTGAGTATCAACCAAATGTCTTTTGAGCCGTGGACGCATGCTAAACAAATATGGCAACGGTAAACTACAAAATGTCTATTGTGAGCTATGTGTATGCGAAATGCGCTTCATTTTTTTTGTTTCGGTTTAGTTTTTTTACTCCCAGGAATGTCTTTTTTTTGGGGGGGGGTTGTAATTTTTTAAGGCACTTTCACCCAAGGACCTTTTATACTAATACTATGATACTGCAGTGTGCTCAAAATACTTCATTATCTGTTACTTGATATTTATAAAGACATTATTCTTTTTCTGTGCACAGTTAACACTAAAATTCATAGGTTTTGATGCACAAATTGCCTCGTGAAATTTCTTGTTACGTTTCAACTTGAAGAAATTAAAACCATTGAGAAAATGAAGCAAATTTAGCACCGTGCCAGAATGAGATGAGAGGAGCAAGCAATTCTCTAACTGATTTGTACTGTAAGAAGTGTTTCATATTCCTCTATATTACCGGAATGTATTTAATAAATGTCTAGTAGTTACTAAGACTGCTTTGAATTAGAGGTCACATGGAAGATACCTGCAGTGCAGTGTGTGGTATTCCCAACATTCAGATTTATTTAAATGGTAACGCTATTTCAATGCTATTTTTAAAAATTTAAAAAAATCTTACGTAAAGCTTCAATTTTATTACTATTACAAGAACGGGACTGTATAGATGTAAATGTAATCCTTTTTTTTTTTTTTTTTTTTTTTATAAATATATATACATTATTCAATCTAATTGGCTTTTGTAAAGTACACACCTGTATAAAGAGATTGTAGTTATTGTTTATGTATGTGTTTTTTTTTTGTTTTTTTTTGTTTTCATGGTTTAAATTTTTTTGCTGAATTATATTTGGCAAGTGCTCCATAATTTGAATGTTTTTTTGTTTTGTTTCTAAGAGGTACAGTTTTTTTGTTTTGTAAAAAGAACTTATGTAAATTATTCACTAGATACAGCCTGTAAAATATTGTATTGTCTTATCTGTACAATTTTGTATAAAAAGTAAACCGAAATCAATATAGGGATTTGAGATGACATTGTAATTGTGTACTTGATAATGTGCTAAAATAAAGATCAGAATATTTTCTTGTTGGCGAATGTTCAGTGCATCATGTCCTGTTAAAGAAGTACTGTTACAGAAAGTTAAATGGCCATTGTTCTCTGAACTTATACCTCTACCAAACCACCTTTCTCTATAAGTTGAAAAGTGTGTGCATGGAGCTTAAAATAGCTATGCTAATACTCTTTGGGTAAATTTACACATGGCACTCCTCTTTGGGATCTCAATGCGTTAGTGCCACTTAGTTTTGTTCTGGAATTTTCTGTACTTATGTAGTATCTGGGCGCCCGATTTAGAAATCGGGTCGGATCGGGCACATCGCATCGCATGCGACCAAATCGAATGCGATGCGATGGACCCGATTTTTCCATAGGATTCAATGTTAAAATGGACGGAGTTCATTTTAACATGGAATTCAATGGGAAAAGGGGTCCTTTTCATACCCCTACTATCCAAGTGGGCATGGAGTTGGATATAAACCTGTGGCGAGCGTAGCGAGCCACCGAGCCCGAAGCATGGCGAGCAGACACAGAATACCGTCCCCTCGCGGGGCTCGCTTCGCTCGCCACGCTTCGGGCGCGGTGGCTCGCTACGCTCGCCACAGGTTTATATCCAACTACATGCCCACTTGGATAGTAGGGGTATGAAAAGGACCTCTTTTTCCCATTGAATTCCATGTTAAAATGGACTCAGTCCATTTTAACATTGAATCCTAAGGAAAAATCGGGTCATCACATGCGATATGGTCGTATGCGATGCGATATCGCATCGCATCTGATTGTATGCCTTAACTTAAGGCATACAATCAAAATATCGGGCGCCCAGATTCTACATAAGTACCGAATTTTCTTTTGTTTAGAAAATACTTCTTTCCTGAACTTTGTTAACATTTATGTAATTTAAATTTCCTCTACCACCCCATGGCAGCATACTTCTGGGTTAAGCTCTCCTGGGTAGATATCTGGAAAGGAAACAAAAAGACACTGCCCCTATATAACAACCGCCCCCACAAGGCTCTGTGTCTTTTTTTTTTTTTCGGGGTAGATGGATGGCTTACCCTGTTAAAAGCTGCAGTCCTGTTTCACTGCCCAGTGCAGTAAGGGAATGAGGCATCAGATTCCTTGACCCATGCTGTCAAGAGCGGATTGGGGTGTCCGTCTGTTGAGGGACCCTGCCGCCCAGCGCGGTTAGGGTAAATGTGTCCAATGGAAATAGACGGCGGTGGGACTTACAGAAGCCAGCGTCTGATTATAGATATAGGCGTCGGCACTGGAGAGTGTCGTGGAAAACAGGCAGCCAGCGTCTGATGTCATCAAGGAGCGTCGTCCGGTGCCAGGCTGGACGCCGGCTCAGGCACTTGTGTGTCAGACGGCATCTGACGTTATCGCCGGGCGCACATCATTTAAAAACGGTCTGCAAACCTTGGAGATTGCTGCAGACCTCTCCCTTTATCCAGCAGACTGCGGTAAGGCCCTGTAAAGCAGCGCTGCTGCTGGGGCAATGTTTTTTTTTCTCTTTACTATATGTTTCAAGTTTCTTATGCCAAGGTGTTTCCTTTTGGCAGTGCACAAACAGTGTTGCTTTACTGGTATAATAATGCAGGATGAGAAAAAGCAGCCCATGAAGTCAGGGTAAGCCAGGAGTATATTTTGGAGTATTTTTGTATTTTTATATTTTTGGATATATTAGAGGAATATTCCCTATATACTACTTTGGCTTTCTGATAGGTCAGAGACCAGTAAGGAGAAAGCTGAAGTTAAGGCTAAATACAAGAAGCTGCATACAGCGAAGTGCTCATTATGTGATAAAAACTTACCTGAGAAATTCTCAGGTTCTACTTGTGATAAATGTAAGGGGTCCCAGCAGATGGGGACGCCTCAAATGACTGAGCTGGTGGCAATGTTAAAAACAGCACTTGCAGATTATTTTGTCACCAAAGAGGACTTGGCAAAAGCACCTGCAAAAAGAAACAGGGAGGTACTTTCAGATTCAGATGAGTCTGCGGCAGGTCCGGCATTTAGGACAGAGGAAGAAGCAGAAGAGGGGGAATTATTTATAAAAAAAAAGAAAGAAATAGATTTTAACCCAGATCTACTTGATAACCTGTTGTCACTTAATATTGAAAACCCCCAAGAAGAGGGGAAACTTCAAGACCTGTAATTTAGAGATAAGAAGAAAAAGGTGAAGCAATTTCCATTATGCAAAACACTAAAAGATGTGGTGGAAGAGGAGTGGCTTCACCCAGATAAAAAAGTGTCAGTACACTAAGGGTGGTAAAGATGTATCCGTTTGACCCAGAACAAGTTAAAACATGGGAGTAGGCACCCAAGGTAGATGCCGCTATTGCCTGCATATCAAGGAAAACGATTCTTCCACTCGAGGATGCAAATGTATTTAAAGACTCTATGGAGAGAAAAATAGAGATGACTTTAAGAAAGCCGCATGTAACATCGGGAGCTGCAATAAAGGCATCCTCAGCAATGGTGATAACATACATCTAGAGTCTTTAGATCCTGGTGTCAAGACCTTGAGTTTGATATGTTAGACTCAATGAAGAGAACGGAGTTGATGAAGGTGGTTCAGAATATACAGATAGCGGTGGTATTTCTCTGTGACGCCTCTTTAGATGTAGTGTGTCAGGAGAGCCGCTGGCGGCACGCAGCGGGTCTCTTACCCCTCTGTGCTCGCCGGCGACTCTCCTGTATGGCGGCAGGTCCTGGGCGGCAAGGGGGCTGCTGGTGCGGGATGAGGAGGACCCTCCCGGCATGCAGGGCTCTGGCGGCGTGCGGAGGCCGGCACTGCCATCTTTGTTCTGGGCAACCTTGCCATTGGGCCAGCCAGTGTAGTTCCCTCCCCACTGTGCTGGTCGGCCAATAGCAGCTGCTCCCTAGGGATTTAGGGAGGCTGTCAAGAGCTGACCAGCATCAGTGCAAAAAGTCTTTCTGTCCATCAGCAGCTTAGACTCCTGGCTCCATTTGGTCCCTCAATCCAGCTTGGTATCATTCTATTATTCAGGGAAGTGTTGTCCCTGGCACCTCAGTCTCTGTGTCTGTGTACCAATCCAGCCTGCCCATTCTTTGCCTAAGCACAGTACTCCGTTAACCCTCGCCATCCCCTGGTCGGGTCTTCATTAACCCGGCAACAGTCTCTATCATCCCATTCCTCCATCATCTTCCTGTTCTTCAAAGGCGCCACCTTCTCTTCTTCTACCACCAGTCCATTCTTCCAGTTGAAAATCACCTCCGGTAACCTCACGTCTCTTCACGTGCCTGATTACCCCCACCTCTGCTACTTCTAGTGTGGTTTCTGACCGTCACATGAATCCATCCAACCCTCCGCTTGTGACCGTTTGCACTGACCCAATGGATTTGAGTGGGTCTCAGGGACTTCCGACTGATTTGCTCCAAAGCATAGTGGCATCAGCCCATCTTCATCTACCTACACCAAACAAGTTTGACGGTTCACCCAAGGCCTGTCGTTTTTTTTTTAACCAATGTGATGTTCACTTCACTCTTCAGCCATTTAATTTTCCCACTCCAAAGTGGCCTATATTGTATCCCTGTTGACTGGTTCGGCCTTAGACTGGGTTTCCCCTTTATGGGAACGCTCCGACCCTCTTCTTTCAGATTATCCTGGATTCATCACTACATTTCGTTGCATCTTCGACGAGCCAGGTCGGTGTCTTCTGCCGCTATGGAGATCCTGAGAATCCGTCAGGGGAGCCATCCCGTCAGCCAGTACGTCGTACAGTTCCAGACACTGGCTTCTGTGCTGCGATGGAATGAAAAGGCTTTACAATCTGCCTTCTTGAACGGTGTCTCCGGGCGCCTGTAGGACGAGTTGGCTACGAGGGATATGCCTTCTACACTGGAAGAATTCATTTTGTTGTGTAATAAAGTAGATGGTACTTGTTTCCTAGCACGGCCACAATCGCGGGCATCGGGTGTAATTTTTAGTGGTCTGCGACCGACGCGATGCCCCCGATTTTCCCATTGAAATGCATTGAAAAAAGTCAAAATCGCGTCTGTCACAGGTGGCTAAAAAAGGCTTAAATGGTCCAGACGCGATGCCCCCGATTTCCCATAGGAAACAATGTTAAATGCCTCAATTTACCCGCGATGCCCCCGATTTCCCATAGGAAACAATGTTAAATGCCTCAATTTCACCAAATCATCATAGGGAACAATGGTAAATGGCCCAGAAACCCCCCCAAAACACCCCTGAACAGTGAAATGTCCCCCCAAAAGTATTTTACGCCACCCCACGATCAACGTGAACCTTAAGCGTGGCGAGCGCAGCGGTACGCGTCCTCCGACCTTTTCATACCCCCACTATCCACGTTGGCGTGGAGTTGAGAATAGAATAGTGTGGCAAGCGCAGCGAGCCACCGAGCCCGAAGCGTGGCGAGGGGACGCGGATACCTTCACAGGTAAACGCGTCCCTTTGCGGGCTTCACAGGTATCCGCGTCCCCTCGCGGGGCTTGCTGCGCTCGCCACACTATTCTATTCTCAACTCCACGCCGACGTGGATAGTGGGGGTATGAAAAGGTCGGAGGACGCGTACCGCCGCCGCTCGCCACGCTTCGGGTTCACGTTGATCGTGGGGTGGCATAAACTACTTTTGGGGGGACATTTCACTGTTCAGGGGTGTTTTTGGGGGTTTCTGGCCCATTTACTATTGTTCCCTATGATGATTTGGGTAAATTGAGGCATTTAACATTGTTTCCTATGGGAATTCGGGGGCATCGCGGGTAAATTGAGGCATTTAACATTGTTCCCTATGGGAAATCGCGGGCATCGCGTCGGTACCATCGCACCCGATTTTTTAGTGCATGCGATGGCCGCGATGCCCCCGATTTTTACTAACGATGCCCACGATCATGATCGGTGTGGCCGTGCTAGGAAACCAGTACCAAGTAGATCCCCGCTTCCAGGAGAGGCAGATGGAGGAGCCAGTCTGATCGCTTAAGAATTCGACCTTCGACCAGTCAGATTCCTCTCACATGGTTATGTCCTGTCCCCGTCGTCCGGGAAATGGTCTCTCCTAATCGGCAGAGGAGAGGCCAGATTGGGAGTGTTAGTCACCTCTCCTATTTCAATCGACTCCTCCATCCTAGTCGCCCTTTTCACTCCTCCTCGTGGTTGGGTGCAGTTGAGAGCGCTGCTGGATTCTGGAGCTGCTGGCAACTTCCTTTCTGATGGATTTTGTGCCCAACATTCCGTCAGCACCAAGCCATTACTCCAGTCTCTTTTTCTAACGGCAGTTGATGGCAGTCGAATCCCAGATGCTCGTGTCTTGTCAAACGATGCCTCTTCTGCTTCAAGTGGGTGTTCTGCACCAAGAGATGATTGACTTTCTTGTTGCTCCTAAATCCTCCCATGAACTGGTCCTCGGGTTATAATGGTTATCCAAACATCATCCTCGTGGCAACTGGGAAAATATGGAAATCGAGGACTGGGGAACATGCTGTTTTTCTTCCGGCCTTCCTCAAGTAACTCTGTTCCGACAGACATTACCAAACAAGTCTGAATCTTCGTTACCACCTCAATACACGGCCTACAGGGACATCTTTAGTAAAGGAGGAGCAGATGTCCTTCCACCTCATCGACCCTGGGACTGTCTCATTGAACTATTAACCGGTAAAACACTACCATCTATCCGCTGTCCATCCCAGAAACTAAGGCAATGTCGGATTACATACAAGAGAACTTGGAGAAAGGATTTATATGTTTTTCCACATCGCCTGCTGGTGCTGGGTTTTTCTTTGTAAAAAAGGACGGATCCCTAAGGCCCTGTATAGATTACCGGGGTCTAAAATGATATTACTATCAAGAATCGGTATCCATTACCATTAATCACCTAGTTGTTTGATAGGATTAAAGGAGCCGTAGTCTTCACCAAGTTGGACCTGTGTGGTGCCTACAATTTAATTTGCATCAGACCAGGGGATGAGTGGAACAGCGTTCAACACTCGGGACGGACATTATGAGTATCTTGTTATGCCATTCGGACTCTGCAACGCTCCAGCCGTCTTTCAGCAATTTGTCAATGATATATTCCGAGACATGTTTTATCATTCCATCGTAGTTTATCTGGACGATATCCTCATTTTCTCTTCTGATTTAGCAACTCATTGTCAGACCATGAGAGAAGTTTTGTCCCATCTTCGAAAGAGCCGTCTCTACTGCAAGTTAGAGAAGTGTGTGTTTGAAGTATCTTCTGTGCCCTTCCTTGGCCATATTCTTTCTCAGTCTGGTCTGGAGATGGACCCAGCCAAGGTCAAGGCCATACAAAACTGGACAACTCCTACCACTCTCAAAGGGATACAGAGGTTTCTAGGATTCTCCAATTATTATCGTTGATTCGCCCGCAACTTCTCATCCATAGCCGCACCTCTCACTGCTATCACTCGCAAGGGAGCTGATCCATCCAAGTGGCCCCCTGAGGCAATTTCAGCGTTTCAGCAATTAAAATTAGCCTTTATGTCAGCTCCCATCCTTCTTCAACCAGACTGTGACAAGCTTTTCTTTTTGGAGGTCGATGCCTCATCGGAGGGTATAGGAGCGATCCTTCTACAATGTGGCAAGGGCAATAAGCTTTTACCCTGTGCCTACTTCTCCAGGAAATTCCTCCCAGCGGAGAAGAATTACTCTATCGGCGAACAAGAATTATTAGCCATTAAACTTGCTTTCGAAGAATGGCGGTATCTGTTAGAAGGGGTCCGACACAAAATTACAGTCTACTCCGATCATAAGAATCTCTCATTCATCCGTAATGTGCAATGTCTCACCTCTTGCCAAGCGCAGTGGACAACCTTCTTCGAGCGCTTTCACTTCCAAATCCTCTATCGTCCTGGATCAGAGAATGGTAAAGCTGATGCACTCTCCTTCGATTCAACTTCAGACAAAAACAGTCAACCACAAACCATACTAAACCCGGTAGTCTTCGCCCATACGACTTCTAATCCAATACCCCCCCCCCGGGAAAACACATATTCCAAAAGAATTACGTGAACAAATTCTCAAATGGGCTCATGCCTCACGTTTTGCCGGACACCCAGGAGCGCAGAAAACTCTAACCTTCTTGCAACGGTCGTATTGGTGGCCTTCCACCTCTGTTCTGGGCAACCTTGCTATTGGGCCAGCCAGTGTAGTTCCCTCCCCACTGTGCTGCTCCCTAGGGATTTAGGTAGGCTGTCAAGAGCTGACCAGCATCAGTGCAAAAAGTCTTTCTGTCCGGCAGCAGCTTAGACTCCTGGCTCCATTTGGTCCCTCAATCCAGCTTGGTATCATTCTATTGTTCATGGAAGTGTTGTCCCTGTTCCCTGGCACCTCAGTTTCTGTGTCTGTGTACCAATCCAGCCTGCCCATTATTTGCCTAAGCACAGTACTGCGTTAACCATCCCCTGGTCGGACCTTCAGTAACCTGGCAACCGTCTCTATCATCCCATTCCTCCATGATCTTCCTGTTCTTCAAAGGCGCCACCTTCTCTTCTACCACCAGTCCATTCTTCTTCCAGTGAAAAATCACCTCTGATAACCTCACGTCTCTTCACGCCTAGTACCTCCGGAACTTTTTCCAAGTTATATTGCAAGTTGCAAGATCTTAAGTTTCCTTTTATTTAGTTGCTCAAAGAAGTATTTGAGAACTGTTTGTACCTTGAAGTATCAATGTACCTTCATAAAACCGTCTATTATTAAACCTGCCCGATTTTAACCCCACCTCTGCTACTTCAAGTGTGGTTCCTGACCCTCACGCGAATCCATCCAACCCTCCGCTTGTGACAGTGCATTTGGCAGCTAGATCCAACGCAACAATGGCAGTAACAAAAAGAGCCCTCTGGCTAAAGCCATGGGCGGCTGACAATTCGTCAAAGAATAAGCTGATATTGTTACCTTTTCAAGGAAAATACCTGTTCGGCCAGCAATTGGATAAAATTATAACGAAAATTTCTGGGAGCAAGTCTGTATGGTTACCGCAGGAAAAGACCACAAGGAGAGGTCAATTCAACAAAGTCTTCATTATCCAACAACAGACTATAAGGAAGCAAAGGCTTATAAACCTGATAGAAATTTTCGGAAGCCATGGTTCGGGAATAGAACCACTTTTCGTGGCCAAAGGGGCAGAGAAGGCAGATTTGCCTTCCGTCAGACACAATGACGCCAGAGAAAGGGTTGGTGGCAGGCTAATGCATTATAAACAAGTCTGGCACCAGTTGACCAAGGACAAATGGGACCTAGAGGCCATATCCTCTGGTTACAAAATAGAATTTGTAACTCTGCAGGGTGGTTGGATAGAAAAATCCCCTGTTCCAAGGAACTGGGAGGAAAGATAGGCCCTATTCAGCAGCTTTCAAGTAATGGTGGACCAAGGTGTAGTCACAAAGGTCTCAAAGCAACAAGAAAACCTAGGATGGCAGTCAAGGTTTTTTGTTGTAAAAAAAGCCCTCAGGGGGTTTCAGGACCATACTAGATGTAAGAAGGCTAAACACGTATGTTCACGTAAAAAAAAAAATTCAAAATGGAATCAATCAGATCGATTCATCCAGATTTCGAAAAAGGAGCCCATCTGACAAAATTAGACTTAAAAGATGCCTACCTGTACATTCCAATATTTACAGGACACCAAAAATATCTGCAATTTCGGTTAAGAGGAAATACTTACCAATTCACATCATTGTCATTCGGCCTGTCAACGTCACCCAGAACTTACAAAGATATTGGTAGTACTAGTGGGCAACCTCAATATTACAGGGGGTGTCAATTTGACCGTATTTGGACAATCTACTCATTATGGCACAAACCGAAGTACAGGCGATTCAGCATACAAAGCTGGTTCTATATTACCTGAAAGGGCACGGTTGGTTAATAAATTACCAGAAAAGTCACCTCAAGCCTTCACAAAGGGTAAAGTATCTAGGAGTTATCCTGGACACAAGTTCCATGCTAATAAAGTTAATGGAAGACAGACGTTTAAGATTGAACAAAGAAGTAAGGAATCTTATAGGAAAAAGTCTTCCGTTCAGAAGAATGCATGTGAAAATTCGGTCTCATGTCAGCTGCGTTAGACACTATACCATGGGCCAGACTTCATATCCGGTCTCTACAAAACTGTTTTCTAGGACAGTGGGACAGAGATGGAAAAAACTCAAAGCAAAAGATTTGCTTATCAAAAGAGGCAACAGCAGATCTCAAATGGTGGAACAGCATGGAAAGATTGAGCCAGGAAAGAGCCTATGCAGCAGGAGTGCAAATTATGGTGACAACAGACACCAGCAAAACAGGCTGGGGGGCTATATGCTAGCAATGGACAGCACAAGGAGAATGGAATGCAGAGATGAGTCAAGCCCACTCAAATATAAGAGAAATGAGGGCAGTTATGATGGCATGCCTGAAGTTTCAGAGTCATTTAATAAACAAGGAGGTTATGATAAGGTCAGACAACCAATCGATCGTGACGTATATACACAAGCAACGGGGAGCAAGAAGCAAAACCCTAATGCTAGAAGCGACGAAAGTTCTTCGATGGGAGTCTGTGCCGTCTTCATCTTTGGCAAAGAGAATCCGATAGCGGATACCTCAAGAAGAAACCGAATAGCTCCAGGAGAGTGGGAACCGGGACACTGAGCAATATGATTGCTGTGCAATATATTGCCAGCGATCATATTGCCCCGTGTGTACGTACCTTAAGCCACATTCAACAAGAGCCTTAGCGGCGTCTTGGGCAGAAAAAAGGGCGGCATCATTGGAAGAAGTCTGTAATGCAGCCTGCTGGTCATTAGTACATACATTCACCAAGCATTACAGAGTGTATGTGGTGGCTTATGAAGATGCTAGATCAGGAAGAAAAATTCTTAGCGCAATAGTTAAAAAAAAAAAAAAAAGAGAAAAAAGAAGCGACTGTGCATATACAGAGAAGCAAAAGGTGAAAGTAACCTGTATCCTTCAATTATGATATGATTTTGGTACCCACCCAGTGAGGTAACTGCTAGGGTATACCCAGAAGTATGCTGCCATGGGGAGATAGAGGAAAGTACAGATTATTACCTGCTAATAGGCTTTCCTCTACTTCACCATGGCAGCCGTTTTCCCAGCCCTGAGGAGTAAGGGTATTGGGCATGGGTCTTCAAACTGCGGCCCTCCAGATGTTGTGAAACTACATGTTCCAACATGCATTGCCAAATATTTTCCTATAAGAGCATGCCAAAACTGTCAGGGCATGCTGGGACATGTAGTTCCAGCACATCTGGGGGGCCACAGTTTGAAGACCCATGGTATTGGGGGAGTGTATGTTATTATTGTATTACTGTATGATTTCTTATAAAGCTTGAAAAATGTAAGACACAGAGCCCAGGGGAGGAGGTCCTTTATATAGGGGCAGGGTCTTTCGGGTTTCTTTCCAGATATCTACCCAGGAGGGCTTAACCCAGAAGTATGCTGCCAGGGTAGAGTAGAGGAAAGCCTATTAGCAGGAAATAATCTGTACTATCTGTTATACCACCTTTTTGCTTTAACGCCTTGAGTGGTGGGTTTTACTGGGGCAGGACAAACCTACCAGGGCAGATTTGTCCTGCCCCAGCCAAACCCACCACAGAGTGTAGGGCCCTCACCTCCGCAAACACCGGAGCTCCACTGCCCTAGACGCCAGTCACAGTCAGCAGTGACCACAGGTAGCAGGCTCGCGGAGGTTCGCAGCAGCTCGGGAGGACTCGGGCGCCTGAACTCCTGAGCGCACACGGGTCTCCCTGAGCCACCCTGAACATCACAGAGCCTGCCGTCTGCTCCCTGCAACTAATGGCGGCGGGGCAGGGGAGCTCCGGCGTACGATCGCCAGAGCAGAGAGGTGAGGGGGAGCGACGGGAGGGGAGAGGAGGTAGGGGGTGCCCGGACAGGTGATGCACCAATGGCGCACACCTTGATATTAGTGGTATGCCCGGAAATTTCCGGCAGCGCAGCTGAGCCCGGAAAATTTCCGGCCATACCACTCAAGTGGTTGAGGCTGGCTCTCTGCATCTACCCTCAAAAAATGAGGATTTCTGTCTGAAAGCAGGTGGGGTAATTACTAAACAACAATAAAACTGTGCAATGGATTTGGAATTTAGTTAGTCACTTATTAGTATTTATAGTATTACACAGTATTAAGCAAATATAGTCATATACACAGTAGTAATAATAATACACAACTGAAAAACATCCATAAAACAATTCCTATAACCAATATTATTATATGCCCTTAATCTATACGATTGTTCCATATTAGTCAGTTTGCACAATACCTATATAAGATGACTCGCCATTATTGAAGCAGACAGGTCGCTATTTTTGCAGTATGTCCTTTTCCAATTTGATTAGTAATTTAAGAAGCAGTCCTGTAAAGTTATGCATGCAATCCGTCCTATTGGTGCACTTTAGTGAATTAGTATTACGGCATAGGTATAAAAAGTTCAATATCTGGTCTGGCCAGACAATTGGTAAATACCTTACATATATGACAAGATTCTCACATCTGAGAGATAAGTTGTAAGACCCAGGAATATAACTACAAATTGCTCACTAGGTGGCACTGAACACCTGTTACATTAACAATGATTTGCCTTCCATTCCCCAGCTGTTTTGGAAATGAAACAACTATATGGACACAACATATATATGGTGGTCTTACCTCTCGCTACACTCTTTACCTGTTTTCTACCAGTTTCACTCTGCCTTCATTAAAGTTCATCAATTATCTACTTTCTACCAAATCTAGGAATCACTTCTGTATACACATCCTCCTGGACCTCTGCCACTGTCAACTCTCTCTTTCTGCATGTCCTTCACACCATAAGCATTCATGGCATTGTTTAATTCATTTATATGGTGCCACAAGGTATCCACGGCACTGCACAATAGGACAGAATATACTTGAATATAAAATTGAGGATATTTTCATATTGCTCCAACCAGTCCTATTCTATTCCACTCGATCTTCCCTCCTATCCCACCTTATATTTGTTCTCTGAAAACCTGGCTATCTGCCGTCTCCTTATAAGTGTCCGCCATGTCGGCATCCTGAGTGTCACCCTTGAGACCACAATCTCCTCCCCAATATCCAGTATCTTACCTGGGCCAGTTACTTCCACCATTTAAACTCTACTCTCGTTTACTAATTCAAAGTTCTCACCTACTTAGCCCTCAGACACTCCCCCAATATTTCTTCCATCAACTCACTGATAACCACATCTTACTCCTGAAAAATTAGCTTCAAGCCGCTGCCCACATATGGATAACACGTCCATGCCCATTTAGACTCTACACTACTTTTTAGCATACATGGCATCATGGAAAAATAACAAACTGACACTTGTGATGTGAATGGAGAAGCACTGATCGGCTGAGAGCTTGGGAACCCTGGATTTGTGCATTTTTCATGCAGCTTCATGAGAATGTACATTTAAAGCTATGAATCCGGCGGTAAAATATGTGCCGCATCTCGCAGCCTCGAGCAATGAATAATTGAATTGGACCCTTAAAGTCTGGTACAACCATTTTATAATCTACTGTATTAATGTATACATGTGTGTCATATTTGATGTTCTTAAAATAAATGTATTGTAGCTGAAGCTTATTGTAATTTGATTTATGTGGGATAGGCATATGAATATCCGGTACTCTTTACCTAGAAGGAAAAAAAAAATTGCGGTCGTAGGACACGTACCGCTGGGCTCGCCACGCTTCGGGTTGACGTTGATCGTGGGGTGGCGTTAACAATTGGGGGGGCCATTTCACACTTTAGGGTGCCTATTTGGCCTCTGTGGGCCATTTAACATTGTTCCCTATGGAAAATCGGGTCAATTGGGACATTTAACATTGTTCCCTATGGAAAATCGGGTCAATTGGGACATTTAACATTGTTCCCTATGGGAAATCGCGGTCATCGCGTCGGTCGCATCGCATGCGATTTTTTAGTACATGCGATGCCCGCCCTTCTAGGTAAAGAGTACCGAATATCCTTACAACGAAATAAGGATCAAAAAGGGTTGAGATTACCTGAAGGGTAAAAAAAGGGGCAGACTAGATGGGCCAAATGGTTCTTATCTGCCGTCAAATTCTATGTTTCTATGTTTCTAAGTGCATATTACAAAACTGCTATATTATTGTATTATCTAAGGCAGTGGTAGCCAACTCCAGTCCTCGAGAGCTACCAACAGTGCACGTTTTCCAGCTCGCCTCGCAGCTACACAGGTGCACTTATTACTGATTAACAAATTTTAAAAGATCCACAGGTGGAGCTAATTACTTCACTTGTGATTCTGTGAGGAGACCTGGAAAACATGCACTGTTGGTAGCTCTCGAGGACTGGAGTTGGCTACCCCTGGTCTAAGGGCTGGCAATTCCTCATAGCAGTAGCATCATAGGCACAATTGCCTTTTGGGTCTAGGGGTCAGTTTCTCTCTACCCATACATGTGACTGAGTAAGTAAAGTCATGCTGCATGTGACAGGTATTATCATGATGTATAAAGGTGAATGAAGGTGGAAGGAATCCAGACGGTCAGTGCAAGGAGTAGCATTCCCCACCAGCACACAGTAGTGTCCATTTTCCTGTGAATCCTACCCAGGTCTTGGGTGGAAACTGGTGAGGACCCGGGTGGTGGGGCAGTGTAAACAGGTATGCTGGGTAATCTGACCTGGCTCCCATTTACACCAATGGGGGAGCCCAACCTCCTGACTGCAGAATCCTGCGGTCAGTCTGAAGGTTGGGCAGGGGGGTGCACACAGCCTCTGCTGCTGTCTGCTGTACTGTGCAGACAGCAGCGGAGCTAGGTAGGAGGTGAATGGATGCCAGTATGCTGCATCCATTCGCCTTGCGGATGGGGGCTAGGGGTGAACGAAGGCTGGGGGCTTACCTTGGTGCTGCGCTTGCCCCCAGCCTTACGGTCCCGGTGCTTTGAGATGATGTTGTCTCCAAGAGCCGCCCCGTGTGCAGAGTAAATGGTGCTGACTCTGGAATATTCCGGGTCGGCACGCAGTGTAAACAGGCCAAATCCTGTATCAGACCCGGATTGGAACCATGTTCCAAATATCGGGTCAAATTTGGGATTTTGGTGTAAAAGTGGCTTTACTGAGGCAGGAGAATTGTTGTTTTCCACGCAGCTTTGTAAGGTCACTAATAAATAATGGAATATGTCCATCTTGTAATATGTGGGGTCAGCTAGGTCACATTCCTGTCATTTGATTACGATACAAATTAAGTCTCATAACATTTTATTAATTTTCTTATTGTATTATATGAACTTTTGAATAATGCACAGCTTTGCAAAATGTCCACCCCGAGCACAGCAGGGGCTTCGCAGTGTGCAGCAGCCAGAGATCACTGCACTGTGTTGTGTGCACCTCCACCACCGCAGCAGAGCTTCTGCTTCTATAAACTTGGAGGAAACCTTGGTACTGCGCATGCGTGCCCGGGCTCTTTGTTGTGCTGTGCTGACAAGGCGGAAGTGCGCCTGCGCCAGTGCCCTGGCAGTGACAAGTGCAGATAAACCGGCTAGGGAAGGAAGCTGCTGCTGCAGTGCACCCATCCTGCCGGGCACACCGCAAGCACAGACACTGCACCCAACTTACACACCCAGCAGCCACCGTGTGGCAGTAGGGACATCAAGCACACCTCTCTCCTGCAGCTGCACCTTCAGCCTCCCAATGACACCTCCGTGCAAGGTGCCCCTGTCCCTGCACTGCAAAGATCTGCCCTCTCTGCTTTATCCCCTGCTCTGTTTCTAGGGATACAGGCTGATTAGTCCTCTCCTATGGACAGAATATCCTGCACTGCTGCTGTACAGAGTAACAAGAGCAGCGGATCACTGGGAGGAGATCCCTCTGCAATCACCAGCAAGATCACATACCAGTCAGCTATGCCACACCAGTAAAGCAGCCAGCCTTACTAGTAGCAGCAGCAGCAGCAGCAGCACCTCCTGACTCAGCTACCCCATCACCAGAGCATCCCTGCTGAGCAGCACACCTCCCAGGAGGGCACCTGCAGCATGTCGGTGGTATTCTACATGCTGACCACCCTGGGTGGGTACATGGTCACCTCAGCCTTGCTCCTGAAATTCCCCAGCCTCCTGCACAAGAGGAAACAGCAGAAGTTCCGATGCAGGCACATATCACACCGGGGAGGTAAGGAAGCGTAGTGCTAAGCATTGCATGGACTCCCATCCTCATCATCACCAGTAGCAGCATCACAGATATCACTATGCATTGCTTTCACGCATTTAGCACCTCCATTCATTACACCTCAATGACTGCAGATCACATTAGAAAATATATACATCATTTTGCTACCTTTATTATAGCACAATCTCATTTTTAATAGGACACGATCAGATTTGTACATAGTAGACATCCTGTGACACTACAGGTGATGTGAACTACAAGTTCCAGCATGGCCGCTGGTTCTGGCTGGCAGGTCGCCTACTCGGAGGGGCAGTTAATGCTGTGAGTTATATTTCCACAGCGGCCCATATTGGCCATGTCTTACTGTAATGTCCTGGAATATCAATTGTAGCTGGGGTGGCTTTTGTGAACATTTCTCTATTGCAGATAGAGCGGCATGTGTGGTAGCTGCTGAATTCACTACACAGAAGCCCTCTGCAGGTTGTTTGCATATTTAATGCTGCTGAGTAACAGATTTCCATTCACCCGAGACTGTATTAAGCATTCAGTGTTTTACTGTAGTAATGCTAGAAGAGAACTCCAAAGGAATCTTGCTGACAGTGGGCGAATATTTAATTTAGCATTGCGCAAATATTTATATTAACGTTATTAACCTATTATTATTATACAGAACACCATTCTGCTACAGAATATAGGAATATAAACTATAAATCACCAAATTGTAACTTGTATTATTTTGTTAGTTCCCTAAGCAGTTGCAGTCGAAGCACTGAGGGGGCCATTTATCATTTAAAATTGGTGGCTAATAATATTGCGGCTAGAATATTAGCGGAAAATATTAAGTACAGTCGGCATGTAAGACGAAGGGACGGCAGCAGGTATCTCCGATACCCACTGTGATCACTCCTGCCCCGCCAGCATCCGCATCCCCCATAGGTTTCTATGTCTGATGTACATATATTGGGCAGCATCTCCTCAGGCCCCGGTACCACTGTTCTGAGAGGGCAGTAGCCCATTGCAGCTTTTGGGCTACTTACCGATCTGCCGGCGGGGTGATACAGTGACTATGGCCCTTATTCTGATCGTTTCGTTTGGACGCGTGCACGGGCCAAAGTAAATGTACCAAACCCCGCCTAGTGAGTGGATCGGCACTCCGAATTCGGCCGCTCAGCATGCGAACGGATGTTTTATGTGGATATCCATTCGCATGCCTGTGGGAACCTCTCCCATCATTCAATGGTCGCCGACCATTGAATGGTGTGGAAAGAGCTCGCCCATGCACGAGTGGTCTAGACCACTTGTACATATGAGTGAAGATAAGCAGGGACATGGGCGGGCAGCTGACATCCGGTTAAGTCAGCTGCCCGCCCCCCACCTGCAAGTCACAACCGCATTTCCATACGCATGTCCTGTGTTTTTATGGGAACGCCCATGAAACGCAAGGCGTGCGCATATGGTAATTACCCTGATCAGGCCGCAACCGCCTCTCCACCCCCTGCACGGAAGGCCAGGAGCGAGCACTCGGCTACCGGACTTCTCAGAGTTTGCACGGTCCCTGCGTATAGACATGTGCAGAAATGGTTCTGCGCATGCGTACACGCACAACATCGGAACACTGCTCGAAATCGCGTCCGAGCGAAGCAATCAGGATAAGGCCCTCTATTCAGAACTCCAAAATATAATTTAAAGAAAATGGCTACACAAGACCTATTTTATCTATGGGCACAAAATATATTTTGATGTTATTTTTGTTTTTATAAACTAGTGCAACTGCCACGTAAAACAATGCCTGCATTTTGTAATAGAGTTGGCGGACAGCAAGTGCGCAGAGATGTTCCATGCTGTTCTGCTTATATCCTGGTATGGCCATCCATTATGTATACCACCACACGTGCACACTACCACGAGGCTAGCATCACTGGCAAATCTGTACAAACCACTTGATCTCCCAAGTAAAATAAGAACAGCTGCAGCCTGCCATGAACTAAGAAGCAGTGTGATAGAGGGCACAGCTGCACTGCATATTGTACACGATACGTCAAGCACGCAATGACACTTATGTGACCCAGATGGATGTGACAGCCCTGGCCGCCTCGCATATACAAATGACTATATGATGCTGCACACCTGCACTTACTCTTGTGATTAGTAATTAAGTAATGGGTGTATACTAGCATGGTTCTAGTTACAATAGGGGTCATTTGCTAATTGCAGTGTGTATGTAGCACAATCACTTCTGGAAACTTCCATGATTCTAATGATCAACAAAAACTTCAAGAGGCGACTTACATTTTGCAGCCAATCCCAGTGTTTGGATGCAGTATAGCAAGCATGTCCAAACTGTGGCCCTCCAGCTGTTGTGAAACTACACATCCCAGCATGCCCTGCCATAGTTTTAGCATTGCCTAATAGCAAAACTGTGGCAAGGCATGATGGGTCTTGTAGTTTCAAAAAAGCTGTTGGGCCATGGTTTGGACATGCCTGCTGTATAGTTTACACTACAGTGTGCAGGCATATGTGGTGAATGAATGCTGTAACATAGCCTAGTGTACAGAATGTATTGTGGTCCGAACCAGTATTCACAGGCATAAAGCTATTCATTTACCAGGACTAGTAACGTCCAGTGTTGTCGAGAGAGGGGGCCACTGGATGTTTCCCAGGCCCAGGTCTAATTGAGGGGCCCAGTAGGATATTTGTTACCTGGCAGCTGCAGCAGCTCTTCCCAACTCAGCACATGCTGCTATTTGCTGGGCTGCAGTGTGGTCAGGGCAGTGCTTGAAGTACTATTTATTTTGTGTTTTATTGTTAGTGCATGGACACCTGACACAATTAGGCCACACCCCCTGAAAAGTACCTGGTCTATGCCATGCTCTCTACTGCCCTGGTAACGTCACTGCTTCCTTATCAAAGTGTTAAGGGGTATGAGAATTTCAAAGGCTACTAGCATTTGTACTTCCAGTCGGGCATGCATATAGGACCTTATTCAGGTTGACTTGCTCGGGCATGAATTAGGCCCTTGCGAGTCACACTAACCCCCGCCTTGTGAATGGTTTGCCGGCGTCACCCATTTGCACGCTGAGTTCGGTCGTCCGGCACATGAACGGATGTTTTACATAAACAACCATTCGCATGCCAGTGGGAACTTCCCACATCTTTCGATGGTTGCCGACCGTGGAATGATGGAAAAGGCACACCCAAATGTACGGGTGGTCCAGACCACTCGTACATATGCGCAAACATTTATACACAGTGCATACGCAAAACATCGGTCCCGGTGCAAATTCGCGCCCGACCGAATCAGTCTGAATAAGGGCCATACAATCATGAGGTATAAGTGCCTCATGCCACATTGTATCACAAGTCCCTTGTTAAATGATAGATATTACTCTCATACATATTGGTCGTAGGCGATAGGTCCACTCAAGTTTTTTTTGTTGCTATTAAATAAGTTGGCAGTACAAAGTGGCTGGAGCCAAGGATTCCAGCTCGCTGGCGGTCCTGTGGCCAGGTCATTGTCTCCCCACTCTGCTATAATTACCTGGGACGGAGGAGTCAGGTGGGCAGTGCTGGGACTCACCAGACACAGCTGCACACAGTGATTCATCTGCTCTGTCAGGCAGTCTGGCAGATGCCAGGAGTGATAGGTAACAGATTATAATGCATGGTATAATATATACACCTATTACATGGATGAATGGTAACTATTTTAGTGCCAGAGTTTGTCTTCATTTGTAACTATGTCTAAAGGACACAAAACAAGAACATTAGAAGCATAACAATATTTGACCTTCAGATGAACAGTAATAGCAATAAATGAAGTACGGCAGTGGAACGCTGTGATACATGGCTGACCAGGCTCCGCCAGTGTTTCTATATCAGGTGGCTGCATTTGATTTATTCTAAACAGAAATCTAAGCTACTATGTTTAATATGGAATATGGAGGGCAATCCGGGTATGTTTATTGTCAGCATTGTGTTTGACAGATGCAAGGCACCACACTGCTGTTCTGTGTCATTCAGTATACTCCCATCCACAGTGTGTCAGAGCTGTGTAGCCAAACTGCAGTCAGCTCAGGTAAATGTCATGTTTCTTTGTATTAAATGTCACCAGTGAGCCGTACGGTGGCCCTGAGAGGGCTGGCTTGTTATATGAGGCTATTCATTTGGTTTTGATTGATCTTAGGTTGTCCTTTGTACTGTCAGCCTCTATTAGTATATGTATTTCACTATGATTGTGTCATGATACACTTCCTTTGGTGTGCAATGTGGTGATGTCACACTGCACTGTAACACTGACTAAGGGTGTGGATAATTAGATAGACAGTCTAACCCTATTGGTCAACAGTCAAAAGGTGGACACATGCACTCGGTCTACATTGAAAAAAAAAGGTCAACACGCAATAGTTCGTCATGGTCAAAATGTCGACGGAAGCAAAATGTTGGCACGAAAAAGGTCGACATGGGATTTTTCTCAAATTTTGTGTTAATGACGACACCTGACAACATGGACCCAAATTAGTGTAATGCATACCCTCGCATGGCTGGCTGTGCTTATCCTGTTTCACGCCTGGCGGCACACTTTACTATTCACAGTTGTAGTCCACATGGATGATAAAGTATAAAAAAAAGTGCAAAAAAATTACATTTAAAAAAAAAAAAAAAACTCATGTCAACCTTTTCATGTGTCAACCTTTTCTACAGTGTGTGTGTGTTCAGCAGATAGCACAGTTGGAAATCCCTGTGTCCAGCGAATAGCAGAGTACAAAGTCCTTTTGACCAGCAAATAGCAGAGATAGAAAATCCCTGTAGTCAGCAAATAACAGAGAAGAAATCCCTTGTGATCAGCAAACAGCAGAGAAGAAATCCCTTGTGATCACCAAATAGCGGAGAAGAAATCCCTTGTGATCAGCAAGTTGCAAAGTAGCAAATCCTAGTGACCAGCAAATAACAGAGGAGGAAATTATATTGATCAGCAAACAGCAGAGTAGGAAATCAATATAACCAGTAAATAACAGGGTAGGAAATCCCTGTGACCAGTAAATGACAGAGTAGGGTTCCTTGTGATCAGAATATAGGAGTTGGTGCTTGTCTGCTAATGCCATGTACATTTTGAACAAGGTTATCTCCATTTGTAATGACTGGCCCTTTTGCATGTTAATATTGAGGCCTTTGGCTGTTACGTTGAATTCTAAACTTATCTAACTCCTTAAATAGGGTCCCCGTGTCTCTTTTTTTTCTAGGAAAGTCCTAGTTTACGGTATAAATCCTTCAGAAGAGGGTGCTATAACTTAAAGTGAAGAATAGGGGTGATCTTGTGACCACTGCAAAACACAGATTACAAAATAAAAGGCGTCCTATCTAATATGACACTGTTTCCAGGGAGCATTAACCTAAAATGATAAATTGTTTGGCTCCAAGGTGCCGCTTGTCTTTGGTAGTTTAAATTGTTTTATGTCATACCATCATCTGGAGGTAATTTACTGTAATGTAATGGCAGCATTTGTAAGCCAACAGTCCTTGGGGTGTTTAAAGGCCCATACACACTAGAAGATTATCTTTCCAATCTGGCTGGTTGGAATGCAAATCTGGAAATTTCTGGGAACAAATTACAATTGACCATTTGCTCCCGAACGCTGGAAAATGGACAAAACATCTGCATAAAGGCCCATACACACCAGAAGATATTGGCATCAATCTCATCCAGAAAGGGGCTTCTGAACGATATTGATGGCAATATCTTCTAAAGTGTATACCCAATATATATCTTTAACAATGCTTCGCTTACAGTATATGTATGTGCATTGATGGAATTTGTTCATAGGCTTCCTGAGGGAGTTTCAGTGCAGGGCTTGTAATTACAAGTAAAGGAGTTTTTCATGTCGGCTCAATGTGTATGTTGAGTCTGGTGTTATTTTGGGATGCGGTCATCTATTAGAATGAACTTAGGTCTACAGTCATTAGGTCGACCCCACTAGGTCGACTGGCAGGAAGGTCGACCTGACTTAAGGTCGACATGGGCCAAGGTCGACATGACTTAAGGTCGAATTTGCATAAAGGTCGACATGAGGAAGGTCGACTGGTCATAAGGTCGACATGGGTTTTTCACTGTTTTTTGAGCCGACATGTGCCGACAGGCGGTATTTCATGCCCTACCATCCACTAGGGCGTGGTGGGAGAATAAAATAGTGTGCCGAGCGCAGCGAGGCACCGTGCCCGAAGCATAGCGAGCGAAGCGAACGATGCGAGGTTCCGATTCTCATTGCCAACTGTGTCCATGTCGACTGTGTCGACATTCGGATCAAAAAACAGTGAAAAACCCATGTCGACCTTATGACCAGTCGACCTTCCTCATGTCGACCTTTATGCAAATTCGACCTTATGTCATGTCGACCTTGGCCCATGTCGACCTTAAGTCAGGTCGACCTTCCTGCCAGTCGACCTAGTGGGGTCGACCTAATGACTGTAGACCTAAATGCAGTCTGACGAATGATCCCATTCCGTTATTTTATGTAACTAACAAGGTAAAATTAGAACTATTTGTATTGTGTATGTAGTGGTGGGCAGCCTTCCCAGAGCATCATGGGAAATGCTGCCATGCCAAGAAATGTCGCTCCCTGACCTATCAACACAGAAAACCTTGTGCAAATAAGAGCCATTGTATCATGGGAAGTCATTGTCATGTGACTCGCTATTGAATTGCAACAAGAGAGTGCTACAATGCACAGTTCCATCTGTTCCCATGACCTACAAGACTATGGGTACTGTAGTCTACACTCGCTGGTTTAGGTTATATACTCTATGGCCCTTATTCAGATCTGATCGCAGTACAAATTTGTTTGGAAGATGGACAAAACCATGTGCACCGCAGGTGGGGCAGATGTAACATGTGCAGAGAGAGTTACATTTGGGTGGGGTGTGTTGAAACTGAAATCTAAATTGCAGCGTAAAAATAAAGCAGCCAGTATTTACCCTGCACAGAAACAAAATAACTCACACAAATCTAACTCTCTCTGCACATGTTACATCTGCCCCACCTGCAGTGCACATGGTTTTGCCCATTTTTCAAACAAATTTGTACTGCGATAAGATCTGGATAAGGGCCTATGAGCTGACAAATATATTTTTAGTTTCTACATGGGCAAGGGGATATTGGGACAGAGAACCTGTGCACTAGTACCACATCTAGTTTAAAGTACAGTATATATGTAATATATGATAATCCACTATCTTTATATATCTGGTGCCTCTGCACTAATAAATGTTGTGGAGGTGCTCCCCTGAGAGTAATATATAATGCAACAAGAAAAAGAGAAAAGTACTCTCTTTTTTTGGGGGCACGCTTTGAATTAAAACTTAACGTTTAATCATAAATTCATAAAAAAAAAAGTTTTGGACAAAATATATTTTTAGTACAAGTGCGTGAAAAATATAATTTTTTTTTAATTATTATTTCACGGACACCAGTCATGTATTACTTGGGAGAAACCTGAAATGGGTGTTTTTACGGTTATGGATCATTAGGTCACCAGCATTATGGTCGACATGCATTTATGTCGACATGCAGGAAGGTCGACACGACTTTATGTCGACAGGGCCATTAGGTCAACATGGGTAAGGTGGACAGGGTCATAAGGTCGACATGGGTAAGGTGGACAGGGTCATTAGGTCGACATGGGTAAGGTTGACATAGAAAAAGTCGACATGTTTTTTTTTTTACGGAATGTCAACACAGTCAACATAAACACTAAAACCTAGCACTGCGTCCCCTCGCATGGTTCACTGTGCTCGCCAAGCTTCAGGCACGGTGCCTCGCTGCACTCGGCACACTATTCTATTCTCCCACCGCGCCCTAGTGTATGGTAGGGCATGAAATACCACCTGTCGGCACATGTCGTGTCGACATGGACACCGAAACGTACCACCGCATTAAAAAAAAACATGTTGACCTAATGACCCTGACGACCTAATGACCCTGTCGACCTAGTGACCATGTCGACCTTCCTGCATGTCGACCTTAAGTCATGACGACCTAAATGCATGTTGACCTAATGCTTGTCGACCATCATGCATGTGGCCCAATGACCGTATCCCGTTCTTACATAGCTAGTGTTGTTTCCCTGGACCCAGCTACCGAGGAGAATGTATGGGTGGCTGATCCTGGGCCCATCCATCCTATGTAACAAGCCTGTATTGCGAAATCATCTACTGCTCGCAAACAATATTCACATTTATAGTGACTGCAGGGCTGAGACTTGCTAATCCTGCTCTGTGTATTTTTTTCTTCTTCAGGTTTCCTGTTCAGCGTCTGCAGATGTATAGTTGGTTCATTGCTCCAGATAGTTTACTATTGGCCATTGCGTGTTCTGTGGTTACAGCTGTTGTTACTTCCTCTTCAGACTGTACTACGTCAGTTCTGAGTGGACAGCTGCTTGTTTGGCCAGCAACATCAGAAGAGCTTTGTCCTTTCCAGAGCATTACCAGATAAATAACTGCAGGAGCACAGCAAGTGAGTGCAGAAAGATATAGGGCCAGATGTAAAAGTGATAAACTGGAGAGTGATAAACAACCAGCCAATCAGCTCCTACCTGTCATCTTTCAAACCCAGCCTACAACATGACAGGTAGAAGCTGATTGGCTGGCTGTTTTTCACTCTCCATTTTATCACTTTTTGAAGCTTGATACATCTGGCCAATAGTCCTCTTAAGGTGCATACACACTGTACAATTTGTTTTAAATGAAGTATGATTGGGTTGTCATGGGTTTCTGACTGACTTTTTGTGGTTTTCATACCATGCTGTACCAACAATATGGCCCCTGAGGAGAAATCCTTCAATGGTTACTTCACATCAAAGTATTTCTCCTCCTCTGTCTGGTGCTTACAGCCGCTGTCTGACCCAGGAGTCACTCAGCGCCTTATTAAAGAATAACCGTATTATGCACCAGAGGGGCTCCAATACTCTGCTGGACATCAGAACCTGTCTTGATATATTTCTCCCCTTTTTTTCACTTCATATATTTGCGATATAAGCACCCAGGATGGCATTGCAGAATACGATCATATCTGGTGAATGTGAATGTGTCACCCAGCACAGGCAGGGACAGGGGTTCTGAAAGGAGCTTGTCCCTGCAATGTGCAGAGTGTATTGTCAGAGGTGCTGCGTATGCACAATTCTTTCATTCAGTACTTTTTATTACATTTTGTGAAGAACAACCCACAGTAAATATGATAGATAATCATTATATCGAGATAGTGAACAAGAGACATACAGAATTACAGAATACAAATAGAAACAATACACAATATCTCAGTCATAGGATTCTAAGCATACAATTACACAAAGCTACCATTCAACGTAACTAAGCTAAAAATAAGGTATGATAACAATTGTATATTGCAACAATGAAAGACACTATCATCTGTCCAAACATCAAAATTCTCTAAAGTTTCTCTAATACCCCCCTTTCTTTCTTCCCAATACCCCCCACCCAGTATTACCTAAAACTAACCTAGGCATACTTGGATCCCTAACTGCTCCCCCCGCCTCTCAAAATTAAAGCCATCCCATTACCCCCCACTCTGTATAACCTATCCCCAACTTTGGTATACCTAGTTCCCAAAAACCGACCCTAATCTATACTAGCCTAATCAACCGCCCCCCCCCCCCTCCCATCAACGCAAATAAACTAGTGTTCATTCTAGCACCTGCCTGGGGTGTCGCTGTCTGCTGTGGTGTTGTTACTGACTTTGATATACAGATCACACTGTGCAAGAAGCACTACAGCAGACAGCGACACCCCAGACAGGGAAGAAGAACTGCATGGGTTTTCACAGATGGCGGGTGCTAGAATGAACACTATATAAACATAATAACTACATGGACTGACTGGGGAAATAAACTATTGGCCATACCTGGGTCAAGCCTGACTTGAGCATTATAACAATATAAAGGTAGCATAGGAGAAAGAATATGTAAGCAAATTCAATTAGCCCAGTATATGTAGGAAGAAATACATAAAACTACATATAAAGAAACAGAGTACTAAGATGAGAGTCCCAAAATTGTCCCATCCATCCCAGGATGTGCATACAAGTATAAGGAACAGTCAAATAGAACGTATTGAAGCTTTAATTCCGCTGCTACAGCTGTGTAACAAATCTGTAAATAGTCCTCAATATCCAAAATGGTAGTCGTGGTAATAGGAGACGCCTCCTTTTGGCAGGACAAATCCGGGAACTGTGCTGGCATAGGCGATATGTAAACCACATTAGCAAGACTCAAAGATTCAGCTTCCATATCTCCAAGTTTAACAAGGAGCCTCTGAGTGGAGGTATTACTTGTCTGGAGTATTTGTTGTAGAAAGCCAGACATCATTGATGTTAAAGTGACACTCAAAATTGAAATGAGTGACAAGATGGCGGTGGCTAGCACGCCACCGGAGCTTACCAATTAGCTGGAAAGGATAGTGCCTCGAGTGTCCTCAGATGTCTCAAGTGAAGCCGATCAAGTGACCTAAAGTTCACACTGAATGGCTGACTGAACTGGGCAAAGTCAGTAAGCAGATTGTATGTTACAGCATAGAGATCATTCAAACAGGAATACAGGGCTCTCAGAAATGGCCTTCCCCCTCCATGTACACCAACATCACTCTCAGAAGTATTAGGTAAGCAGGAATAGGGAGTATGGGCAGCTAATGTGCCAGCAACTCAATACAAGGAGACCATCCCCAAGGCAGGAAGATGAGGATAAGTTGCAAAATAACTGTAAGATACAGCCGTGGCCAGCAGCTCCCAGCAGTGGGTAAAAGGGCCAGGCTGACACACCACAAAGATGGTATCTGAATGGGACCACGGCTGCATGTCTCTTTCACCTCCAATTCACACCACCAGTGGCACCCCCTGTGTAGCGACTCCGGTCACGGCCACACACGGGACCTTATTCTGATTCACTCGCAGAGGCAAATTCCTTCTCAAATGGACAAAACCATGTGCACTGCATGGGAGAGGGGGCAGATGTAACGTGCAGAGAATTAGATTTGGGTGAGTTATTTTGTTTCTGTGCAGGAAAAATACTGACTGCTTTATTTTTACACTGCAATATAGATCTCACTTTGAAGTAAAACCCCACCCAAATCTAATTCTCTCTGCACAAGTAACATCTACCCCACATGCAGTGCACATGGTTTTGTCCATTTGAGAAGGAATTTGCCAGAAGGAGTGAATCAGAATAACCCCCATAGTAATTAAGGCTGAAAAAAGACTTTAGTTTAGTCCATCCTATCCAGGGCTATTTTTCAGCAGGCTCCAGCAGGAACCGAGGCCCTTATTCTAGTTCACTCTTTCTGACAAACTCTTTCTTAGATGGACAAAACCATATGCACTGCAGGTGGGGCAGGTGTTACTTGTGCAGAGAGAATTAGATTTGGGTGGGGTTTTACTTCAAAGTGAGAGCTATATTGCAGTGTAAAAATAAAGCAGCCAGTATTTACCCTGCACAGAAACAAATGACTCACCCAAATCTAATTCTCTCTGCACATTTTAAATCTGCCCCCCTGCAGTGTACATGGTTTTGTCCATCTAAGAAATATTTTGTCAGAAAGAGTGAACTAGAATAAGGGCCTCAGTTCCTGCTGGAGCCTGCTGAAAAATAGCCCTGATCCTATCTAACTTGTAACTACTGACTTGAGCAAGTCATATCTATAGGATTCCCTAATGCCCCTTTCAGACCGCACTTTTAAAACGGTAAATTGCCGTTTTTTTACCGTTTTAAAACGGTAATGTGTGCGGTCTGAAAGGTCCAGTCCCACTTAACCGGTTAGAAAATGCCGTTTTTTCTAACCGGTTAAAATGCAGGGTCCTACCCGTTTCTGAACCGGTATTTTAGCGCAAAAATCGGCTCAGAAACGGTATTTAGGACCCAGCCAATGAGCTGGGTCCTAAATTCAGCACAGTGAATACTTAATGAGCGCTCATTAAGTATTCACAGCACTGGAGCCCCCCCCGCGCGTGTCGACACCCCCCGCGCGCGTGTCGACGCCCCCCCGCGCGTCGACCCCCCGCGCGTGTCGGCGCCCCCCCCCCCCCCCCCCCGTGTCGACTTACCCCGTGCCGGTATCTCCGTTGTGGTTCCCGGCACTGCAGCTCAGTATGCTCGGAAAGCACTTATGAAAAAAGTGTCTTTCAGAAAATGGCTGCCCCCCATACGGAAGACAGTTTTTTTAAACAGGGTTTCCTATGGGGCAGCCATTTTCTGGAAGACACTTTTTTCATAAGTGCTTTCCGAGCATACTGAGCTGCAGTCCACAACGGAGGTACCGGCACGGGGTAAGTCGACACGGGGGGGGGGGGGGGGCCGACACGCGGGGTGGGGGGGCGTCGACACGCGCGGGGGGCGTCGACATGCGCGGGGGGCGTCGACATGCTCTCGGTCGACACGCGAGGGGGGGGGGAACTGCACGGAGGGGAGGGCTGAAGGCTGCACTGGCTTTGACCCTGTATTTGGAAAGTTTCCAAAAACGGGTCTGCCAGTGTCAAAAAATCGGCACTTAAACGGTAATATACCGTTTAAGTGCTGCGGTGTGAAAGGGGTTTTATCTGGCAGACCCGTTTTTGGAAACGTTTCCAAATACAGGGTCAAAGCCAGTTATGCGGTCTGAAAGCAGCATTAGTGGCCAAAAATGTATCCAGTTTTGATTTAAATTCATTAACAGTAATTGCTGCAATCACCCCACCGCCAAAGGGTCACAGGTTGTGCATAAGGGTTCTCCCTACATGTCAGCAAAAATTCAGCTACCAGCGTCAGGCAAACTGGATGAATATTGGATGAAAGTAAGGAGCTCCGGCAATATGCTGCATGCTGGGTAACACCACGCCCTCTGCCTCGCATGCACATTTATGCTTACCTCCATGCATAGAGGCCATTTCCAGTGGAGAGGGTTCCTGGGGAACTTTGCTGGATCTACAGCCATGATCTGTAGCCAATAGGCTACAAATGGCTACCACAAGCTGAAGAAAGCAGTAGCTGCAGGAGTCAATATTGGGAATGCTTCACATTCTGAATATTGGAAAATCTTGCAGCATAGCATCCCCCATAGAAACCTTCATGGAATGTGGCTGCTGGCGAAAATGGAGGTATAGCAGCAGGTATCAGTGATACTTGCTGCGATCCCTACTTAATAAATTTAGGTAATACTAAATGTTTTGTGGAGAAATACATACCGGTATATTGGGGCAGATGTATTAAACCTGGTGATGTGATAAAGTGGAAGGAGATACCACACCAGCCAATCAACTTTCAACTGTCATTTTTCAAACATAGCTGATTGGTGCGTTATCTCCTTCTACTTTATCTCCACTTTATCACTTCACCAGGCTTAATACATCTGCCCCATTGTCTGATAAATGTGCCCCTATACATTTGTGGAGGGTAAGACATCTCCTTCTGAGTCTTGTGACATGGGCCCTTATTCTTGTCCATTCGCACGGACCAGAATATTCGCAAGGGCATCGATGGCGGGTCATTTCTGTGCATGCGCCAGGTGTGTGCATCCATGGCGAACGCACCCAAGTGTGGGGGCGGAATGGCGGGGCAGCCAATTTGGATATGGGAATTCCCAGCGTTTCATGGGCGTTTCGGTACTCTTTACCTAGAACGGCGCCCGCGATTGGAATCGCGGGCGTCGGGGGTAAAAAATCGCGGCCATCGCCGGCATCGCGGGTACATAAAAAACGGGTGCGACGCGATGCCCGCGATTTTCACATAGGGATCAATGTTAAAAGGGTGATTGGACGCGATTTTACTGTTAAATGCCTCAATGCCCGCGATTTGGCCATAGGAAACAATGTTAAATGGGCCACAGAGCCCTAATAGTGCCCTTGAACTGTGAAATGGCCCCCACAATTGTTAACGCCACCCCACGATCAACGTCAACCCGAAGCGTGGCGAGCGCAGCGAGCCCGCGAGGGGCGGCGGTACGCGTCCTCCGACCTTTTCATACCCCCACTATCCACGTCGGCGTGGAGTTGAGAATAGAATAGTGTGGCGAGCGCAGCGAGCCACCGAGCCCGAAGCGTGGCGAGGGGACGCGGATACCTTCACAGGTAAACGCGTCCCTTCGCGGGCTTCACAGGTGTCCGCGTCGCCATGGACACCTGGGAAGCCCGCGAGGGGACGCGTATAACTGTGAAGGTATCCGCGTCCCCTTGCGGGGCTCGCTGCGCTTGCCACGCTTCGGGCTCGGTGGCTCGCTGCGCTTGCCACACTATTCTATTCTCAACTCCACGCCGACGTGGATAGTGGGGGTATGAAAAGGTCGGAAGACGCGTACCGCCGCCCCTCGCGGGCTCGCTGCGCTCGCCACGCTTCGGGTTGACGTTGATCGTGGGGTGGCGTTAACAATTGTGGGGGCCATTTCAGACTTCACGGTGACTATTTGGGCTCTGTGGCCCATTTAACATTGTTTCCTATGTAAAAATCGCGGGCATTGAGGCATTGAACACTAAAATCGCGTCCAATCTGATTTTTAACATTGGTCCCTATGGGAAATCGCGGCCATCGCATCGCACCCGATTTTAAGTGCATTCGATGGTCGCGATGGTCGCGATGGGTGCCGTTCTAGGTAAAGAGTACCGGCGTTTCCATAAGAACGCTGGGCATTCTCATGCTAATGGACTGATGACGCTGGGGGCGGGCAGCTGACATCACCAGATCACCACCTGCCCACTTCCCTCCGAGGGCACATGCACATCTATGGTTGCTCAGAGCAACCTTAGATATGCGTGCGCCTTCCACATCATTCGATGGTCAGTGAACATCGAATGATGTGGGTGTTCTCCCGAAGGCTGCGAATGGATGTTTATGTAAAACCTGAATAACCCCCATGGTGGGCAGGGCCTGTTTATGCAACACCCTATATGCTGTTATATAAGATAAGCTTTGTTTCCTTGGATGACTTCCTCTTGTTTGTATACAGTATATTGCAAATTGCAGAGACTGTAGTTAAATGACTGCATTGCAGTGTGCAGAGCTGGCTCTATGTACGACCACTTAGCAATTCTGCAGACGCCGGTAACTGTATATATTTCTTTGCTGTAAATAAGGAAAACAGAAACTTATGCTGGTGCTGCAGCGGCCAGCAGTGAATGCTCGTGGTGACTAGATTATACTAAACTAAACCCTGTGTATTTGTAGGTCTAGCTCTTGTCAGCTACAGTACATCCTTTGTGGGCTGCTGCACAATTTAGTGAAAACCAGTTTGGCCACTTTCTCTGGACTCTGGAATGGGAAGATGTGCGAATGAAGGATTACATTTATATTGTGTCTAGTAAAGGCCTAATTCAGCATCAGTTGTAGTTTTGTGAAGAACCCCAAATGCAGGGTCCCTCCCCGTATAGAATAGATGCAACATCTTCACTGTAGCTGTGAAGGCAAGTACGGGGCCGGGGGCCACCATGTTTTGGGTCGCAGCGGCTGAGTGTAAAGCTACGCAACTGCTGCACCCCCCCCCCCACACACACACACACACACAATTTGTACGGACACATCTGTGACTACCCCCCTTACACACACACACCGTGTCAGTGTGCCCTGATGCCACACGCACCCGCCTTGGAGAGGGCAAGTAATGGCAAAGAGTTTTGAAGGCTCTTTTTCCTACAGTATAACCATTAATGCAAGCACATATGTAAAAAAGAAGGGGCCCTGAATAATACAACTTTATCTTGCATATTTCTCATACCATACATTGCATTTTCCCTAGGGCCATGCTATTAAGTCCCAGCACAGCAAATTTATTGGGCTGAGACATTGCATTCTATGTCAGCAGGTATGGGGCCCAGGTACATGGCAGTCTATCAGAGAAGAAGCCATTGTCAAGCCAAACAAGGCAGTTACGGCTACTTAGATTTAAGATAATTCTAAAAGATAGATGTTATGAGGAAGCAACTTTTTGGAGGAGGCTAAAAACCGTGGATGTTTTCCTATGGGAAGGCAGGCCCAGGCAGACTGAACAACATGGCAGCATGCCATAAATGATTTTGTAAGCCACATAGGTTTTTATGATGAGAGGACAGATAATTATATACAGTATATACATTTTGGGGGAGGTTCCACTGTAATAAGTAGGTCATGAGATAATACGGTTGTGTAAATGCAGATTTAATTGAGGACGTGGGTGGATGTGTGCATCTCTGTGGGTTTAGGGCTCCATAAACATTTTGCACCACGGCCTTCACCAGAAATCTCTTACTTTTTCTACTTTTGTCCCCGCTCCCTGAAGGTATCTGCTCAGAACTCCACACTGACACTAGGAAAAGGAGAACAATGATTATGCCCATTCTACTGTAGCTATTGGATCTAATACAGGGCATGTTCAGTTCATGCACCAACAGATTGGAGGGATCAATGGGAGACGTTTCCCAAACCAACAGTTTGCTATAGGCTGTGCTGGATAAATGGCAGAAACTGATTGGACAACTGTTCCACTTTATTTCTCTTCAAGAATTGATAAATTTCCCTCTCGATGGCCACAGTTCTTGTCCAGTCAAGCTACATACACTGTGCACTTTTATACTGGGAAATTTGTCCGTTTCCTCCACACTCTGCCGGCTGCCAGTGAAAGGAAACAGTCCTATCCCTTTCACATCGCAGCTAATTACCGGGTTCAACCCGGTAATTAGTGTGATGTAAAAGGGTTTCCCATTCACACTATGGAGGAGGCAGCACTTGGAGCAGCGCCAGCTCTAAGTGCTGCCTCTGCCCCTGCCCCCGATGTACTCACTAGGTGGGGTGATTTTTTTCTAACACGTAGCGGTTTCTTTAAATGCACAGAGATCACTCAGTCCTATTGGTGTTGAACCCCATAAGCATGTAGGTATGATAAGGAAACCAGTCCATTTTCTTTATCATATCCACATGCTTATGGGGTTCAACACCAATAGGACTGAGTGATCTCCCGGCATTTAAAGAAACCGCTACGTGTTTGAAAAAATCATCCCACCTAGTGAGTACAGTATGCACTATTCCCGGATTTTTCTTGGGTAATCCCATTTATGTTTTCACCCGAGGTGTTTCCTGGTTGAATTTCCAGGAAAGAAACCTTTATAGGCTTTAAGCCCTCCGTCATTATAGTGAGTACGGTACGCACTTGGAATTATATCATCACCACCATTAATTTGGTACATCGTCAACTGGTTTTTTTACCTGGGTTATCCTGTAAATCTAATTCTCTCTGCACAAGTAACATCTGCCCCACCTGCAGTGCACATGGTTTTGTCCATCTAAGAAGGATTTTGTCAGAGTGAACTAGAATAAGGCCCATGGTCACTCCCACTTCATTGTGAGTTTTGCTACGAGCTCTGAGGTCCCTCTATCAAATCACCTTTTATTTTGCATATTAAGGGGCCCATTTATCAAGTAATATTTGCGGTTAAATCCCAGAAAACATCAGTTTTCAGGGGTTAACCGCAAATATTAAGTAGCACTGAGATGTATTAAGAGGGACCGCAGCAGGAATCTCCGATCCCTGCTGCGATCTCCCCTGCAGCGCCGCCGGCCGCACCCATCCCCCATAGGTTTCTATGGGGGATGCGAAGCTGCCCGATGTATCAACATCGGGCAGCCCGGCATCGCACCCCTGGGCTATCGCCATTCTGATATGGCGATAGCCCATTGTAGCCTATGGCAACATATCGCACTGCCTGAGCGGCAGTGCGGTCAGCGGGGTCACGGGGGGGTCAGCGCATAACCGCGCATGCGCAGACCGCCCAGCTTCTGGCTACAGGCATCGCAGGGACAGGCTCCTTTCGGAGCCCTGTCCCTGTGCACAGCAGGTAATACATTTGCCCGAAATGATCACATTTTACAATGCGATGCTGGGCGGTAATATTCCCCCCAGATCGCATTGTAAATGCGATCAATGATAAATGGGGGCCTAAAACATTGTGTCACTTACACAATTTTTTCTTTTATTTACATTTCCATATCCAGAATTTATTGGATATGGAGACGAACAAGTTCAGCGCCAACATATCCACTATTTGTTCCGGAAATATTGCCATGACATGGAGGGTCACACCGGGACTGAACCGTTTAAAAATTCCCGGTGCGACCCTGCATTTGCTGTCTGAAAGCAAAGAGATCTCTGTGTGGTGTCGTACCTGCTGAGGTCATATAATAAAAGAAATGACATAGAAGTTCCAAGACTTTGGAGCCACAGCAAAGTCGGTACTTGTGTAGTTTCACGGCGCCTGATATATCGGATGCGATATCGGCCGATATATCGGATGTGATATCGTCCGATATATCGATGCGATTTCAAGCGATATTTGACCTGTTCATAACCCCACTATCCACTACGCATGGAGTTGATTTTATATAGTGTGGCGAGCGCAGTAATCCGCGCCCCCTCGCAGGGCTCACTACGCTTCGGGCTCGGTGACACGCTGCGCTCGCCACACTATATAAAATCAACTCCATGCGTAGTGGATAGTGGGGTTATGAGCAGGTCAAAAATCGCTTCGGGTCGCACCGACATCACATCTGATATATTGCCCGATATCGCATCCGATATATTGGGCGCCGTGAAACTACACAAGTACCGCAAAGTCTTACTGAGCCCTCTTCAACACAAATTTGTAAACTCGCTGCATTTAGCATATAGACATGTTGGGTGAGCAACTACTAATTTAGGGATTATTCCCCCATAATGTGTAGTCATACCATTATACGTGTAACTGTACCATGACTTTCTTTGCTCTAGGCTGCTCATATAAATGTACTGGTCACTTTTTTCCTGGTGGAACTTGAGCCGTGGCTCAATAGCCGACCGTAGAATATTAATTGCCATAAGAAGTAGAAGCTGAAGGGTATTTGTGACTTGTTCGTGTTTTCTCCTGTTTAATCAGCTGACATGACCTGCTTAGAGTTGCTGATTAATTATTTGCAACTTCTCCGTTTTTTTCAAGGACAAGTAATCTGGTACCTTGCTCAAGGAGACACATTAACCAAGGCATTCGATGCTCGTTGTCCGGATGACCGAAAGGTTCATGTTGCAAACACAGTGTTCTCTTTACAGCCAAATTATTGATGATGTCACTGAAACGCCTCCTTGCCGGGTGACACCAAATGATAAATAATTCAGCCATAGATGTTATCATCTCCATTTCCATACCAATTTTCTAATCTCTTAATCAGGCGCATAGAGACATGGGGGGAGAGTTATCAAACCTTCTAAAGAGAACAAGAGGACCAATCGGATTCTAGCTTTCTTTTGTTGTCGAATGTACTGGATAAATGAAAGTTAGCATCTGATTGGTTGCTATGGACATTTTACTATGGACCAGATGCACCAAGCTTCAAAAATGATAAAATGGGGAGTGATAAACAACCAACCAGTGAGCTCCTGCCTGTTATTTTTTAAACACAGTCTGTCACATGGCAGGTAGGAGCTGATTGGCTGGCTGTTTATCACTCTCCATTTTATCACTTTTGAAGGTACTTGTGTACTAGCACGGCGCCCACGATAATTAGTCACCAGATTTTTGATCGCATCGCATGCCATACACCCGATTGCATGCGATGCGATGCGATTTTGCCCCGTATACGATGTAAAATTGTATAAGCACCCTAATGGGTGCTTTTAAGCACCCTAATAGGTGCTTACAATGTTAAATGCACCCCTACGCCACCCCCCACTATAAACGTGAACCCGAGGGGCGGCGGTACGCGTCCTACGACCTTTTCATACCCCCACTATACACGTCGGCGTGGAGTTGATTTTATATAGTGTGGCGAGCGCAGCAAGCCACCGAGCCCGAAGCGTGGCGAGGGGACGCGTATACGTGTGAAGTTATGCGCGTGTCCTCGTGGGGCTCGCTGCGCTCGCCACGCTTCGGGCTCGGTGGCTCGCTGCGCTCGCCACACTTTATATAATCAACTCCACGCCGACGTGGATAGTGGGGGTATGAAAATGTCGTAGGACGTGTACCCCTGCTCCTCGCGGGCTCGCTGCGCTCGCCACGCTTCGGGTTCACGTTTATAGTGGGGGGTGGCGTGGGGGTGCATTTAACATTGTAATCACCCATTAGGGTGCATTTAACATTGTAAGCACCCTTTAGGGTGCTTATACAATTTTTAATCGCATCCCATCGCATTGTATGGCATTGTATGCCATATACAATGTCATACAATTTTAAAATTGTATGACATTGTACAACATCGCGCGATATCGCATCGCATACCATCGTATGCCTTATGGTATGCGATGCGATGGGCGCCGTGATAATACACAAGTACCCTTTTGAAGCTTAGTGCATCTGGCCCTATATCTTTATCCTCAGATTAAAGTGTGTTGGGCCTTATTCTGTTTCACTACTTCTGGCAAATTCCTTCTTAGATGGACAAAGCCATGTGCACTGCAGGTGGGGAATGTAACTTGTGCAGAGAGAGTTAGATTTGGGTGGGGTTTTACTTCAAACTGATACAGATAGGGCAGGCCTTATGCTTGCTGGCGAATCGCCAGCAGCATGCTGCTGGCGATCCGCCAGCAACACGGCGCGCCATCTGACTGAGACGCGCGTGCGTCCCCCACGCACGTGCGTCTCAGTATCCGGCCGGCGGGCGAGGCGGACGCAATACTGTCCGCCTCCCGCTCGAGGGGGGCTGGGGGGACCAGAGGAGGCTGTGGGGGGGTGCGGGCGCCCGGTGTGGGCACCGGGCGACCGTCGGAAGGGGACGGCAGCACCGTCGGAAGGGGACGCGCGCGCACCTCGTGCGCGCGCGTCCCCTTCCGACACACAGATGGCGCGGGAGCAGGGAATGGCGAATGGCGTCGCCATCGCCATTCCCTGCAAAGATGAGCCCGGCCCCATCTGTATCTATATTGCAGTGTAAAAATAAAGCAGTCAGTATTTTCCCTGCACAGAAACAAAATAACTCACCCAAATCTAATTCTCTCTGCACATGTTACATCTGCCCCTCTGCAGTGCACATGGTTTTGTCCATTTGAGAAGGAATTTGCCAGAAGGAGTGAACCAGAATAAGGCCCGTTAACAGGGACATTTTAACAGAGGAGAGGGCCCTTGTGCAGAAAACGGTGGGCCCCCTTCTTTTCATGGTGCAATAGGATGTGGCATTGTGCCAGAGTCTACTGTGCATGCGCAGGTCTTCGGAAACATGGCACAGCTGCAGCACCCAACATGGGACTCCGGAAAGGTAAGTAATTAAACATGGAAGGAGGGTGTGTGCACCACACACATTGCACCCATTATAGAAATGCCAATGTATTTTGGACTTTACTGACTAAATGCTGGTAAATACAGTCTATTGTTACCCGTAAAACTTTATATTGTTTTAAGTTTTTTTTTAGATGATATCACTTGACTGAACATTGCTAAGAACAATAACTAAGAACTCCACTGACAAGTACTTGTAGTGATCCCTCCTGTGTATCAGAGGACAGGAAATATACCTGCATGGAGATCCCTGGCCTCTTCTTTTAGCTAAATGGCAGTAACACACCTCTGTTTGGAGAAATGGATGCCGCCCCCATATAGCATGCTGTAGTGTGTAAGTTACACACCACTACATTCACACACCTGCAGAACCAGCCCTGCTCCTATGCAGAGTACTGATAATCCGATAAACAGCAAATCCAACTACATGTGAATAATCCCCACAGAGCATATTGGAATTAGCCCCAATGTACGCATGAGACGGGATACATATGATATCCCGGCAGCATCCCGATATGGAGTATCCCGACAGGGGCTCCGTTAGTAAGATAACCCTCTCCCCCTACTGTAAACCTCCCTTGCAGCAGCCTAACACTATCCCTTCCTCTCCACAGCCTGACACTAACCCCCCCCCCCCCCCCCCCAAAGCTAGAACCTAAACCTTACTGCCATAGCCCGCCACTTCAATCTAACCCCGCAGCCTAACCCTAAACCCCCCTTGTAAGTGCCTAACCGCGCAAGCAACTTTCCAGGAATGAAACTGAGTTGAAGCCGCTCACTACACATACGCAACTGAGAAAAAACTCCACGCCATCTAGCGGTAAACACACAAACCCACTGCGATTAGATACCACGCCGCTACAGAAAAAGTCTCCTTTTCATTTGGGCAAACCTTATATCTCCATATCTGTTACAGTCCCTCCCATTTAGCCCCTATTGGTTTCTATGGGGTTGGCAGAGCTGTAAGATTTACCAAACTTTTTTCCCACACAGCTAATGTCATCTCCAGATGGCGTTCGCCCGTTGTAGCCTATGAGTTACATCCATTTTTCAAAAATAAAACTACCGGGTGAGTGTCCCATTACATAAGTGAAGAGACTGCTGATGTGGTCACTTTACTCCAAGCACAACACAGAGACGCGTTCCTTGCAGACCTCTGTCTATTTATGTGAATATTGATACATCCAAGTGGCTCCTTATTTCTTATATGAGTACGGATAGCCAGTATGGTCGACTACCATGAAAATAAAAAATAAATACAGCAATTGTTGTACTTTCTTTATTTTCCTTTCTTTAGTATTTTCCAATATTTGGCAGTATATATGACTGAACTAACCGCCTAATAATGAGGCTGATACTGAGCTTTAATAGGCGACAGGTCACTGGAAAATACCGACACCTCTAACCCTGCATTGTGTAGTTACATTGTATAATTCTATTACATCTTTGCAGCAGATCCCCTTTGATTTAGCGTAATAATTCAGCCTTGATCTCCTGAAGCTTGGACAAAGTTGTCTGCATTCTTTTGCCGTTTACTAACAGCTTACACTCCTTAAACAAAGGCTGCTATTGTATATACAGTAATGGTTGCTATAGAGATTGGCAAAGTATGGCATTCTGGGATAATATATGAAGACTAATAACCTTTTATTAAATTCTTGAAATGGATGTTAGTTACACGGTAGTTCAGGTTATTGTAGTGAATGGCATCCTGATGTGAATAGTATTGCCAACCGTCAGAAAATCTACTGACGTTCAAGTTAAAAATTCCATAAGAGAAAGTTTTCTTCAGGACAAATCGCAGACCTTCCATTGCTACCATAGTGCACACAGATGTTTTATGCTGATTATTTGGTGATTGGTCAATCCCCCCTGTATTTTGTTACAGATTTTGTCTTGCCTCTACGGACACATTTTATTCTTGCCTGATAGAACGTTAGTAAAAAGTGCTACCTGTCAGGAAATTTTCTGAAAGCTTTCAAGTCTGTTTATAAAGGCATCTTTGAAATGTATTAGGTAGTTATGTAGTTTCCTAGTAATTGTTCCTTAGCGCAGCACTTGCACGTGTCTGCAGATTTCACACATTCAGTATGACTTTGTAGAATCCTCAGATGGCTCTGATTTACTGTGTTGTGCAACTTTTTTGCTATCTCATGTCAGAGCTGGAAAAGCCTGTGTGGGGGAATGTATAGCTGTAGGACACAGCTTGGTAGAGTCTTCTAGTATTCAAAGACAGGCAAACACATTATAATGGTTTCAACTGAAATGGTTTGCGTTTGCATGCTCAGATCTTAAATGTACAGTGAGCACAATAGTCCTTTGTACTTCATACTGTACTTCCTGAGCAGGTACTTACAGTTTGGCAGTTGTCACCAGCTTCACGTAATGGTATATATATAACTGTACCATATATTTCATAGAACTGTATGCCTTGCAGTTCATGCAGCTTAGCATCACATTGGCTGTGAACTGAGTGATTTGGGGGCTTGTTAGGACTTAGGATAAATATACACGGTTACTTTAAAAGAAATAGACACTGTCAACATGTTATGTAAACCAAAGTATTATTTGATAGTCAAAATGCTTAAGGTATGTACACATGGTTTGATTCTGTATGGGCACCTTTAGATTAAAGCCCCATACACATTAGGGGTTATTCTGGTTCACTCGCAAAGGCAAATTCCTTCTCAAATGAACAAAACCATGTGCACTGCAGGTGGGGCAGATGTAAGATGTGCAGAGAGAATTAGATTTGGGTGGGGTTTTACTTCAAAGTCAGATCTGCAGTGTAAAAAATAAAGCAGCCAGTATTTTTCCTGCACAGAAACAAAATAACTCACCCAAATGTAAATATCTCTGCACATGTTACATCTGCCCCCCTGCAGTGCACATGGTTTTGTCCATTTGAGAAGGAATTTGCCTTTGCGAGTGAACCAGAATAACCCCCATCGCCCGATCCAAATCAGACCTACAGTATAATACATATCCATGAACACAGTAATGTGATTGCTGCAACAATTGTCTTTGTGTTTGTTGCAAAGCAGGAACAATCTAATTGCCGTCATGTTCACAAATTCATACTTGAGAACTGCCTGTTTTTAATTGATGACATTTTTTTTTATGGTGTTTTATTTATAAATAAATATATATATATTGGCATTTATTCATCTCTTCCTTAATTCCTTTGTGTTAAAAGCAAAGCTTTGATATTAAGATTCACAAAAAATCATACTACGTGTGAATACTTTTTAAAACTAAGATAATAAAACATTTGTGATATTTTTTGCTACATTTAAGCTTCAAGGGGGTATTTAATCTGGGATTCCAACTGTCGGAACGCACCAACAGTCGGAATCTCGGGCCGTTTTCGCTCAGCTCGACTGAAACTCTACAGAACGCGTTGTCCCGTCTGTCGACTGTCAGAAAGAGGGCGTGTCGGCGAAAACAGATTGCCAAAAAACGTCATTGAATTCGTCAATCCACGGCTGTGTCCGGCAAAATAGATCCGACTTGTTTTAAAGTCGGATCTGTTTTGTTGGAAACTGCAGCATTAAATAAGCGAGTGCCGCTAATATCACAGGCGGAAATATTGGCTGGGATTGAATACCGCCCTCTGTCTGTTCTTTCTCCATTGCCAGAACTTACCGGTATATGAGTTTTGTATACATCACAAGTAGTGCACACAAGCATACATATGTATTTATCTCTTTTTAAGGTGCGGGAGAGAATCTAGAAAACACAATGACTGCTTTCAAACAGTGAGTATTTTATATATTCTGATTGGATTTATAGGGGGAAATTTACTAATATGGAACTGTTGAAAAAAGGTGTATTCGTAGGGAGAAATACACCTTTTTTTACGAATTTGTATTTTCGGGATTTTCTATCCCCAAAATACAACAATTCGTAGTCCTAGGGATGGAACATTCGTATTTGTATTTACAAATACGAATGTCTACACCATCGTTAGGATACGACAGAAATCACCATTCAAAAGAATGGTGGTTCCTGATTTACTAAGCAGCCGTATAGAAAATACGGCTGCTTTTGTCCACGAAAATACGGCAGAAAAATAGAACACCATTTTCCTGTCGTATTCTCGTTTTAGCCTGCACGGATCAGTCAGATCCGTGCAGGCTGCGGTATAAAAATAAAATAAATAAATTAAAAAACGGCGTGGGGTTCCCCCCACAGCCGAAACCAGCACCAGGCTGACAGAGCCTGGAGCCGGTAATTAAAAATCAGGGAACCCGACAAATAGGGGTTCCCTGATTTTTAACAACCAGCCCCAGGCTCCTGCTCTGGGGCTGGTTCCCAAAATACGGGGGACAAAATGACTAGGGGTCCCCCGTATTTTAAGAACCAGCCCCAGGCAAAACCAGCCAGCAGGGTAATGCCACAGCCGGGGGGAGACTTTTTATGCAAGTCCCCCCGGCCAAAGCATTCATCCCTACCGACTAGTCAGCCTGGCCAGGGGCTCTGGGGGAGTGGGGACCCCCCCAATAAAGGGGTCCCCCCCTCCAGGACTTACCTGACCAGGCTGAAGCCTGGTGGTGTCCCCGATGCCCCTGGGCGGTGGGCATCGGGCTGATTCAAGTGTAAAAAAAAGATTAAACTATTGTTTTTTACTGTGGCACTACAAGTGCCAGCAAGCCTCCCCAGCAAGCTGGGACTTGGAGAACCACAAGTCCCAGCCTGCTGGGCATTAAAGGGCCCGCTGGCACTTGTAGTTCCACAGTTAAAAAAATAGTACACAAAACACACTGACACAAATTTTAAATAAAAGTTTAATACACACATCACACACACACTGATACTTACCTATCTTGATCCCGTCGGTAGGTCGCTGGCTCCGGTGTCGGCGGCTCCGGGGTCGGCATCCTGTCTGAAGAAAATCCATGGTGGACCTGTGGAAGGAAATCCTACTCACCAGGTCCTCCATGGATGGTCTTGTGTCTTCTGTCTTCTTTTCCAGGGCTTATTTCTTTATCTTCTTTCTTCTTCTTTACGCTGCCGGGCTCCGGGACTTTCAGAGCTTCAGAGATGTTTCCTCCTCGACGTCTGGACTAAGAATGAATTCTGGCCAATCAGGAGCCAGTAAAGTCGGCTCCTGATTGGCTAGAACTCATTCTTAGTCCAGACGTTGAGGAGGAAACATCTCTGAAGCTCTGAAAATCCCGGGAGCCCGGCAGCGTAAAGAAGAAGAAAGAAGATAAAGAAATAAGCCCTGGAAAAGAAGACAGAAGACACAAGACCATCCATGGAGGACCTGGTGAGTAGGATTTCCTTCCACAGGTCCACCATGGATTTTCTTCAGACAGGACGCCGACCCCGGAGCCGCCGACATCGGAGCCAGCGACCTACCGACGGGATCAAGATAGGTAAGTATCAGTGTGTGTGTGATGTGTGTATTAAACTTTTATTTAAAATTTGTGTCAGTGTGTTTTGTGTACTATTTTTTTAACTGTGGAACTACAAGTGCCAGCGGGCCCTTTAATGCCCAGCAGGCTGGGACTTGTGGTTCTCCAAGTCCCAGCTTGCTGGGGAGGCTTGCTGGCACTTGTAGTGCCACAGTAAAAAACAATAGTTTAATCTTTTTTTTACACTTGAATCAGCCCGATGCCCACCGCCCAGGGGCATCGGGGACACCACCAGGCTTCAGCCTGGTCAGGTAAGTCCTGGAGGGGGGGCCTTTATTGAGGGGGTCCCCACTCCCCCAACGCCCCTGGCCAGGCTGACTGGTCAGAGGGCTGAATGCTTTGGCCGGGGGGACTTGTATAAAAAGTCTCCCCCCGGCTGTGGCATTACCCTGCTGGCTGGTTTTGCCTGGGGCTGGTTCTTAAAATACGGGGGACCCCTAGTCATTTTGTCCCCCGTATTTTGGGAACCAGCCCCAGAACAGGAGCCTGGGGCTGGTTGTTAAAAATCAGGGAACCCCTATTTGTCGGGTTCCCTGATTTTTAATTACCGGCCCCGGCTCTGTCAGCCTGGTGCTGGTTACAGCTGTGGGGGGACCCCACGCCGTTTTTTTTTAATATTTATTTATTTTTCTATTTTTTTTTTTACACCTTGCAGCCTGCATGGATCTGAGTGATCCGTGCAGACTGCCAGAAAAATTCGTATTAGCGGCCGTATATACGGCCACTAATACGAATGGTTACACCATCGGAGGGTTACAAAGCAGTCGTATATCACTGCTTTGTACATTCCCCTCCGGAACACGACTTTGCATCCGGCTGAAACAGTCGTATGCAGTCGTAGGGGAAATACTAATACGAAAAACTAGGTTTTTCATATTAGTAAATTTCCCCCATAATGTTTTTTTTTTTTTTTTTGCCATATATAAATGTAGGAGTCACTCCCAAATACTACACTCACGTAGACGAAATAGACCTGATTCTTCATTGCATTCAAAACCAAATGCGGACTCAACAAGCAATTGTTATCAAACTGCACAATCACCCAGTTATCAGCTGCAACGTAGAACAGCTAAGATCAATTGTACACCAGGGTTGCCAACTCTCCCGGGATGGCCGGGAGGATCCCGAAAATTGGGTCCCCCTCCCGACCCCCCGGAAAGGGGGGCAACCCTTCCGGATTCCGGCTGTCCCCTCCCCCCCTCATGTACCTGGTGGTGGCGGAGGCTTTAAATTGCCGCGATCCATAGGAGCCAATTTCAGTACTCAAAAGATACCTTTATAGGAGTCATTCAAGTGTTTTTTATGTGAGTACGGTACGTCCATTTAAAACCATCTGGTGGAGGGAATTATCGCTAATATCACAAATGGATGGCGCCCCAGGCGGGGTTTGGTGGACTCGCAAGGCAACCAGAATAACCCCTATAGACTCTACATTTCCTTGGACTCACATTGAATATAAGGCATACTGGATTTGTATGCAGTTCATATAGCTGTGCAATTTAATTAAACCTCTCAATTGGTACCAGAGCTGCAAAATTCCACATTATCTAAGATGAACTGACAGTTTCTGTGTAATAACCTGTAGCAGCCATTGTGTTCCAGTTGTCTGTTCAGCTGTATCTTCCGATCAGGTGACAAGTAGAGGACATTACATCATACAATTGAAGAATTTATTGACACCCACGAGGCTGGTGACCTGTGCACACAAAGTCCCTGACATGATCCCTTTATGATTCTGCCTGCTCATAGGAAGCTGGGTTATGCCTGGCACTGACTGTTTACTTCTCAAGTAATATTACAATATTGGGCGGTATTCAATGAGGCTGATTCTCCAGGTTTTTATGGCGATTTTGTGCTGTAAGGCGAATTTCTGACTAAAACGGTGAATCACCCTATTCAATGACCAGATGGCGAATACATTTCAAGGTTTTTTTCGCCATGATTCACCGAGAAGCAATCGCTATCTTTTTATGGTGAAGTGGAATGTGAACTTTTAAAATGAAGTGTTTTGTTTTTTACAATTGGTGTCAAAAAATCTGGAATTTTATTCTGAGGAGGGGCATGCTATTTTTATTCATGTGCTGTAAGCACATGAATATATATTTAATTTAAAATATATATTAGGGCGGAGTGAAAAAACTGAAATTGAGAAATTCAAAATCGGCTAGTGTGGGAAAGTTGTGACTTGACCTGAATAAGAAACGTGCAAAAGCTTTTTAATCTGAGTCAACATCTTCTGTTCTGGCAAGAGACCTGAAGTTTCACTTTTTAGGTGAAAATAATGAAACCTATGAAGATGCTCCGATCTAGTTATAATTATGTCAGGATGTCTTAGAGTGGTTCATTAATATACTTTAGCATAGTAAAAGAGAGTACGAGCTTGTCCTAGTGCAAAGTGACTGACTTTGGTGGGAGAAAAAATCCCTAATAATTTACCCATTTTCATGGTCACAATTGTGAATATTGTGTGTTTTCTCCTGAACGTGTTTATAATAGAAGAAGCACAAATACTCTAAATGGAAGTTCGGTGACACTATGAAATATAACACTGCATAATAGCCCTTAATCAGACCTGATTCCAGTACAAATTTGTTCTCAAAATGGGCAAAACAAATGCTGCATTGCAGGTGGGGCAGATGTAACGTGCTGAGAGAGTTAAATTTGGGTGGGGTGTGTTGAAACTGAAATCTAAATTACAGTGTAAAAATAATGCAGCAGGTATTTACCCTGCACAGAAACAAAATAACTCACACAAATCTAAAGGTGGCCATACATCTACAGATCGATTGTCAGATCTGGCTGGTTGGAACAAATACCTGGTAATATCTGAATGACAGTTTTTGGCAGTTTTCCAGCATTTCAAAGCAAAGTGCTCTCATCCATTACCAGTATTTTGTTCCAAACAGACAGATCGGACAATAAATCTGTAGATGTATGGCCACATTATCTCCCTCTGCACATGTTACATCTGCCCCACCTGCAGCTGCATTACAGCATATAATTATGCCAAAGATAAGCCAATATATTAACAGTTAAATACATTAAAGTGCATTATGCTGTAATAAGTATTGCTGATCAATCCTGCCTAGCAGGGCCGTCTTTTTGTATGGGCTTAATGGGCACTTGCCCAGGGGCCCCAGGCGTATGATAGCTGAGGATACCCTTTTTCCAGGGATACCAGAATTTTGAAAATTGGCCCTGGGGCACTGCAGATATCCAACTTCAAAGCAGCAGTCCACATCCGACCTGTTAATTACAATTTCCAGTCATATTTCTCAGGTGCTCTCTGACACTAGCGGCTTATCTCTATCATGCCCAGAACCAGAATATCAGCCTTCCAGCAGCCGGTCCCTGCTCCAGCTCCAAACGCCTGGTGTAGTTTTATATTTTTGTCAATGGATTGCTCTGGCTCCTGATCTCTTATACCCAAGTTCCCAGCACCTCCGGAAATTTGGGACTCTAGGTTTTTATCCTAGGCTAAGAAATCTATTTCCAGATAATGGCGATATCTGCAGTCAAACAAGCTGCCCTTCCACCGGAAAATGACGAATATTAAGCCCACTCCATTATTCAACCGTCCCCTGTGTATAAAACACCCCCTTCCTCCCTGGAAGTCATTTACAAGGGACCCTTCATACAGCTCAGTGCCCCCTTCCACACGTTAGTGTTCACCCTCCCACCACCTGTGCAGTAAAGGAGTAATTAGCAGAAGTTACTGCTCCAGGGCCCTTATTCTGATCGGTGCGGATATTCCCGCTTGCGTACGGGCCGCCGATGTTTATCGTCTGCGCATGTGCAGAGGTCACTCTGCGCATGTGCAGGCGATTTCGCCGCATGGATTCTTTATACGCCGCACAGGGGGCGTAGAGGGGCGTGAGGGGCTACTTATCCTCATTACCCTATGCATACGCCCCGCGTTTCATGGGCGTATGCATGGTAATGAGGCCGTGACGCGTGGGTACGGGGCGGGCATCTGACATCGCCGGATGTCAGCTGCCCGCCCCCATACAAGATTTCACACGGACAAGTGTCCGTGTGGTCTTGTGTTGCGGGACCTGGTGGAGCGTGCGGCCCTGCATTCGATGTTCGGCGACCATCGAATGCAGGGGCTGCTCCCACCATGGAGGAGGCGTATCCCCGTCCACATTCATGCGGACCGCCACATATCCGCATACGGACGGAGGTGGCGATCCGTATGGAAGGCGGGGATTCGCCAAGACGGACATCACCGCATATTTCTGATCGGGCCGCACCGATCAGAATAAGGGCCCAGGTCCTACATGTTGAATGGAAGATAGAGCACCCCCTGCCACCCGTGGGACATCAAAGCTGCTGCTGATACCACCCCCCACCCCTAGGAGGGGAGAATGGGTAAGGGCCCCAGTGCATTGCTTTGCCCAGGTGCCCACACTGCTGTTAAGACGGCCCTGCTACCTAGAAATGAACACAGTGATTGGCATATATGTACTGCTGGACACCACTCATAGAATGATTAACCTGTTATTTTTTGAATCAATGTTCTTGTTTTTTTTCCCCTAAACATTAGATGTATTTGTTTATTTATTTATTTACTTACAGTTTCTTATATAGCTCAGCAGATTCCGTTACAGTGTCTTATATAGCGCAGCAGATTCCGTTACAGTGTCTTATATAGCTCAGCAGATTCAATTGCGCTTTACAATAGTAGACAGTGATAAAACAAACTGGGTAATGACAGACAGACAGACTTGGGGGTTAGAGGGCCCTGCTGCAAGCTTACAATTTATTACAGCATAATACACTTCAACGTATTTAACTGTTAATATATTGGCTTATCTTTGGCATAATTATATGCTGTAATGCCGCCCAATCATGTTCCCAGTATAGGGGATGCAACACTGTTTTTCTGTCAATAAACAGAAGTGATATGTAAAATGATACATTAGACAGTTTACACTTACTTGTAATACTTATTGTAACAGTTAATGTTCTTCAATAACAGACTGCAACAGTTATTTCTTATTTATATACACAGGATTGTCTATCTTTGTATATGCACTGCAAAGAGAGCAGCATAAATCCAATTTCATGTATTTCAGTGACACTGTGTGAAATATAACACTGCATAGTGGCCCTTAATCAGACCTGATCGCAGTGCAAATTTGTTCTCAAAATGGGCAAAATAATGCTGTACTGCAGGTGGGGCAGATGTAACATGTGCAGAGAGATTTAAGGTGGCCATACATCTACAGATTTATTGTCCGGTCTGTCTGGTTGGAACAAAATCCTGGTAAAAGATGAGAGCAAATGACAGTTGACCATTTGCTTTGAAATGCTGAAAAACTGTCATTCAGATATTACCAGGTGTTTGTTCCAAGCGGCCCAATCTGACAATCGATCTGTAGATGTATGGACACCTTTAGATTTGTGTGAGTTATTTTTTTTTTCTGTGCAGGGTAAATACCGGATGCATTATTTTTACACTGTAATTTAGATTTCAGTTTCAACACACCCGACCCAAATTTAGCTCTCTCAGCACATTACATCTGCCCCACCTGCAATGCAGCATTTGTTTTGCCCATTTTGAGAACAAATTTGTACTGCGATCAGGTCTGATTAAGGGCTATTATGCAGTGTTATATTTCACACAGTGTCACTGAAATTCCATTTAGAGTATTTGTGCTTCTTCTATTATAAACACGTTCAGGAGACAACACACAATATTCACAATTGTGACCATGAAAATGGGTCAATTATTAGGGATTTTTTCTCCCACCAAAGTCATTCACTTTGCACTAGGACAATCTCGTACTCTCTTTTACTATGCTAAAGTATATTAATGATCCACTCTAAGACATCCTGACATAATTATAACTAGATCGGAGCATCTTCATAGTTTTCGTCATTTTCACCAAAAAAGTGAAACTTCAGGTCTCTTGCCAGAACAGAAGATGTTGACTCAGATCAAAAAGCTTTTGCACATTTCTTATTCAGTTCAAGTCACAACTTTCCCACACTAGCCGATTTTGAATTTCTCAATTTCAGTTTTTTCACTCCGCCCTAATATATATATATATATTTTTTATTTTATTTTTTTACACAGAGCAGCCAGCAGGGGGCCGGAGCCGAGCCGCTCATTAGATATTTATATATTCACTTCACCCGATCATTACATATTCATGATCGGGTGTAGTGAATATACGCGGTCCCCTGCTGGCACCCCCGGGGGGCAGCCTGTGCTGCCTGGCACCCGGGGAGCCCACCTCCCCCCCACAAACGTTCTGGGGCAGGCAGGGAGACTTCCATCTCCCTGCCTGCCACCGTCCTCAGGCTCCCTGCGGCGTTCGCCGCAGGAGCTCAAATTTGCCGGTCAGGGGCAGCGAGCCCCTGACTCGTTGAATACAGGAGCCGGCGAGGCTCCGGAACGCGGCGACCAGTGGCGAATGTGCAGCGAATCCTAAACAACCCTCCAGGACTCCGGGTGACTGGACAGCCTCCCCTGCGGCGCTGCCACTGCCCGGCTTGCATCATTCAACCCACAGCGAGCCGCGCGCAGTCAATTACCGATAGCAATCCAGCAGTGATGTCCCTGTGTCCTCATACAGCGGTGGCCATTTTCTTGTGGTTTGTACTCCACTCTTAAACTCCCCCGTGGCTGTAGCCAAAGTGTATTTTCTGTCTGTGGCAGAGTGGGAGGAGCTGTGTTACCAGGGAAATGTTCCTTCCTTGTGTGCTGTGCAAGTGTGCATGGCAGGCGGGAGATAGAGCACTGCAACTGGCACCATGTAACCCCAGGTATTATACTCACAGCATAGTAGCGATTGCTGGGTGTGTGCCATAAGTGCACTTACAGGGGAGCTGCTGTTCTACTCACAGAGGCTGTAGTAGCAGGTGTGTGCTATGACCATAACCCCCCACATCCAACCCATCTTCAGTGTGGCCCCCTCCCCCCGCCCTTCCTAGTTGGCTGCAACACTGTTCTGTCCCACTGCACTCTGCATCTTCTTCAACACCCACACTGAACCACCCTTTCACACCCAGCGGCATTGTTCTGTCCCCATTCCCACCATGTGGCAATGTCTGTCCCCACAGGGCTCTCACAGGGTGGCATCAACCCTAAACCCTCCACTGTATAGCTAATGCTAGCAAGGTCCCCGTGGGTGGCATTATGTTTAATGGGCAATTATGTTTAATAGCCAATATCGTAGCTCCGCCCTCTTACTGAATTAGGTTCCGCCGACTTGCTTGATGTGGGGGGAGGTGGCAACCCTAGCAATATTCCATCTTCAATAGAACTCCCAATTTATTAGATTTGTCCTATTGTGTTTCTACTAAGCAGGTCTGATGAACAGTCAGTAACTATCTGTCTCATTAGCTGGGCTTACACTATACAATGTCTGACCAGTGCCCAATTTCCCATTAGGCACGTGAGGCACGTGCCTAGGGACGGCACATGTTTGGGGGCGGCACTTGGATGCATGTGATAGTACTGTCGGCCTGAAATGAACCAGTAACTGCAAAATATCCACTGCACTGTACTATATTCCATCTTATATAGAATGTAAATGGATAGGACATGCAGATACTGCCCCTGTAACCTGTCCTACTTAGGAAATATGTATACATAATAAAAGAAAATGTTACAGTTGTTGGCTTTTTTATTATTATATTAAATTGGCAATCATTAAATGAGGGCTTATAACTAATCAATAAAAATAATACAATTAGGCAGGGGGGCGGCCATTAATGTTGTGCCTACGGGCGCCCTCACCCCTAAATCTGACAGACAGACAGACAGACAGACAGACAGACAGTGTCAGACTGGGACATAAAGGGCCCACCAGGGAAATGCAATCACAGAGGCCCACTTAAGGTACATACACACTGTACAATTTTATTGACCAATTTTGTAGAAAGACATTTCCCTTGAACTCAATGTCCTGGACGAAAGATGTTGACAAAAGATATTGATGACAGACAAAAGACGAAAGATCTAGCTACAGTTTATAGGCTCTTTTTGGAATATATCCAAATTACTCTGAATGCACAGTTCACGAACAACCTTGATGAACAACTGGCGGGTATACGCATCATCATTCGTCCTCCGTCGCAGTCACACTGAAAGATATTTTGACCAATTTAGTTCAGAATGGCCGTAATGAATGAAATTGGTCAAAAAAATTGTACAGTGTGTATGCACCTTAAGGGGCATGGTGATTTGATGGAAGGGTTGTGGCCACCTGACCAGAGAGGTGTAACTAGTCATTATAGCATAATAGTTAAAGAAAACAATGGACCTAATTCAGATTAGATCAGAAGCGGGTGGACCTTCCATCTGGGTGGTGGGCGGTGCTTATCTGCTCGCTAGGCAGAGAATATAAACTGCCTAGCCAGCAGGATTGAATTAGGCCCAATATTCCAGACAGACGGTATGGGGGCATAGATTGACCTATGGACGAATGGGAGGAGGCATAGGTGGACAACTGGACAGATATAAACAGTCACGTGAGTATATAGGTGTATATACGGACACAGCGACAGGGGCATGGGCAGACAGACCGAGCACCAAATGGGGCATAGAACTACAATAGGATTGACGGGAGGGGGCATAGATGGATGGAGCACCATATGGGGCCTAGATTTAATAGATACGTTCGGCTGTTTTTAGTTGTGTTTTATATACAACAAACCTACGTTCCATTGTAATTTTGTATTATCTATACACTCATCCTGTGACCATTCTTACATGGGACTATATATTTCTCCTGATTTGATATCCTCTATATTTCCTGATGTCCCTATGGAACTTTGTATGTCACACTGTATGTTTGTTGTTTTACCTCAATAAACACTGATTGCGTAGAAAAAAAAAAAAGAGGTAATGGGCCTGACTAAGAGGTGGAGCCTAATTGCATCACTGCTGTGTATTCGCACGTAGCGGATCTGAGAAGCTATGGAAATGTCGCAGCCGTAGACATTGTCGTTCTTTACACTACGATATCATCCCAAGACCATCCCAGCACTGTACAGTGTGACTGACACATGCACATGTAGCAAAAACATTAACATATAAAGTAAACATTTGTGGTACTTTGAGATGTTTGCCCGATTTTATATTATGTGGGCCTGATTCAGGTTTGTAAGTAAAGCAAAAAATAAAAAATAAAGTTTTTTTGTGTCTGGAACAAACCATGTCACCATCCAGGGGGAGCAAATCCATTTTTTTTTTCTGTGCAGGATAAATACTGTCTTCTTTTGCATGTAGCAAATTTTATACTGATTTATTTGTAAACTGCAAGATTTCAGTTGGAACTCCTTTCACATCTGTATCTCTCTGCACATGGGGCCCTATTCAGAGCTGATCACTGTTGTGTGAATTAGCAGGGGCCAGCGAACAGGTAGACGCCACCCCACTATAGCAAAATTCCACCTTGCAAATGTATGTGCTCGCTGTACGAATAGATGTGTATGGTTTTGCAACCGAGTGAATATGTCAAAATCCATTTAGTTAGATGCTCAACATCGAATGATTCCCCACTGGTCACCACTCATCGCAAGCTCAGAGTAGCCAGGGTGGCTGCAATGAATACAGACTGACATCACATACCCACCCTTAATCCGCTTGGGCACACCTATGTTTCCTTAGGCACGCCTTGCGCTTTTCTGTCGCGTACTCCCACTGAACGTCCGGTTTCCACCACCAGATGCCGGCTTTCTGTCAATCACCTTAATAAAGGTCAGCGAAGGAAAAAAGTACCCGGACATCACCGCTAAAAGGCGTCACACACACACATTGCGGTCTATATGCATGCGCAGTATATAGATTATCGGTCGCTGTGCACAGCAGCGATCAGGTCTGAATTGAGCCCATGGTACAGCTGTCTCACCTGCAGTAAAACATGGTTTTTCCCAGTTACTTGCGTTTTTGCTTGACTTACAAACATGCATCGGGCTTATCGTTCATACAAATAAATGACATAGTGCGCCTCTGGGGACTGATAGGACGGCTATGAGCCCTAGTTGGGAATCACTTATTTCTATGTTAAGGGGCCTGTTTAACAGCTGCAGAAAAGTTAGTTACTAGTGGTTCTTCCTATAGTCATGGGCAGATTTATTAAGCTCGGTGAAGTGATAAAGTGTCTAGTTTTTATCACCGGCCAATCAGCTCAGGTTTGTAAAATGACAGGTAGGTGCTGATTGGCCGGTTATAAAAACCAGATACTTTATCACTTTACTGAGCTTAATAAATCTACCCCTCAGTGATTTCTCCAATGTGAGCCACAAGCACTGCAGGGCATCACTTTACCTGTGCAGTACTATGGCAACAGTTACTTGATTCAGTTTAGCAACCATTAAAGTCCCCAACATTTCTCTTACTGGAATGGCGGCGGTACGCGTCCTACGACCTTTTCATACCCCCACTATCCACGTCGGCGTGGAGTTGAGAATAGAAAGTGTGGCGAGCGCAGCGAGCCACCGAGCCCGAAGCGTGGCGAGCGGACGCGGATACCTGTGAAGCCTGCGAGGGGACGCGTATAGCTGTGAAGGTATCCGCGTCCGCTCGCCACGCTTCGGACTCGGTGGCTCGCTGCGCTCGCCACACTTTCTATTCTCAACTCCGCGCCGACGTGGATAGTGGGGGTATGAAAAGGTCGTAGGACGCGTACCGCCGCCCCTCGCGGGCTCGCTGCGCTCGCCACGCTTCGGGTTGACGTTGATAGTGGGGGTGGTGCACTATGAAAAATGTCATTTGGGGGCATTTCACAACTTTAATACACATTTCAATGCATTTTGATGCATTTCAGTGCAAAATCGGGTGCCATCGCATCGCATCGCATGCGATTTGATCGTATGCGATGCGATTTTTTAGCATACGATCTGCATACGATGCAGGTCGTGGGAGCCGTGATACTCCACAAGTACCGCATCATACACCAAATATTCTCCATCCATCTTGTTCCCCACATACTGCTGTCTTTCAGTCTGTGTATTACCAAGCAACCAGCAGAAGTACCCGGCGTTGCCCGAATTTAAATATTCAAGTTATTGAGTTATCAATGAGGAAGCAACTGTCAAAATTTTCTAAATAAATAGCAGCTTATCAGTTCTGCCCAGGGTAATATATATATATTTTTTTTGGAGGGGGGGGGGGGGGGTAGAATATCTTTATCTCTATGTTCTTTTTCCAAGGCCTGATACATCTCCCCCTTTGCCTGTACGCGATCAGTGCTTCTATCTTTTGTACCAGACGCTCTCTGACACACTCTCGCTTGTCTCTAGTGCTGTCATTTGGTTAAGGTATATTAGGTTGACAGTCAAAAGGTCGACCACTATTGACATGAGTTTTTCATGTTTTATTTTTGTTTGTCTATGTCAGAGCCGGGCCTTAGGCATAGACAAACTAGGCAATTGCCTAGGACATTTGGAATGCCTAGGGGTATCAGCAGCTTCTGCTGATTAAAATGATATGCAGCATGCCTATATTATGTGTGTGAGTGAGGCTGTATCTGCATATGAAATAGTGTATTCATGGAAATCACTGTAACATAGCATTCCGTATGCAGGTACAGCCACAGTCGCACACAGAATATAGGCATGCCGCATATCATTTTAATCATTGGAAGCTCCTTGTGTGTGCTGGTCATAACAATGCAAATATGACGAATTTTCAGCAAAAAAAGGCACCCAACGTTAGCAGAACTGGCCAGGAGCTGCATGGCCTTTTGAGGCAAGATGTATGAGGAAACATCCAAGCAGAGGCAGAGGTCACAGTGTTAGCGGCTGTGCGAGTGCTGTCTGCGGGTGGGTTGGTTGTGCAATAGTGTTCAGCATATGGGTAAGGGGCATTATGTGTGTCATGTATAAATGCATTAATAATGTGCGACATATGTGTGTCATGTGTATAAGGGTATTAATAATGTGCATCATATGTGTAAGGGGCATTATGTGTGTCATTATGTGTATGAAGGGCATTAATAAAGGTTGGCATAATGTGTAAGGGGCATTATGGTTATGAGGACATTAATAATGTGTGTCATGTGTAAGGGGCATTACTGTGTGGTATTATCAGGGGTGCCTAGAGAAAGGGGTAGGGGGTACAAATTACCCAGGCCAAAGTCTGATGGAAGGCCCCAGTGGGGGCCCCGGGACCCCTTCCCTTAAGTGGCAGCAGCAGCTGCAGCTCTTCTCCTCTGCCCAGCACACACTGCTTTGTGCTGGGTTGCAGTGTGGCCATGGAGGTGCTTAAAATACAATATTTTCTTAGTATTTTTTTCTAAGGGTATAATGTGAGGAGTAATGTACATAAGGTAAAGTGGTACTACTGTGTGATGTAACGTGAATAAGGGACACCATCGCATGATATAATGTGAATAAAGTTGCACTACTGTGTGGCATAATTGGGGGTACTATTGTGTGGCCATGCCCCTTCCCAGCAAGAACACACCCCTGTTTGGGCTGCGCACCAAATGTGTGCACTGTTTCTATTTCAAATATTGCGGGTAGGAGCACCAAAATAATGACTGCTATGATGAGGGTTGATGGTATTGGGAAAGGGGAGCAGGGTTAGTGGCGGTGCTAGGGGGCACCAGCCAAAATTTTGCCTAGGGCATCATTTAGGCTCTGGTCTATGTCGACACAGGTTGACATGCATGCCATACCGCATTCCCTCGCATGGCTCCGTGCACCCGCCATGCTTTTGGTACGGTGCCTCACACCCGGCACACTATTATAGTCCTAACTATATGCATTTGTGGATGGTAAATATGGCCAATTTTTTTTTTTTAATCATGAAAAAATCATGTCAACACTTTTTTCCTGTCGTCCTTTTGTTTGTGTCGACTTTTTTGACCAGGTCGACCTAATGTATGTTGACATTTTGACTGTCGACCAATAGTTGTCGACCTTTTGACTGCCGACCTAAACACTGTAGACCTAATGATTGGATACCGAAAAATTCTTGACCGTGCTACACTAACATCAGAACAGTCACATGGTGGGACAATCCAGTGAGAACGCCGGACCTATGTCCGCTCCTGCTCGGTCATAATAGCAGTGTGAGCCAGGGGGCTGCTGCAATTTCCTTCCAATGAGCAGAGGAGACTTTTTCACTGTTAACAGATTTCTTCAGTTTTAGGGGTCTTGTTTTGTAATATTGGGGCAGATGTATTAAGCCTTAACAAGAGATAAATGCCAGGGTGATAAGGAGAGATAAACATCCAGCCAATCAGCTCCTTACTGACTCTTTTCAAACACAGACTGTAACATGACAGTTAGCAGGTGATTGGCTGGATGCAGAGGCGTACCTAGATATTCGTAGGCCCCATAGCAAAAGTTTGTATGGGCCCCCTATTTAGCAACTGATGGTGATAAATCTATGTAAAACATATTACTTAGATGGCAAAGGTGGGCCCCTTTCAGCTTTGGGCCCCATAGCAGCTGCACCCCTTGCACCTATGGTAGTTACGCCCTTGGCTGGATGTTTATCTCTCTTTATCACCCTTGTATTTATTTCTTGTTAAAGCTTAATACATCTGCCCCTTTGGTACTTACCAGGGGTGAGGATTGCAATGCTAAACGCTGAGGAAGTCCCTATTCCTATGCATAAAATAGCAAACTCATATTTTGGGGGTTAAGCTTGCTATCTCAGAGACTGAGAATGTGGCCCTGCTTGACTGTCACATCAGATTAATAGGAAGAAGTCTAATGTTACTCTATAGCAGCCAATCAGAGGGCAGCGTCTTCCCGGTGCTGCAGGCTATCTTATTCCCAGCGTTACTGATTGCATTTCTCCATCTCTCATCAAGTTTATGGTAATGAAAGAGCAGACGGAGCCTTAGGAAAGATACAATTACAGATATTTTGTAAGAAAAATAGTCCCTGGATGCTTAACAGCATACATTTTCTTCCTCAGTAGACGAACAGTCCTTTAATAGGAAATATCTGTACTTGTATATCCTCCTACAAATTAGCCTGTCATATTTACTGTAGCATGAGGCAACGCCACGCAGAAGCTAACTGCAAGTCCCATGGCTTCAATGCATCAATCTGCAAATAGCAGATTCTGGGGGAAATGTAATAGGATGAGAGATTCAGAAAGTGAGAGATTTGTTGAGAAATCTTCAGATTTTATTTTATTTTTTAAAGCGGCAATCATGTACACTGCAAAACCAGTTTGATTTTGCTGTGTAAATGATTGCCGCTTTAAAAAAAAAAAACCTGCCGATTTCTTACCAAATCTCTCACTTTCTGAATCTCTCTTCCTATTAAATTTGACCCTGTGGGTGAGATTTAATAGGATGAGATATTCAGAAAGTCAGAGATTTCTCCAGATTTCTCGTTTTTTTAAAAGTGGGAATCATTTACACTTCAAAATCTAACTGGTTTTGCAGTGTAAATGATTGCCGCTTTAAAAAACTGTAGATTTCTTACAATATCTCTCACTTTCTGAATCTCTCACCCTATTAAATCTCACCCTTTGTGTCCATTCCTGCGCCACCCAAAATGTTATTACCAATTTTTTGTAGGTATCCAGTTAGGCACCACACTGGCACTTATTGGGGATTTTGTTTTGCCTTCCTAAAAACTAGCTTTTTTTCTATGCAATCACGAAACAAGTCCTAAAAGATCTTATTTATTTTTATGAGACAAAGGTAAATGAGATCCTAATTGAATAGGAACTCCCATAAATATTTTTGGGACCACTGCAGTCTTTAAGTGTCGTTCAACTAGGGTTGGTTGCTTTGCAGAGGGGTGTGATTTTGGGGAGGGGGTGTGGCTTTGCAGAGTGGTGTGCTTTTGCGGGAAGGGGGGAGCTTATATCACAACCCCTTTTTTGGTCTCTTCATGGGTCTAGGAGATGAAGGCTGCCCAGAGAGACTACTGTGATTGCAGTGCTGGTTCCTACACTGTGACAGGAGCTGGATGCTGCATATAATGATACAGTGCAGCAACCAGCTCCTGTGTCTGAAAGTTTTAGTTTGTTGTGATTGGTAAGAGGTGGATGAGAGGGAGGGGTCAGTTTTGTAGGTGAGAGCATTGGTAAGGGAGGGGTCAGTTCTCTAGGTGAGCGCATTGGTGAGGGAGGGGTCAGTTCTGTAGGTGAGAGCATTGGTGAGGGAGGGGTCAGTTCTGTAGGTGAGAGCATTGGTGAGGGAGGGGTCAGTTCTGTAGGTGAGAGCATTGGGAAAAGCAGGGATAAGAGGGAGGGGTCAGTTCTGTATGTAAGAGCATTGGGTCATTCTATTCTAGTGATATCACAGGTAAGGGTCATATGCAATTCAAATGTAAACCAAACATTCTCTGTGTTACAAATTTGGTCAGGAAAGGATCCCAGCCTCCCCCAGTGCTACTGGTTACTGGCAAAACTAATATTGCGTTGTCATTGTACCTTTCAGTGCCATCAACCTTGGAACAGACATGCTGGAACTCGATTGTCATCTCACAAAAGATGAAGAGGTTGTGGTGTCACACGATGGCAACTTGAAGCGGTCCACAGGCGTCAGTGTCAATATATCAGATCTGAAATACTGTGTGAGTACCAATACGCGCCTGTTCCCTGTTCCCCAAGCAGTGCAGCTTCCCCTCCACTCCCAGAGCTGTTATCAGTGTAATGACAGGGAGGTTATAGGACCACGCCTTGTCTTTTCATGGTATAATCTCCCTGCATGCAGTATAAATGTAGCCAAAATGTGTCCAATACACGGGCACCCTGTGCATGAGGGCTGGAACTGCAGGCAGCTGGACACAGAAGCTAACCTGGCACTGAGGACCCCCACGTATCATTGTGCTCAATCTGCAGATTTATGCTAATTTATTTGCATCAACAGTGCATAAATACTAATTACCCAGCACACCAATTCAGAGGAGGGCACAGCTGTGATTCTTTAACAACTGGCAGACGCAGGAGCATTTTAAGAGAGGAGAGTCCCCATGTGCTGGCTCATGTGTGCCCCATCTTCTGCAGATACATGTTGTCTGCGCCTTGTTCTTGGGGGTCATCTATTGCACATGGGAAAATCCTGCACCATGGCAGCCATTTTCCCAGTGATTTATGCCTGAAATCGCTACCTGTGGTGGAGCGTTTAAGTCATGACATTAATCTCACACAAAAAGATTAGGTGAAAAAGGGTGCACCAGTCCCTTCAGCATGTTCTCACAGGGAACAACACTATAAAGGACAGAGAAGGACCAGGGCTGTATAAAGCGCACGGCCATGCCTCACAGAGGGTGTCACCAGTCCCAAGGTGGGGCCTTGTGGTACTCCCAGTCTCTGTGCATGCTGGTCCAACAATGTCTAGAGATGGAGCTACACAGTCAGGTCATCGGCCCTTCATTGACAGAAATGCCTGATGGCCAGTACGCCCCTTTATAAGGCTTTGAGGTACTTGTTTCGCCCCTGATTTTCATCGTAGTGCATCTTAAACAATCGCATTGCATGCAATATAGCGTCCTCCGACCTTTTCAAACCCTCACTATTCACGTTGGCGTGGAGTTGATTTTAGATAGTGTGGCGAGCCACCGAGCCCAGAGCGTGGCGAGCCCCGCGAGGGGACACGGATTACATTACATGTATTCCGCATCCGCTCGCCACGCTTCGCGCTCGTATTACATGGCCCCTCGCGGGGCTCGCTGTGCTCGCTACGGTTCGGGATCGCTATCTAAAATCAACTCCACGCTGACTTAGATAGTGGGGGTATGAAAAGGCCAGAGGAGGCTTACTGCCGCCCCACGTGGGAACGATGCGCTCGCTACGCTTCGGGTTGGCGTTGATAGTGTGGGTGGCGTTGACAATGGGGGTGCATTTAACATTGTAAGCACCCATCAGGGTGCTTGTACAATTAAAAATCGCATCGCATGCCATTTGCTGGCATGCAATGCTATGCGATATTTCATTGTACAAGCACTCCTGTTAATTTAACGGGAATATCCCATCGCATCGCATACCACTAAGTGCGGTATGCGATGGGCGCCGTGCTAGGAAACAAGTACCGGCTTTGATGTACATTAGACAACTGGAAGTCGTAATACGGCAGACATCAGTGTGGACACAGCTATAACATGACTGAATTGCAGACACTCATTTATGGGATACACAGATCAGCTGACTGTCTACCTGTGTGATTTATGGTGACATCATGTTTAGTTAGCAAACATCTGCAGATCCGCATCCTACAGTCCCAGGGCACCGAGCTGGAGCACATGCTGTGTTACCGGTTTATTTTAAGTGGGTTGAAGTTATGCAGCCATAAATGGATTGTAAATATAAAGCAGTGACGCAGATTCATTTATTATTACATCTGCATCGTTCACTTCCATCAGGAACTGCTTAGGAATATTCCCCTAAAATGGAAGTATGGCTGGGAGGTTCAGCAGGGTTCATGGGACCAGGAGAGAAACAGGCAAGTCCATATAAATACAGGAGACGTTTCTCAGAGACCTGGGTTATAGCATAGATGCTCTGTTTTCCTAAGTTACTATGGGGGGGGGGGGGGTGATTCAGACTCACTCAGTGCGGGACGAATTCCCTCCCCGGCTCATTGTAGGGGTTTGTGCGTGTTCCAATATGCTCATGTGCAAATGCTGGGGGCATGTGCCCAAATACGATGGGCGTATCCCTGTGAACACAGGCGTGGCGATGCCTGCTTGGGGCGGGAGGCTGACGTCGCACGACATCAGCGCCCACCCCGAATTTGCCCATCTCCGGGCAGAATAAGAGTAAATCTAGGTTTACGTTTATTTGTGAAGGGAAGAACAATCATTAACCCCTTGAGTGGTGGGTTTTGCTGGGTTTGTCCTGCCCCAGCAAAACCCACCACAGATCATCGGAATTTGCCAGCCCCCCTCACCTTCACTCCGGCGTAAGTACGCCGGAGCTCCCCTACCGCCGCTGCCCCCTGCCGCCTGTCAGTGATCACACAGGTGGCAGGCTAGGGGATGTTTTGTGGCGGCTCGGGAGGACTCTGGTGCCTGAACTCTCCCGAGTCTCCCGAGCCGCCCGAACATCCCCGAGCCTGCTGCCTGTCAATTACTACTACTAATGGCGGCGGGGGGCAGGGGAGCTCCGGCATATACATCCGGAGCTGAGATGAGGTGCGGGGGATTGAGGGGAGGGGACAGCAGAGCGGCCACTGGGGGGTGCCCAGACAGCTATGCGCCAGTGGTGCACGCCTGGACACCACTGGCGCACACCTTCATGTTAGTGGTATGCCCGGAAATTTTCCGGGACAGCCCGCTGCGGCAGCGCAGCTGAGCCCGAGAAACGCATAAGGGAACGCATCCGCTCTCATACTAGTGAGGTGATTCAGTCGATGGGGGGCGGGCATTTAGCAGGGCGGCATTTACCTTCTCGATAGGAATATACGCCTAGCAAACAGGTCTGAATCGGGCCCTATGTGTGAATATATCTTGATCTTAATAAAAAGGTAATTTGTTTCTTGTGCATGCAACAATGAATACAACAATTTGACTGTATAGTGCATACATAGAACTGGCAATAAAATGTCACATACGTGACTATATGGGCAATTCTCTGAGCTTGTAAATATGACAACAGTCATCATGGAGAATAGCAGCCAGTAACTGTGATACATAGCACTGACAGCCTGGAGGTGTTCTGGATATTGCTGCTGGGAGTGAGAGGGTTGGGCATACTTAGTAAGGGATGCGGTCGGAATCCCGACGGTCGAAATACCGACACCAGAATCCTGACCGCCGCAATGGGCATTGCGGCGGTCAGGATTCTGGCGTCGGTATTACGACCGTCGGGATTCTGACCGCCGGGATTTCATACTGATCCCCTTATTAAGGTTCCAAACTTTATTTTATTATCTTCTATTTATTTCATTGGCTGGGTTTTTTTTTGTGTAATATCAACTACTCCGCAATAACAACACCAATGTTAATGGTGCGGGTCGCATTCAGTAGGGTGTGTTATGTAGATGTGCAATACGTTAGAATTATACATTTTAAATTGCAGCAAAGCAATTGTTCTGCACTAAATACAATTGATCTAATGAATTCTTAAAAGAATACACTACAATTCTGTATACAGTAAACCTAACATAAATGCATTGTAGAGCACACAAGCATTTTGTTTTTTTGTTTTTTTGTTTGATTTCAAACACTGTGATTGGCTACTTTATCTTATACCCCTTTCACATTGCACTTTTAAACCGGTATATTGCCGTTTTTTTCCCATTTTAAAACGTTTAAGGCTGCAATGTGAAAGTGCCAAAGTTGATTTACCGGTTAAAGATAACCGGCATTTCAACACGGTTAAAAAGCAGAGTCCTACACGTTTTAAAGCCGTTTTTTAGGCAGTGTGAATGGCTCTATTTCAATGGCTTGAAACGTGTCCCTTGGGGGTTAAACGGGTTGAATTTTGAATGGTATTAAATGATTTTTAAAACGGTTTTCACCTGCAATGTGAAAGGTCTCAAGACTCAGACCCGTTTTAAAGTCCCATTTAAGAATACCGTGTCATTACTCATTTCTGCAATGTGAAAGCAGTATTATAGTGCCACCAAATGAAGGACCGTTTTTTGCTCATATTTGCCAATGTGCATTTTGTTGTGAGTGTCCCTCATTGTGTACACCCAGTTTGCAAGCAATCATCAAAGTACATTGCAGCTACCTGCAATATAATTTATACCAGGGAGCCCTGTTAGCAATATACAATACAGACAGCAGAGAAGCTCCGTGACTCATCGACCATCCACTGCCCTTGAAGCAAAACAACGGAGAGCAGAAACCTTGGTTCACAGGGGCCAGGCATCTTTATCTTGTTTTCATTATCGTTTACATTCCTGCAACATCCTTTACTCCTGTAAATGATTGACTTATATGACACTATTTGCCATGTTACAAATAACTACATCTGGACAACAATCTCAATGACCATCAATGGTCAGGAACCATCCCGTGTTTCAGACATTTCAATTGTATTGTTGATTGTTTTTCCACTAAAATAATCAAAAGATAATTTTCTACCAGGGGAATATCATTTTGTACTAGTTAGCCCAGTCAAAGCAAATGCTTCGAAAGCTAGTCTGCTACCTTGTGATTGCCTCTATGTTTGTGCATGTGTGAGAGAGAAAAAGAGATGTTGTTTCACTCGCTGCCAACAGATGGCAGTGTTTCGGAGACACACAAACGGACACTAGACATATGTATATAGATAATCATATTGAACAATTTATATGTATGTTCATTTCATTTGGGAATGGGTATGTCATCATGTATAGCCTGGCGCTCGCTGTAACTAGCCCTGTGCCTTCCATATATATTTGTTTGCCCTGTTTTGATTTCCGAATCTAACTCTCTTTGCACATGTTACATCTGCCCCACCTGCAGTGCACATGGTTTTGTCCATTTGAGAAAGATTTTATATTTACGATCAAGTCTGAATCAGGCCCATAAACCGGATGCTTACGCACATCTCTCTTGTTTTGTTGGACAGAGCATGTACAGGTCTGTAGAAGCTGGCAGGGTCCTAAATGTCATGTTAGAGAACCTCAGCTCAAAAGATGCCGAGAGCCCGTAAGAGGGTCTTGCGTCTAGAACAGCCACCCGTTGTTCCCATACTGCTTCATTTGTAGGTACTTAGGTGGTTGCCAGGACTAATACCTCTTGCTTTAGGGAAATACCCAATTTGCTGGTTGATATTGGCTGTCCGATTGAACAATTGATGTATCGACCATTAATTACCAACGGTATGATATACTAGACTTAGGACACGCGGACATGTACTGAGGCTCGAGGAAAATAAGTTCCATACTGAATGAAGAAGAGGATTCTTCACCATTAGAGCAGTAACATTCTGGAACTCATTGCCGGTGGTTACAGCAACTACTGTTAATGAAGTTAAATCAAAACTGGCCACTAAGGGAATCCTATAGATATGACTTACTCAAGTCAATAGTTATAAGTCAGATAGGTTGAACTCGACAGACTAATGTATTTTTTCAGCCATAATTACTATGTTACTCTGTATATCGTGTGTGGGCTGTGCAACACAGCGGATGCCCAATATGTCTAAAGCTATATCAGCATGCTGTGTGTACGGACTATCCACCAACCATCCATACAGGAGGCGGTGGTGATTAAAAGCTCAACTGAGCAGTGCATATGAGTGCACCCACCCAGTTGAGATGCCAGTGAGGACAGATCCGATGAGATAAATCTGCCAGTGTGTACCCAGATGAAGGAGAGCTCAGTGGCTCAGCTCAACACTTGAACGCAGATGAAATGCAGCTGGGAAATTAGTGCAACGGTCTGACCCAGGGCTTGATGATGGCAATGTGGTTTGTAATGACTTCCACGAGAATGGTGAAATATTCAGCACCCAAACTGAAGTGCAAATGGACAACGTAATAAACCACAGTCCAAAGAGATCATAGAGTGGTAATTATTCTGAGATATCCTCACAGCACAGATGGAGTCAGTCCACGGTAATTAGCAAATTAACTTAGCAACTGGAGCTAGGTATAATGCAAACACTTAACTGAGGAAATCCTTCAGGAACCTGATGTGTTATAACTAGAGCAGATGCAGAACAGGGACCAGCAGACCCGGCTTCCACATGAACTATTACTAGGGGGGCCCATTTTCCATTGACTATTTGCGGCTCATTCCCAGAAAACACCCATTATTGGGAATATTCAGTATATAGAAGGGACCACAGCAGGTATCTCCGATAACTACTTCAATCGGGATGCAGTTTAAATCCCGGCGGTCGGGATCCCGGCGTTCAGAATCCCGACGTTGGAATCCCGACCGCTGAAATCCCGCCACTTTCTCCCTCCGTGGGTGTCCACAACACCCCTGGAGGGAGAATAAATTAGCGTGGCGAGCGCAGCAAGGCACCGGGCCCGCTGCGTGGGGAGCGCAGCGATCTCCCGCAAGGGGGGGGGGGGGCGATCCACGTCCCCCCCTTGTCGGGATTTCGGCGGTCGGGATTCCGGTGTCGGGATTTTGAACGCCGGGATCCCGACCGCCGGGATTTAATACTGAATCCCTTCAATCCCTCCATTGCCACCGGCAGCCGCATCCCCCTTAGGTTTCTGCGCGGGATGCGATACTGCCTAATGCATCAATATCGGGCAGCATCGCATCAGGTTCTCGTGCTACCGTCATTATGGGATGATGGTAACCCATTGTAGCCTATGGGCTACTTACCACTCTAACCGCGCAGACCCACCATCACCCGACTGAGCACATCGCAGGAACGGGCTCCTTTCCTGGCGTGTGTCGGAACAGACATACTGCCGATAGTATTGCATATTACAATGAGATCCTGGGCGATAAGATTCTGCCCAGATTGCATTGTAAATGCGGTCCTTGGTAAATGGGTCATAGACACAGGAGATACGAAATCCAGGTAATGCAGGAAATATAACCAGCATGTCTGTGCAGGACCGGTAGTCTTTTATCAAGAGCAGAGAGTTACAAGCTCGTTGCCAGGGGTGTCTTGCTCATTGCCAGGGGTTACATGCTCTGTGTCAGGGAGTTGCAGGTTAACAGCATGCCAGTACTCCAGTGAGTAGGACCTCCAGCATCTGTCTCATCCAAGGCGGAGGCCATAATTGCTTTTTCTGAGCAGAGTCTGCAGCCTGCATGGAATCTACCGATAGAGACCCCCCCCCTTGCTGTGCCGGCTATCCCTCCACTGATTTGGCTTTGGTGGCGTAGTTATTCCACTGCCCCCGCAAAACAGTTTATTTATCTTTGCGCCCTCCTTACAAAGGAATATCTTTATGCTTAGGCTGTTTCTGAATCTGGGGCGCCCGGCCAGTCATTCATATTAATGATTTCTGAAATGTTAGTCACAGCAATATTTGGCTACAAAAATGCAGTAAACCTTAGCAGGAAACCCCCTTCTGTCTATGTGTATTTATTTATTAGTAATATACAGACAAATCAAAATGGTTGGCTTGAAAATGCAACAGAAGCTGTTCATTACAGGATGTGCTGACTATTAGTTCAGACCATGAGCATTGGGCAGCTCGGGGAGCTGAGTAAGTGCAGGGTGATTTATACACAGTGGCATATATTCTCTTGTGGGGGATATAGTATAACGGTCATTTATTATTGCATTAGTGCTGACACACTAGATTGTGTTCTCATTACTACAGTGTGAAATCTGGAATATGTGCAATAATCTGGGCGTATAAACCTCAGATTTGCAGATAAATATATTAAGACTCTTACTTTGACTGCAGTGGGTTTCTTATTCAGCATTTCTGCCTTGAAACTTTAGGATTGTGGAAAATAAGGCCTAGTCATTTTAACACCCCTGTGTCTGGTTGTATCTACTTACCTGAGGCGGACATTATTTGTTTGTAGACTTATTTTCCTGTGAAGAAGATTGCCCCCTGCAGATTAGTGTTGATGACTGTCCTGACCCAGTGCTTGTGCTGCTTGTCATCACCAAGGCACGTACCAGGTGCGAGCAGCAATGACGGATCACTGATGTAGCTGTTGGAATAGGGAATGTACTTTGCCCTCCTTTGCCAAGATGGCTGCCATTCGGTCTTTGCCAAGATGGCTGCCGTTTGTCTTTTGAACATATGCAGCAGTATCTTGTCACTTTGATAGAGCTGTAACGGGGAACATGGACGCATTTTAGCTCCCAGTGAATATGCAATATTGAAGAGATACCTGCTACCACTGCCCCCTTGTATAAGCATTGCTACTCAAATACAGATGGAGCGCTTCTCATTTAGGGCCCGAATCACCAGAATGTCCCCGCTGGCAATCGCCGGTGGAGAGGCGCTCCATCTGACTGGGACACGCGAGCGTCTCGCATGCACGCGCGTCCCAGTCTTTTGGTGGCGGGGGAAGGAATCCCTCCCAGTCTTCACGTCAGCGAATGCCTTTGTTGAGATTTTAACTCGCTGGGGCATTCACATATTAATTCTTTGGTGCGGACTGTTCATGTTTGGGTAACATTTCATAGTAAAAATTCCTATTGTTTTGCAAATAGAATTACAATCTTATAAGTTATAAGTATCTGATCTGGGAGGTATTTGAGCTCCAGCTGTAACAGATATGATTGGGGTTAATTCAATCACTGTGACACCTCCTGTGTTCCTCTGCTGGGTTTATTGCTTTAACCTGCTTTATTTCCATATCTGAATCCCATAGAGCTCGGACCTGCAATGTATCAAATGCTGGTAACGGGCTACAGGCGTTGCGCTCAGCGTTGTCTTCTGATACAATTGGCAGCATTATAAGCATTGGGGGTTTGGTTAATATTAAATGTCCCATGTGCAATTAGCATTAATTGGACTTTGTCCTTCTCTTGTTTTAAGCTTGAGAGCTCTTCCAACAGACCCAGGAGGTCATCATAATGTTCTCATCAAAATCAGTCTAGCAGAAGTCCCTGAACATGCTCCCCATGCCCATAGTGTGCCCAGCAAACCCCATGTCCTCTACCCCCTCCATGTTATGCAACTTATCTTGCTTCCCTGACCCACTTTGTGTAGTGGTCGGACACCAATTTGGGCCCCCGGGACTCCTACAGGGTCGGGTTTGGGGTTTTTAGTGGCCGTGAACATAATCTGGACCCAATCAAGCCTCCTCGCTCCCAAGTGGGTCTCATATTACACCTTGTATTGTCCCTTCGTATTATATTTTGATGGATAAATGCATTGGCAGGGGTACTCATCAAAACAAGGGTGGTCAAACCAGTCCTTGAGATCTATTTATTATTATTTATTAGCAGTTTCTTATATAGCGCATACATATTACGCAGCGCTACCAACAGGTCTGGTTTTGCAGACCACCTAGCTGGTGCACAGGTACAGTTATTACTAACTGTCATATTTTCAAACATTTTTCATTATCAACTGACACATTCTACAGATCCACAGGTGGTCTGGAAACATGAACAGTTAGTAGATCTTGAGGACCGGTTTGTCCACCCCTCTGCATAAGAGCAATGTGATAAATGTTTCATACACACGATTATCCCTGATTATAGGGGCAATCTCACAGTCCCCTCATTCTCATGATTCATTCACACCTAAATGAAGCCATATTGCAGGAAGCAACATATTGGGCAGTATTCAATGCCTTTTTTCGGCATGTGCAGCGAATACTGTTCCGGAGCGGCCGCATGGAGCCAGGGGCAGGCAGGGAGATGGAAGCCTCCCTGCCTGCGCCAGAATGTGTTGGGTTGAAGGAGGGCTCCCGGGGACACAGGCAGTAGAAGCTGCCTCCCCGGAGAGCTCTCAGTGGACGTGGTTAGGGAGCCGCTGCACTGATCCCGCTCGTACATATATAAAGAGTGGGACCAGTGTGCAGTGAATATTAATGAGCAGCTCCCTGCCCCCCGCTGGCTTATGTGTAAAAAAAAAATTATTAAAAATGTAATATATATTCATGTGCAGCAAGCACATGAATATATATAGCATGCCCCTTCACAGAATAAAATTACTGATTTTTTTAAACCAATTAAAAAAAATCCCTTTATTTTAAAAGATCACATTCCAGTTCACCTTAAAAAGATGGCGATTGCTAAACAGTGACACACGGCAAAAATCACGCTGAAAGCAATCACCATCCTAGCATTAAATACACTCACGGCGAATTACGGCGAATGTAAGTGAAAACCCCATCAAAAAACAACAGCGAATTGCAGCGAGCATGAAACGGAGAACTGGCCGGCATTCACTGTTCGCTTTCGGCAAACAGTGAACATTAATTACGGTGAATCAGATTTTCAGTGAAAAAGATTCACCGCAAGGAGTGAAAACAGCCCGATTCGCCGTAAAAAAATTGCTGAATCCTGAGCATTGAATACTGCCCATAGTTTCTGTCATTGGATGGGCTGGTAAAAGGCAGGACTGTAATGTGACAGCTACAGTGTTGTACAGGTGTCTCTGGAGAGCCTCCGTCCCTTGCAGCGGCTGTGTCTCCTGAAAGGGGAGGGGCTTTCCATGCACAGATCATCCACAGATGAATGACCCACCCGTTTTGCATTGTGACGTTTAGTGATTCCAAATCAATAAATGAATAGGGAAAAGGGGCAAGGCATTCTTATTTCACGTGTGTCACATTGGTTATAGGACATGGCCTGCATTTATATTTCATGCCTTCCATAATAATGTATTTTTAAAAAGAAAATAATAATGCAGACACATAAATGTATCTTTGCCTTTGCAGGATCTGCCTCCATATTTGCCGCAACTAGATGTGACCTTTGAGAAAGGTAAATATGTGTTTCCTGTTATTGCTATAAGATCTATCGGCTCTGCTGGGCAAACATGAACTATGCTATTTATCTAAGCTGTCTTGTGATAGAGAAAACATAGAATCACTCTGTGTAATCATGCCACACTATATAGTCATAGCTAGTTACTAAGGCTGAACCAATTACTTCAGCCAGTGTGACAGCCACCAGTTCACAGGGGTCAGAGTCATATATTCCGGGATCCACCCTCCCTGTCATATCCTTCTTGAGGTGACCAGGTTTCTGTATTGTACGTATCCCCTCTAGTTCTGAATCCCAGGATTGTATCTCTGGGATACGGTCAGTTGGTCGACCTAAAGATCAGTCATTGGGTCGACACCACTGGGTCGACATGGTCTAGGTTGACAGTGAAAAGGTCGACATGGGGTTTTTCACTGCTCTGTACCTACATAGCTCAGTGGCATCAGCAAGTATGGACGCCCATTACAGAAGACAGGGCTGACAATGATCCCTGTGGTACACAGTTTGTAACTTAAACACAATCTGTTCTGCTTACGCCTGCCGCACTATCCATCCACTATTTACTCATGTACATAACTATTCCCCTAGACCTAGTACTCGCATCGTATGTACCAGATGTTTACATGGAACAGTTGCAAAGCAGTATCACATAATACAACATTGTCATCTTACAGTATTTATATCCTTTAGTTTCATTTCAGTATCTTTTTTAAAAAATCCCATGCAAAAATTAATTGTTTATGTATTTTAATACCTATAGGGGCTGACTGATACCCCTTTCACATTGTAACTAATTACCGGGTACAAGACAGTTTTCTTGCCAGTTCGACCCGGTAATTAGTACAATGTGAAAGGGGTTACCGGGTCCCGCAAACAGGTAGCAAGACGGCAATAAGAACCGGTTCTTACCGGTTCATTGCTGTGCGGTGTGAACAGGTTAAACGGGTCGAGCGACCTGTTTCCTGTTCACACTACGGAGGAGGCAGTGCTTGGAGCACTAAGTGCTGCCTCCAAACACCCCCCCCCCCCCCGATGATGCGCCGACTCCGTGCCACGCCCCCGGATGACGTCAGCGAGCCGGCAATCATGCTGGTTCACTGAGGGGATGTGAACCGTTTTAAAGTCCCTTGTGACATTTTGCGATTGTGTATGATAAATGGTGAACCAGCTAGTGGCGCAGCAAGAGAGGAGGATGCCTATGTGCAGTCCGGGTCCTCACCTCTCTAGTCGGGAGATAGACTCAGGGCACTAGGAGATAGCTGATCCGCAATCAAGGAGGGGGGGGGGACGACTCGTGATTTTCCCTGTTACAATAGGGAGCTTCTCTTGGGGTCTATACTTAGATAATGCTCTGACCTTTAACCCCCCTTTAACACCCCCCCAATCCCGCCTGTCCCGGCCCATACCCCTCTCCATGTTCAGAAGGCCATACGTATAGATTGTAAGCTTGTGAGCAGGACCCTCGAACCTTTGTCTGTCTGTAAATATGTAATTATTATGTAATTATTATTTTAGCGCAAAATTGTCAGAAAACCCTTATGGCGCACACAAACTCATCACACACACAGAGGCCTGATTCTGATCTGCTCGCAGCTTACTGAGCAGTTGTGGCGCGCATGGCCGAATCTCCTCCCCCGCCGCCATATCCCCTCGCAACCACGCAAGGGCATGTGTTATGAAAACACATCATCCCTTTGTATCTTCTGCTGCAGCAGAAATCATTCGATGGTCAGCAAACATCAAACGATTTCTGGTGGACTTGCAAATAAAAGTCAGTGGAGACTTATATTTGAAGACTCCGGGACGAAGACGGGGACCGGTGGTTGACGCCATGTCACATCAGCCGCCCGCCCCCGGCACCACTTGTCACGGTGTTAGTGCCGGAATAGGGCGAGTCTGCATAGGTACATACTGTATGTGTGCGCCAGGATGTGTAACAGTACACACTTCCCACTGTGCATCCACTGATTCTGTCTTCAGGCTTACAACGCTATTGTCATCTCCACATTGCACACACATGAAATGCTTCCTACACTCGTCTGTATTTGAAATATTTTACTTTTTTTTTTATATACTTGTGATTACACAGTATGTGTGTGTGTGTTGTGCTCTCTGTGCATTGTGTAACGTTGCACTGACAGTAACTGATAAGCGCCATACTCCGCAGATTGTTGCTGTGATGCCGGAGAAGACAAACGCATCCCGCTGCTGAGAGAAGTGTTCGAAGCCTTTCCAGAGACGCCCATCAACATAGATATCAAAGTGAATAACGACACTCTTGTGAGGAAGGTATGTGATTGGTAAATGCATCCACACGGTCACTGACAGCGATGACCTCAATCACAGGCCTCATACACAGAACATATTATGGTGGGTGCAGTTAGATTTCCTGCCATTATACAACGCTTAGATCTCAGTGGTGAATGTGTCCCCAGGACTCAGTGGTGGATCTGTCATGCGGCATGCTCTAGATATAGTACATTAAGTGTTCAAAGAAGTTTAACAGAGTTTAATAAACGCCATAATAAGAGGCATCTCCGCCAGGTGTGAGAATAGTGACACACTATTATACTTCTAACCCCTGTGGTTATTCTCCAGCCTTCATTGGCTTTGCCAGAGTCCAGAACATCATGGTGACTGTGACTTAACACAATGGGAAGTTGACTCTTATTGTGTACAGTATTGTGTTCCGTGTCCTACAGACTCATTTGGAGTTGGTTAACGTTCCAGTGGGGCTTACAGGTATATTTTTTTTTTGGGGGGGGGGGGGGGGTCCTAGTAATTCCACATTATGACGCGCACCAGGTGCCAACACCATTATCTGCTTCTGATGTTCAGTTTACACACCCAGTTCTGAGGATACGAGATGGTCATGTTAACGCTGGACGTCACTATGTAAGTCCAAGCCATAATGACCAGATTCTCGTCCAAGCTGTACAATGGCCACCTTTAGGGTCCGAATCAGAGGTGGACACAGAAGCTTACTCTCCGCACCTATTGGCGGCCGTCAGCCAGCAACATATGAAAATGCCGCTACAAACGCCTTCCCTAATGTATATCTCTGCTTAAATCCCTACGTGACCAGGGCACAAGGTACCTGAAGCAGCGTCTGATCCCTTACTACTGTAGATGAAGGCCTATTTAATAGCAAATAGACAGCTGTATAAATATCATCATCCTCTAATGTTATTGTGCAGTGCTGCGGAACATGGTGTATATAAGGATAATCCTATTGTTTGGCCTTGACACTGCTCTCTGGAACGTTAGCGAGGACAGCGGTGGCATTGGGTTTCCTTCCTGCGCAGCTAGCACTGTTTAGGAAATAACTCCCATCACTAAAACTAATTGTATCTAAGAGGCTTCCTCCTCATATACGTCTGAAGAAGGATTTATACGAGGGAGTCTGCACTTGGTAATATTGGGCTTTTATCTTCCGCTGAGACATCCAACAGGGAATGATCATTTACAGCCATTCAACACATGCTGCACTTTGCCTCGCTCAGATAGTAACAGCATCGCTGTCTGTTTATTGTCCTCGCATGATAATAGAACGCTTGCTACAGAAGCCCCGGCTGTTATTGTGCAGGCTGATATCATGGAACTAGAGCGCCAGCGATTATGATTAAATATCCTTTAGAAAGCGGATGCAGAATGAGAAAAGCACAATAGTCCTTTCCGGCTTAAACATAGCACAGAAACATAAAAAGCTGTGGGAGGCGCCACAGTGCTACTGGGTCAGTCCAATAGGGGATGTGGTTGGCAGGTCGACACAAATAAGGTAGACAGTTATTTGGTCAGCCGCTATTGATAGACACATTGAAAAGGACGACATCTCAGGTGCTGTGCTCTGCACTCTCAGAAAAGGTAAAAAAAGGCAACATACTGTAGGTCGACATGGTCAAAAGGTTGACATAAGCAATATATATCGACAAGGAAAAGGTCAACTTGAAAAGGTCGACATGGGTTATTCATGTCCAAGCGATGCCATGCAAGGGGGCTCGGTACACTTCTATGGCGACATAGACAAAAACCCCTGGAAAAAACTCATGTCGTCCATTTTCTTGTCAACCTTTTGATTATGGTGACCCTTTGACAATGTTGACCCTTTTCACGTGTCGACCTATGGTCTGTCACCCAATAGTGTTTGACCTATTGACTGTTGACCTTTTTGTTGTCTACCCTATGACCCATGCCTCCAATAGAAGCCTCACAACACTGACACCTGAAATAAAATATCAGGTTTAAAGCAAATAAAAAAATTACATTAGAACATTTACTTAGTTTTATTATTCTTTTTCATGTAAAATATAAACACACAAAAACATAGCACGTTCCGTTGCGTTATGGGGAGTATCACCACAGTGTGCTCAAAGTGTAATGGAAGGGCACTAGACACAGATGAAGTACCAACCAATCAACTCTCACCATGTTACAGGCTATGGGGGTTATTCAGAGCGGATCGCTGTTGTTTGAATTCCCAAACCGTCCGATTATCGAACGACTGTGCATTTGGTGGTGGTAACCGTCAGTTTCCTGGGACTTTCTCTGAAAAACTCAGGCCCTCCCAGGCGGTTTAAGTTAGGGTCTGTGCCGTAAGCGCCGGCCCCGATCAGCCGGTCTCTGGTGCAGAATTGTGTCACACTCACATTTACACAGACTGCGAAAAACGTTGGATGGTAAATGAACTGCGTATGGATTTACAGACGGAATGCAAATAGTGATCCATCCGCAGTTCACTCGCAGATTTACACAGGGCGAGTTTTCCCTGTATCTGGGCTGTGGCTATCTACCCGCAGTCATCTGCATATTAACAGATGAGCGATCAGGTCGGAATAAGGCCCTATGATTGAAAAAGTTACCTAATAGGGTGGATCTATAACACTAGGTGCAAGTCCAGGGCATCAGACCCCCACAATCAGCACAGGCCAAACACCCCGAGGCATCACACCAGTGAGAGGTTATACAGTATAACTAAGACTTACATAAGTAATGCTGCCCATACATATGTGATATATCGCATGCAATCCTTCGATTTCGACCGCATCTGGCCGAGAAATCGAATGATTATATGCATTTTTAAGGGGACATTCAACACGATGCGTGGGCACGCCGGTCAAATGTCGGGTCTCAAGATCTTATGTGCTGCACATAATATCTATCAAATTGCAGGAGCGATCGCATGTGGTTTTTAACCACAAGCGATGCTCGAATGCGATCCGCAGGTGGGGGGCAGAGGGAACGCTTTTTCATCAGCATCGGGAGAGGGGGCCGGAGGGACCGCTGGCGGCGTGGGAGACGGTGGGCAGAGGGCGGTGTTATGTAGTGCAAGAAGTGCTAACTGGTGGCGGTGGTCAGTCAGTGGTGGCGGCAGAAGTGTTTAAAACACTGGGCAGCCCTCTGATTGGCTGAGCTATCTCAGCCAATCAGAGGGCTGCCCAGTGCTTAAACAATTCTGCCGCCACCACTGACTGACCCCCGCCACCAGCTAGCACCCGATGTGCCATCTCAAGATGGCATGCGACATCGGGTGCTGCAAAGGGGACACTTTAGTACCACAAGATGCGATCGGGTTCGATGGACATCCGATCGCACATATGTATGGGCAGCATTAGAAGCAAAAGCTACGTGTTACATAGGGGAGAAGTCATAACTAGTATATTAAAAGGTGTCACATAGGTAGAAAACAAATGAGTGCTAAAAAAAGGGCTATATTAATATTACAATGTGATGCCGCAATCCAGGGGCCCCACACTCCAAGCTCATGGTTCTATATACCATGTACCTATCCTGCCTTGTCACTGTTCTCTTGTTTGCTCATTTGTGTATGTACTGGAGAACCTGTCTGGCACCATATATAGAATGATAATAATAATTAATGCTTAGATTTAATGTATGTACAAGTTATGCTAGCTTCTATTACTGAAACCAAATATTGTTCTCGTGGAACTGCCTTCTTGTCCCGTGGCATGTCTCTGCACAGCGCTGATCTTGTTGGTTAGCAGCAACCCTACAATTAAGCCAGGAATTTTATTTCCCAGAAACATCAGCCTTTTAATTACATCTCCTGTGAATAGGTCTGGATATAAAAGGATTAACTCAGAATTAACTAAGGGAAAAAAAATGGGACTGTCCTCCGAAAATCGGGACAGTTGGGATGTGTGCCTACATGTAACAGTAGCGTATTGGTTGGTACTTTATCTCTCCAAGCTTTACTGAATAACCACCCTTATGATATTAGAGGTAGGTATTTGTGCATGTTCTATATTACTGTGTAAGTGGCAATATGGTGTGAGGGTGTCCGGCACTATACTGGGCAGGAGAATATATTATGCGGTCAGAATAATGGCATGTCAGCGCTCAGTATTCTGATGCCAGCATCCCTACTGCCATCACATGCCCGACGCCAGAACACTGAAAACATCCAGATACTGACGCCGAGTACCAACAGCCATCATCCCGATCGGTGATTGTGTGGGCTGGGATAGGGTCAGGCCAGGGAAGGGGGGTTAGGTTTAGGCACTAGTGGGAGGACTTAGGGTTACACTGTGGGAAAGTTAGGGATAGGCTGCAGGGAGAGGGATAACTTTAGCCACTTACAAGGGGGCTTAGGGTCAGGGTCTGGTGGCGGGGGGGGGGGGGGGGGGGGTTGGTTTGTTAGGCTGCTGCAAGGGAGGGTTAGGGGGCAGCAGGGTGAAGGTAGATGGCATCAGTATTCTGGCTGCTGGTCAGCTGTATGTACCCCTGTAGAATTGCACTTTTCCAATATATACATGGATCATTTGAAGAACTTTGCATTTCACCATATTTTTACATTTTAAATATTATATTACTACTTATATTATTTGATTATTTGTGGGCTTTTTCCAGTCAGTTATCTATTGTTTATATGTTCTAAGCAAGTACCAAGTCTTTTGGCAAAGTTCATATGAGAGTAAATGTTCCTCTAACTGTGAGCTGCTTGGTATTTTCTGTCAGGTTTCGGAGCTGGTAAGAGAGTACAAGAGGGAGCATATGACTGTGTGGGGTAACGCAGACTACGAGATTGTGCAGAAGTGCCACAAAGAGGTGAGTGCAGACTATCATCTGTATTGCTGTACTGTATGTTATGGTCAGTGACCCTACTGCTGCCGCTGACACACATGGGAGGTGCGCAAACAACAGCGCCCGGTAAGGGGGTAGTCAGCCCTCGATGTAATAGAAACAAATAAAAAAGATATACCAGCGCTGACTGAAATATGTCATAAAAGATGGTTTCTCAATTTAGATTATTTATTAACAATCAATAAAATTATTCATAAAATTATATGTGAAATAATGAAGAAAATCAATATTCGAGGGGCTTGTGAGGACCACTGGAATACAATAAAAGCATGTGTCCCAGGACTGGGGCCTTCTCCAATGAAGCTAGGCAGCTTTTATTTGTTACCAGTTCCTGGTGGTGAGCAGCTTGATCCAATCCTGGAGTTTATTAGGAACAAGGTACTTGTGAGTTATCCGGGCTGCCGATTTTTTCATCGCGCCCAAAATCGTGGGCATCGCGTCGGTCGTGGCCGTTATAAGGAGCCGCGACGCGATGCCCACGATTTCCCATAGACAGTAATGTTAAAAGACACGATGGACCCGATTTCCGACCCGATTTCCCATAGACAGTAATGTTAAAAGACGCGATGGACCCGATTTCCCATAGACAGCAATGTTAAAATAAAATGACCATGTGAAATTGGCCAATATGGCCATTTCACATTGGATATGTTTTAAAAAAAAAGGTTTCATGGCCCCCACCACCGTTAACGCCACCCCGCTATTGACGCCAACCCGAAGCGTGGCGAGCCTGCGAGGGGCGGCGGTACGCGTCCTCCGACCTTTTCATGCCCTACTATCCACTAGGGCGTGGAGTGAGAATAGAATAGTGTGGCGAGCGCAGCGAGCCACAGAGCCCGAAGCGCGGCGAGCGCAGCGAGCCCCGCGAGGGGACGCGGACACCTTCACAGGTATCCGCGTGCCCTTGCGGGCTTCACAGGTGTCCGCGTCCGCTCGCCACGCTTCGGGCTCGGTGGCTCGCTGCGCTCGCCACACTATTCTATTCTCACTCCACGCCCTAGTGGATAGTAGGGCATGAAAAGGTCGGAGGACGCGCACCGCCGCCGCTCGCCACGCTTCGGGTTGGCGTCAATAGCGGGGTGGCGTTAACGGTGGTGGGGGGCCATGAAACATTTTTTTTTAAAACATATTGGCCAATTTCACATGGTCATTTTATTTTAACATTGCTGTCTATGGGAAATCGGGTCCATCGCGTCTTTTAACATTACTGTCTATGGGAAATCGGGTCCATCGTGTCTTTTAACATTAATGTCTATGGGAAATCGTGGGCATCGCGTCGCGGCCCCTTATAACGGCCACGACCGACGCGATGCCCCCGATTTGGGGCTAAATCGCAGGCATCGCGTCGGTCGGGTGTCCTTAAGTTAACCAAACTTAAGGACAAAATCGGCAGCCCGGATAACTCACAAGTACCAGGAACAATGCTGCAGTCCCAAGATGGCAGCACAAGCTACTGTATTTCAGGAGGAGCCAAGGTGTGTCAGTACAGGTGCTGCAGAACTGAAGGAGCAAGGTCGCAGAATGGTGCCCTAGTCAGATAATTCACCTAGGGGTTAGGTTTCAGCGGGGGGTACAGGTGTTAGCGGACAGGGTTAGGGACAGGATGCGAGGAGGGAGGGTGGGTTTGGCTGCTGCGAGGGGGGTAGGGCGAGAAGGTTAGGATGGATATGTGCTGCAGTCAGACTTTTGATCATATGTAACCTGGAATAATTAATAGAGGGTCTAAGAATATGGCACTTTACCTAAGGTACATGACATTATGCCATCAGTGAGATGCTGGTGCATTGTAGCATTAGCTGGATGCTGACATTCCTCTCTAACACATATAACTGTGTTATAGACACAATGATGTCTGACTAGCAAACAGGACTTAACCGTATTGGGTTATTGTGCTATGCAATGTGAGCCTGTCTGTTACTGTATGTCCTACACCCACTGCCAGAGTCATTGTGTGCCCAGTGATTGGGCATCTGCCAGGTCTCTGAGAGCCCATATAACACAAAGCTCCATAACTGAGGCACTTTCAGTATATAGGACTCACCGCATAATTCAGATTATGAGCTAGTCAGTGGAGAGAGGGAGGAGTGAAGACAGAGATTGAAAGTAGGAGCAGATTGGGGATGAGGTGGAGATTTTGTGGGTTAAAAACTGTCACTGCTCAAAGTGAAAGTACATTGCAGAAGCTGTCACATTGACAAGCTTTAAACTAGTAGTATATAATTGCAATAATCATTGTTGCTGCTTAGAGTGTGCTGCCACCTGCTGACTCCTTATGGAATAGCAGTTAATATAAAATGCCAAATTAAATAAAATAAAAATATAATTGACAATGTGATAACACTTCCTCTTATGGGCCCTTATTCTGATCGGTGCGGTTATATCCGCGTGCGTTCGTGCCGCCGATGTTTTGTGTCTGCGCATGTGCAGAGGCGTCTCTGCGCATGTGCGAGCGGGGCGTACGGCCAAATCCCGCATGAAATGTGAACACTCCGAACAGGGGGTGGAGAGGGGCGTGAAGGGCTATTTGGGCTCATTACCATATGCATACGCCCCGCGTTTCATGGGCGTTCCCATGCAAACGCTGGGCGTACGTATGGTAATGCGGCTGTGACGCACGTGTAGGGGCGGACATATGACATCGCCGGATGTCAGCTGACCGCCCAGATCCCTGCTTTTGCACGGAAAAATGTCCGTGTGGTCTGAGGTTGCGGGAGCTGGTGGATCACTCGGTCCTGCATTCGATGGTCTGCGACCATCGAATGATGGGCTAGGTTCCCTGAGATGGAGGAGGCGTATTCCGTGAAAAATACACGTGCGGTCCGTTCGGCCAGCTTCTTACCGCGTACGGACGGAGTTGGCAATCCGTATGGAAGGCGGGGTTTCGCACGCACGGTCCTGGCCGCATATTCGGATCCGGCCGCACCGATCAGAATAAGGGCCATTGTGTCATCTGTCCGTGTAGTGGAGGAAACATATTTACATGTTACTTGCAAACAGGTGTAATCTAATAGGCTGATTCATGCGGTGAATATGTGCAACAAAAGAACTTTTTGAACTTTGGATAAACATTAATGATGTAGCAATATGAACCCTAAAGCAATACAGTATATACAGTGCAACTCCATATACAGTGCAACTCCGTGTACAGTGCAACTCCGTGTACAGTGCAACTCAATGTACAGTGCAACTCCATATACAGTGCAACTCCATGTACAGTGCAACTTCATGTACAGTACAACTCCATGTACAGTGCAACTCCATGTACAGTGCAACTCCATGTACAGTACAACTCCATGTACAGTACAACTCCATATACAGTGCAACTCCATGTACAGTGCAACTCCATATACAGTGCAACTCCATGTACAGTGCAACTCCATGTACAGTGCAACTCCATGTACAGTGCAACTCCATGTACAGTACAACTCCATGTACAGTGCAACTCCATGTACAGTGCAGCTCCATGTACAGTGCAACGCTTTACAACCACTGTCTGAGTGGGATACGATCACTAATTGATCCTATGAAGGTCGACATAAATTGCGTCGACCACTGAAGGTCGACAGGGCTTAGGTCGACACCTGAAATAGGTCAATATGGCTAAGATCAACAGGGTCGGAAGGTCAGCACAAGCAGTAGGTCAACAATGGGAAGGTCGACATGAGTTTTTCAAGTTTTTTTGCTGACTTGTGCTAACAGTCGGTATGTTATACCCTGCCTCAGACTACGGTGTGGTGGGAGGATATAATAGTGTGCCTGAAGCATGGCAAACGCAGCAAGCCATGGAAGGAGACGTGGTGCACTTAGATCAGGCATGTCCAACGTTGGCCCTCCAGATGTTATGAAACTACACATCCCAGCATGCATTGCCACAGTTTTGCTATTAGAGAATGCTAAAACTTTTGCAAAGCATGCTGGGATGTGTAGTTTCAAAACATCTGGAGGGCCAACGTTGGACATGCCTGACTTAGATGGTGTCCAAATTGAGTCGACATTCGGGCAAAAGCATGAAAAACTCATGTCAACCCTTTGACTTTGACTATCGACCTACCAATTGTGGACCTAATGCTTGTGTCGACCTTCCGACCGTATCAACCTTAGCCGTTGACCTATTTCAGGTGTTGACCTTTAGTGGTCGACCTTCATTGAGTCGACCCCGTGACCCATACCTGTCTGAGTTTCAGAACAATAATCTCATCAGTGCCACCTGGTGGAGGATGCAGTGTGGTGCATGAGTCATCCAAGGACATACTGTACATTAATCAGTAGTTAGGACAATGGGCCTTATTCTAGTTCACTCTTGAGGCAAATTCCTTCTCAGATGGACAAAACCATGTGAACTGCAGGGTTTTGTCCATCAGGTGCAGATAGAATTAGATTTGGGTGAGTTATTTTGTTTCTGTGCAGGGAAAATACTGACTGCTTTATTTTTACACTGCTATATAGATCTCACTTTGAAGAAAAACCCCACCCACATCTAATTCTCTCTGCACATGTTACATCTGCCTCCCTGCAGTGCACATGGTTTTGTCCATTTGAGAAGGAATTTGCCTCTAAAAAGTGAACTAGAATAAGGCCCACTGACACTTCTATGCATGTAGCTGAGAAGTGTGATGCTGTAAGGTGGAATCTCATGAGAAGGTTATGTTACAATGAGTGTATATGGTGAGCAGGATACGGGAGGCTAATAAGATTATTAATTATATTACTACTATACTGTAAGCGGCTTCAGGATAAGCATATTAAAATGTATATTTTTATTACACTTCTAGAACTGCAACATCCCTCTGCTCTTCTGCTTCCAACGGGTCCTGCTACTGGTTGGGTTATTTTATACCGGACTCCTGCCCTTCGTACCAATCCGGGAGCAATTCCTAGAGATTCCGATGCCTTCTATAATCACCAAGTAAGGATCAC